>NC_056467.1:19380097-19980097 GCF_008729295.1 Plectropomus leopardus | reverse complement strand
CAGCCGACTCCTTGACCCATCTGGCGTGCTGCAGACTACCCATCCTGCCTCAGCTGAACTTAGCCAGTGTGCAGCAGCAGAGGCGGAGAGCAGAACCGCAACACCGATGTCCCGCCAAAGAAAACCCGGCTCCACTGGTAGTTTGATCCGCTACCATCGCAAGGAATATCTGGAGCCATTTAGCCTGTCAGTCAATCAGTTACCACTGTGTCAGGCATGACAGCTTATGTAGCAATAGACTACTACTCCGCACACAGTTCACAACAATTATTGACTGTCTGCACCAGACGACCCCTCCCCTCCCCACATAACAACAGCACAATTATCAACAACAGCAGTGTTGTCAAGACTGAGGCAGGGCCCGCCTTTATCCACATCCATTTTGCATTGTTATTAATAGCTATTTATGGGACTTGTTCCAGATGATGGGCCAAGTGCTGACATTAACAAGACGTTCAGGCCTTGTAAAGATTGTATCTCTCTCTGCTGAGTGTGTGAGTGTTGCTGGATTATGTTTCTGTTGGATTCTTGCCTCCTGTCACGCTCACTCCTTTTTCCCCCCTCATTTTTCCGTACTCCCTGCAGATCATCCACTCACTCATTCAACCAGCAGTACCTTCTCCTCTGCTTAAATCTCTCTCTTCTCCCTTTACTCCGCCTCCCCCTTTTTCTCCTGCCCCCTCCCATCTACCTCCTGTGAGGCCGCCCACCCCTGAGAGTGATTAAACGCTGCTGAAGGGCCGTTATGCTAACTAACACACTAATCATTTAATACACACATTACCACAGGGGCCCTTGTGGCTCAGTCTGCTGACAAGGTCCCAAAACACACTCACGCACACATGCCCACCTCCCCACACCCCCCCCCCTCCAACTCACACCAGAAAATACAACCCTCTAAAAAAATCGTGTGATCAAGTGCTAATTAGGAGATTTTTCCCCCATCAGCATTAAGTTTTATTCCCTGACCAGCCGTGATCTCATTTTATCCACAAACCATAAAAAATATAACAAATGTTAGTCGACTGTCCCCTGCAATGGATTTTACGCTGCAGCGCAGGACGTTTGAAAAAAAGACTGCTCACTTGCTTACATGCCATCTTGCTCTCGCTGCCCATGGAGCAGTTGATGTAGCAGCCTGTCTGCCCGTGGCCATGGAGCAGCTGCACTATCTGTTAGTGAATTCGAGCGTGCGCAGAAGCCTGTGCATCGCTTGATGAAAGGAGGAACCTTATAAATTTTAATCATGTTAAATTAATTGTCAAAAAATGAATGCTCTAGTTCAGGAATAGAGGTGTAATTATTATATTGGTAAAGATTAGCTACAGGAACAGGAATATTGGGCCCAGTTGGTTCAAGATACTAACATCAAATTTGGTAGCTATTAATCACAATTTGACGTATTAGGCCTTAAGGCTAATACATCTTAAATCAGTTAAACATAATGACTCACTGAGACACTTCAGTTTAAAGACTGATCAGAATTCAGAGGCCAGAAGCAGCAATCAGGACAATTTTAGGTATATCCCAAAAGCGAAGAGATAATGCAGTTAATCATTCAAACTGTGCCGTTTAACACCAGGAATCAATTTTGAAAATATATCGCGCATGTTCTCAATCGCTGCGGAGGTAAAATACTATGGTCGACCGATTAGTTTAGATAACGAAGTGTGTGGGTTGCGCACCTCAGGACACAATTAAGCGCATCAACTTGAGGAAGTTTGAGAAAGTTCAGTAACCTTTTCAGACCTGGGTCGACATCAGTTTTCGTGCGTTGCTTTCAGATATCTTTCACAACTAAATATTTCTACATTTAAACTATTTAAAATTAGGTTATTATGTTATACTATGTTATACTGTTATACTCAGGTTTAAAAGGGTTCAAATGGAATATAATAAATGTATTGCATTTATCAGATTGCTCTTTGATATGCATATGTGCCCATGCAAACGTCCGGTAATTTTATTTTCAACTTGTTTTCCAAAAAAGTCAAAGGAATTTCACACAATAATCTATTCATATGAATTGATTAATGTGCTGTTTTTTGGCATCTAACTGAAGCAACCACAGTCCTCCACTAGGTTCCTGCTTTAGGAGGTCATGTGCCAATCCCTGACGCCCTTGATTCTTTCCAATCCCCTTCCAAAACCCTGCACATATCCCAATGTGTTACCAAATCCCCATTCCCCCCCAAAAAATTCTCACTGCTAAGCTAAATAAACACATCACACATGAAAGAGGATTGATTCAATGCCAACTGGGCAAGTAATTATGGGCATGGTCTCAGTTTGAAAAAAAAAAAAAGGACCCTCAGACTCAGTCAGGTTTTGACTATGCAGCAAACTCTCTGCCCACATCAGCAGACACAGGCAGACTTTACACTCATCTTGCTGATAGAGCGTAACATCCAAAAGTGCACAGTCCCTGCTGCCTGCCCCCCGTTCACACACACATCAAATCTTACTGACCATTAGGGAACCGATATTATTCCCATTTTAGGCAACAAATAAGCGAGACAGGTCGTCATATTTAAGTACCTCAAGTGAAATACTGAACAAATATGTTTGGGTGTTTGCTCTGCTGGATGGTGTTTTTGTAGAACGTGGGTTTTTAGCAAAATAAAAGCGGACTGAACTGTGGTCAGTTTATATGTTACAAAGGTGCCGACTCAAGCTCGAAACACACAGGAGGTGCCCCTTTTCTCCTTATACCTTTGTTATTTGTTTTGACCAACTGTAAAATGGCACATCGGAGTTTTTTTTTAACAGTATTTATAGTATTTTATATAAACAAACTTTAATCTTCAAAGTGCTGGCAAAGGCCTTTCCTATGCAATATTTTTTTAATAGAAAGTCAGACACATTTAGCTACGTTTCCTCTGAAACTGATTTAAGAATATTTACACAGGACCACCATATGCAGCTACCTCTCAAGATGATATTCTCAAGCTTATAAAAATGTATGTGATATAGTTGCATGATTAAAACGGATTGATATTTATTTTAATTTGAGACTGGAGAGAGTCAATATCCTGTCTGAACTCTGCAGTGAGAACTGTCAGTGCCCAATTGGTCCGGCTACTTGATCCTTGCCAGCACCAACATCGCAGTTTATATTACCGTCGTGCCTAAAGATAGCAGATTAATAGATGGCTAAATAGAAAGATGAAGACCTTTCGATTTTATCATGACTTCAATGGTGGCATCTGTCACTATCCATCTGAAGTCATGACGGTCAACACAAATGGCAAAACTGTGTGCAGACTGAGTAGCTTTCAGTTTGGACAAAGAGGTAAAAAGTGCAATCATGCAAGCTAAAAAAAAAAAAAAAAAAAATGCAATAAATCCCTAATTACATTTGCTTTTCGATTTCATGAAATTTATGTTGAAATTAATTTTGTGAAGTACAATTACAGTTGCTATTGCCTTTATTGTTGATGTTTTCTATTGCACCTGTTTGATTATTTGCCAATCAGCATGTGATTATTTAAAAGGCACACCTGATGGCAATTAAGCACAGAGCAAAACTGATGAAGCGAAATGCAAAGCGCTTAGTTTGTTCCTTTTTGTTTTTAATGGAAGCTGTCAATAAAGTGTCAACCTGAGGATCCTGGTGTGCACTGGAACTTCGATTTCCTCTGGTTCGTAAAGAAAGGAATTTGCAGTGGCCCTGCAGAGCATCTCTGTGTAAAAAAGGCCTATGGATAGATGCAGGTTTTTAACTTAATTTCCAAAGTGTCATTTATTACGGGGTTTATTTAGAAATTACTGAGAGGCATCCACTAGCTGCAAATTAATTCAGCCACTCTGTTGGCTTCATCAAGCATCCAAACTCATGGATTGCAGCACTGTTAAGTTTAGGCAAGGCTGAACTACAGGGGCTCTGCCATCTGGCATACCACCGAGACTCTTTCTATCATGTCTGACATCAGTGATTGACATCACGCTACTTTGATGAACCTTACAAATTAATATGTTTGACAAGGAGCCAAGACATGAAGAAAGTAATTAACACAATCCAACAACATGAAAATTGCAGGGGTCTATATTTCACAATGCATGGCTAATGTAACGACAAGAAACGTAATTAATTGCAGAGGCAAAGTGCGAATACCAGTACTTGTGTTGATGCTTCAATGTAGCGGCTGCATCACAGAGCCCCAAACAACATGCATTAAAAAGTTGTGCGCTCCGTGCTCAGGGCCTTCAGGCTCGGTCCGAGGTCAACTCTCTCTGGCTCTCCTTGGCCTGACTTTGAAACATTTTACTTTTTCAAATGTGAAAACAGTTTAATTTACTGGAGAATTAATTCATTTAACTATTTCACATTAACTCTGGCACTATTTTTAAATCTGGCTACGGCTGGTTAGGACTGCACTGTCTAGTTTTGCAGAGGATGGAATATGGTGTGTGCAGGGGAGCATTAAGTGGGCTGTAATGTCTGTGTGATTGCTGTAACAGCCCTGCTCGGCTTGGCTGGACTGGCCCACAGCAGCAGTCCCTGTCCTGGTTCATTTGGTCGTCTGGTCAGCTGTAAAGACGATTGGAACAGATTGCCAACACTCCCTAGAGAGACTTCAACACTGACTTGGCCAAGAAGCCTCCCGCACACTGCTCCACACGCGTGTGCTCTCACATGAATGCACAGACAGGCCGCTGCAGTAACTTGGGGAGCCCAGTCTTTCCACATTCTTTTGAACTCTGTTTCAAAAAGAGGAAGTCTGCTAACATGTTCGCTCAGTGAAATTTGGCATGGTGAGCTATGTTTGCAGCTAGCAGGGGAGGTTGGGCCAAATGGAAATGACTATCTCTCCGTCCTACAACTGTGGTAATAATACTAATCACTGATAACAGTCACGGGTAAACAAATCCTATTACCACTGGCCATCAGACCCAAGGTGTATGTGTGTGTGTTCATCTCCCCTAATGAAATTCCTTCCACTCGTCTGCAGGCAGAAAGAGGCCTTCTATCTGACTAATTCGCTCTAATTACTCTAATGAGCCACAGGTGATGATACAGTGAGACTGATTAATTAAATGGGAGGCACCAATCAGGCATGTCTGATTATGCCAATCATATCGACTACAGACTAAATGAGATAACAGGAGACAGACGCACTTTAATTGAGGTATCAAAACTTCATAGAATTCCTTATGCCCTCACGCTCTGACGATGCCGAGACAGATAGGCTGGTGGAATGACAACAAAGTTATTGTTATGTACACAGTATGAAGTCAATCTGCAGCTGCCGTCTGTGCCGCCACGGTGACCAGGAGTGCACACAGAGGGGAGAACACCACACAAGGATTTGCTTCAGATCTCATTCTTGCTGGGAATAATTGGGACTGTAACTGCTAGAAACACTTTGTTTACACCTCGTCTGCAATCACACATGCCAAGTAGTCTGCCACCGCTCCTTTAGTCCAAACACAATGTAGGTTAACTGCTCCGCATTCGGTGCATGTATTACACATTAATCTAATGGAGCACCACTCTTGAATTCAAGCCAGGCGCACAAAGAGACGGACAAAAATACATTAACTTCTTCTCAGCAACACTAACACCATATTAGTCACAGTGCAGAAGAGGCTAATATTTTGAAATAAAACTTTTCTGTGTGCATTTCAAAGTGAGAAGCCTTTTCACAGGCCCTGTTCTTGGCAACATGACACAGATGTTTAAGAGATGAAGTTTTCTGTCCTGCCAGAGCAGCCGCTAATCTTTCCTTTTATCTCTGACATGTCTGAGGCTGTTATGTGGTTATGATAGTAAACAGTAAAGGCGTCTGGAAAGATGTCTTATCTGAAATCTACGAGGCCTACCTCCGAAACTCCCCCTCCATCTCCCCTCGCAGCGTTCCACCTCCTATGCGGCTGACTGTTCTGTATGCCAAACCTACTGTGTGGGGGTGGAGTCGTGGAGTGGTGGCTCAGTCGGGAGCGACAGCCACGCTTGCTACAACGACACGGTACATGATCACAGATCACAGGCACGCCCCCTCAAAACACAGCACAACAGCAGCACAGATAAGAGACTACAATCCTGGCTGCCTGTCTGCCTTCCTACCTTTGACATAGCAGGGTGCAGAACTTTAAATGTGCCAGCAGACGCCGTTTTCACAAACCACACAGGGTTTGAAGACGCAAGTCACATCCTCCTGAATCTCCGTTTTTGCTTTTCCTCTCAGCCAATGGAGTCAAAGCCACAAAGTTTTCTTAACTGTGAGCTAACACAATAGTTTCACTGTGACAACTGCGGTCTAAAACGCTTTTGTGTGTATGTGTGTGTGCAACTGCGTGTGTGTCTGTGTTTGTGTGCAGAGCGGTTGGGGGCGGGGGGGGGTCAGCCTACCACTCTCCACAGTCTAACAAGATGCTTGTGGTCCCTGAGCGTTTTGCTCCTTTTTTTGAACACAGATCCATATCTACCAACAGCACAGGAGCTGTCAAGACTCACCTCACCGACGCTGACGCAAGCCCGGATCAAAAACAGGCTTTTTACACCACAGCCTCGTTTGTATTGATCCATGTTTCTCTGCTGAGAGACTGGTTGTTGTTTTATCTCCCCAACATCCAAGCCTTAACTCTCCTGAAGCTTACTGAGAGCTAGTCATTATTTTGCCCGACCTATTGTCTGACAAGGGGTTTCAGAGGCCGGGCCTGAGCCTAAATACAAATATAATGAGACTAAGATGGTTCCTGGCGTGGAGGAAGTGCAGCTCACTTGGTCTCATTTTGCGGACTTCGAATTTAGCTGGAGGCCTGTGTCACAAAGGGTGAGTGGTGCGGTGGGTGCAATGGGAGGAGAGGGCTATGGCGATATGCTAGGGTGTAATGCATTGGTGAAAGGGCAAGATTTTTCATCCCTGCGTTTACAGGGTGGAACGGCTAGGATATTGAGATCTGAGATAGGATCAGAGGGTAGTGAGCTGTTTCAGCTACGATAAAGGCCACGCATTACAAACAGAGCACAGATAGAGAGAGAGAGAGAGCGAAAGAGAGGGAGAGAGAAGCAGAGAGAGAGAGTATCACACCTCTCATCCCTGAATTAATGCCTCCATTCTGCCAGGAAGCCATTCTGTGCCAGTGAGAGGAGATTGGGGAGGGGATGAGTGCACAGATACAGACTAAAAAATGGAAACGGCGATCATGGAGAGGGGCGATAGGGATTAATCAAGTCTGGAAGAAGAGTGGGGCTCTCCAAGCCCTGTAGCACTTACACAAGCCTGGGTCCCAAGGACTCGGGCAAGCAATTGACATCGCCCGCTATTAGTTTATATGACATCAAATGCACATACAAGTAACCATGGGTGGATAATGACAGGGTCACAGGTGCAGGCTTGCAATGTTGCAGGCTCATCATCCTATTCTCATATGCGAGCCTGTCTTTTTGGCCTAGAAAGTCTATGACCCCTGCACAAAGGAGCAGTGTTCAAAGTCTATCTAATTTTGTTAAGATTTGATCTGTTCTCAATTCGTTAGCCTATTTGATTTGGTGTAATTCACTTAAACTTCCATTTAAGGACTACAAGCAGCTTCATGCTATTGGCACGGGGACAGGACAGTGAAAAAGGGGTCTGCATCACTCTCATGTGCCTCTGGCACATTAAATCCCCTCTCTGCATGATGCCCTTTTCCACATTTTAATTTAGCCTTGTCTATCTGTTGTACCCAGTCATTTCATTTTCTAGAGCCCCGATGATGACACATCAGCAGGAGTTGTGCCATAGCCTATAAAATCAGCATGTTGACTTCTATGCATTAATCAAAAGCATGTATGAAAATGCCCCATTAGGTTAGATATATCTAGACTCTTTAATGTGTCCAGCACATGCTGTCACTATTTTCTAGCACAGCTCAGCCTTCTGACTGAGTTTGACACCCATGGTCTATACGATCAACGTCAACAGAGCATGTCCTGGGGCGAAGTCTTACTCAGCCTTTATGAGTAAGAGTTTTTCTGCTCTGCTTGCACGACTTTTGAGAGGAAAAGGCAGAGAAACACAGTGAGAAAGAGAGAATGAGCATAGCTAATCCTTACAGTAATGACAGAATAATTAGCTTGCATTAGACTATGTAATGGGTTGTAATTATATCATTTATTCTGTGTTGGGAGAATGTGATATAAAGCCTGCACAATGAAGAAAGAGGAATTGAGCTCAGTGGGAAGTAGGATGGAGCATGTGTAAGAGCTCAGGCTCTTTCTATTGATTGATCCAAACATCAAACGAACCACTAGAGTAATGGGAGGAGTGAAGGACAGCTAAAAGCTATTTGGAGCCTCCACTGCATAAAAGACTTGACCTGTTCCACACAGCCTACATATCAAAACCATCAAACAGCAATCAATAGACCAAAGCGGTCAACTCAACAAACCGTCACCCTACTAAAACATCAAACCCCCGGCCCAAGCGTCAGATGATAGGCTACACTCAGCTTATCCATTACCATCAGATAAAGAGGAGATAAAACACAGAGCCTAATCCTTTCATGTGTCGTGACAGCCACAGCAGCCTCCAAGGCATTCCTTCAGTCTGGCTCTCAAATAGTTTTATGGCGGAAGGCAGCCATTCAGTCAGCCAGCCAGCCAGTCAGGGCTGTTCTGGTCTGTTTGTCTTATTTCACAGTTTACACGCTGTTTTATAGGTAGTTATTATGGTCACCATGGTGATGCCATACGTTTTTATGGTCTTTTGGTCTGAGGGCAGAGAGTGTAATAAATGAAAAAACACACACACATGAAAACAAAGACTCACAAAACACGCTCCTGCTGTGGAAAGGTCTCCTGTCCCTCCCTTCCTCCCTCCCTCACTCTTTATCAGTCTCACCAAATGCCTATCTCCCTACTTTCTGCTTCATGTGAAACATGGATAGGCTAACGTACAATTGTCCTCTCTCATTCCACATCTGGAGCTGATCAGAGGGCCTCCTGGAAGTTGAGGCCTCTGGGCCTATTAATAACCATACCGCTGAACTCAGGGTCAGACAGCAGTCAGCGGATGAGCCTGTGTCTACTAAACACATATTCCCTTCCCCCCTTTCTCAAGAGCACAACTCTCACTTTTAAAAATGAGACGGCAGGCTACAGAGTTTAGCATGCACATCCAGCATTACACTTTTAAATACAGAGACTCCTCCGACTCAAGCAGGATCTCACAAATTATTCACAGATAAGTAAACAAAGACTTAAGTTTGAAACTGCTTAATTCACATTTGGTCACCCTTAAAAAAAAAACAAAAAAAAAAAAAACATAAGCATAGGAGACAGCCTGGACTAATTGTGAAACAATTCTCTCTTCTTGAGTAGTTTTTTTTCCTTCTTTCCACATCCAAACAAGTTCAAGTTCAAGGAGGCTAGACCTGTTAACAGCAAGACAGATGGTGAAGTCATCATCTGTTAGCTCTAAAGGTTAGACCAGTCAGACAGCCCAGGTCATACTGGGGTCTGCAGGGTCAGACCACCTCTGAACCCTGGCTCCAGTCTGACAGCTGCTGGGGTCAAATGTCAGGGAGGGGTTAAGGTACCGTCTCAGGTCATCCAATGAATTTTACAGATACAGGATTCTCTGTTTGTGTAGCATTTTGATAGAAACTGTGATGAACCTTTCCTATATTTATCAATTGTGCATTAGACAAGGCCTGCGCAGTTATAATAGCAGGGTAATTCCACACTTAGAAATTTGCAGACCAAGCACTACAATGATTTCGGCTCAGGTCACTTAAATAAGTCAGCCTTTCTTTTCTTAAATGATTACACCTCAAAAACTAAGAAAAACACATAGGCAGTCATTGCGTATACTTCCTCAGCTGAGTTCCTCCGCCTGGGCAAAGTTCGTCAACCTCCGACGTAAAACTAAAGCAGTGAATATCTTACTTAATGCAGAGAACAATTTGTTAAGCATAAACCACCCCCATCCAACACACACATACACGCACCTGTGAATACAGGGTAGTTGAATCATCATAATCTGTGGTAGTTTTCTGCTGAGCCCAGCCAGCAGTCTGTGTTATTTTTAGAGGGCTGACACAGAAGCAGGCCGTCCATTTACTCTGTGAGCTGGCAGCAGGACCATCACAGCTCTGGTTGCTTTTAAACTACCAAAATGGGAACGAGCTCAGCAACATAAACACTGCAAAGGTGTGGACACTTAGCAGAGACGAAGTTAGCTCGGATTCAGGGCCATTACAATTCCATTACTTTGACATTAGGCCCCTTATTAAACAAGGCGGTCTGTGAAAATCCACACGTATTAAACCGACAAACATCACATCATCTTATAGCTATGACGATACATGCCTGGAATTGCAGGAGAAAATTTGAACTCTAGGACTAATTCGCTGCAGTCTGACTTTTTGGTCATTTTATTCACAACGTTATGAGAAGTTTTTGTTTTCGTAGACAGAATTTCAAAACATTTGGAAGGACCCCACATTTTTTTTCTGTTGCACAGGATTTTTCAAACATATAAGATTCAAACTCCATATTAAAACAACATAATTATCGCATTCCCAACGATGTGTTCAAGGGCTGTCAGAAATTTGAAAATCAAAAAAAAAAATTCTGGATTTACATTTTATGGTTATGAAAAGCAACGTAATTTTGGCGATTTTTAAAGAAATAATGTGCTCCAAATAGGTTTTCTTTTATATAAATACATATATATATATATATATACATATATATATATATATATATAATAGCAAGCATATATAAAAATAGCAAGCAAAAAAACCCCTAAAAAATATGTATATTCTTTTGGGCATTTTTTTACATAAACCCCTTTTCAAAAATCAGCAGAAAAATATTTACAAAATCAAGGCGTCGCGCGTCAACATATATTAAAGCTACGTCATGTTGACAGCTACAGAAAATGAATTCATCATTATGTTAGATTAATGTAATAATTTGCTAGACACAACAAATTCCATTGATTTTTCCAAAACTTTCAATCATTTTTGCAAGTTCAATGATTTTTCCAGGCCTGGAAAATGTGATTGTAAAATGACTTATCCAGGTTTTCCATGACCGTGGGGACCCTGTAAATCCCTTAATTTTAAAGCTAAATTCGGCAATTAAACACTAAACTGCTCACCTTTGCGTTATTCACACAAACCCCCTTTTTTTAGAATGATAAAATTCCCGCATTAGCAAAAAAACAAACTCCAAGTCCGTAACACACATAAAAATTAAGTGAAGAGAAAAGGAGAAAGGGTAACCGAAATTGGAGAGAGAACCGAGGCTAAAGGTTGAAGGCTGTTCCCATCAGATGTGACTGATGGGGTGAGCCTGAAGGCCGGCTATGGATCCAGCAACTGAAGCCGTGATTGACATTGAAAATTACACAGAGTGAGCTATTAGCAGATAGCAGGCCATATCATAATTCAATCCCTACACCATCAAAGTGCACCAATATCATAATTCAATGCCAAGAACCATTAGCCTGCAGCACACCAATATCATAATTCAATCCTGAGGCCATCAGCTCTTGCCAATATCATAATTCAATACTTGGACCATTAGGACACACCAATAGGCCTATTAGAATTCAATACCTATGGTCAATGATCTAACAGGACACTGATACTGGAGTCATGGGTTGACATGGGATAAGGTCTGCACATCAGGCCTTATTTAGCCCAGACTCCTTGATAACAGCGAGATAAACAACACTAAAATTAGGTAGGGCGAGTGCTTCACCAATACACCAGACGCTGAAGGCCACAGAGTGTTTGCTGTAGAAACACATTTCGGCAGGCTTATGCAGAGGGACACGTTTGTTGAACAAAATGAAGCTCTGCATTAGCTTCAAACTCAGCAGTGCGCTCAGCCAAACTCGTCAAAAACGCTCTCAAACACTGGCTACCAGTGTGTGACCGTCTGCAGTTGGTCTAAATTATCACATTGTGGTACCTTGTGGAAACGGGACTCCGTTTTCGTTTTCTGGTCCATTGCCTCTGTTTATATTTCCATGTTAACATCTTGTTTAGCTCCTTAAAAAATACTGCAAATCTCATCCAAGCCCGGCTTGCTGGGTCATCAGAAATCCGCACCTTAACATCCAATCAAATGGTGTTCAGAGGCTCAGATTTCCTCAGCTGCTTTAAGTCAGTTTTTCACCAGAGTTGTCATTATTCAAAGTTATTCCCACCACACATTTCTTAGGTTTCCTTGCTTAGCTGTAATCCTCATGTATTGCATGTGTAGTGTAAAATGACTCTGGAGAATGATAAATACAGGAAAGAATGATGTATTGGTGAAAATTTAATAAATTGCTCGAATGAACAGAACATTAATCAGCAAATATTCTGACAATTGATTAACCGCTTTTCTAGTAAAAACACAGCTGACTTCCAGCTCCTGAGTGGTAAGGATTTTCTGCATTTTCGATTACTGTAAACTGAATTTCTCTTTGGTTTTTAATTGTTGGTTGGATAAAAAGAAACCTTAAGATAAGACATTCTACATTCTGTCATTTTATAGACCAAATCATTATTCAGCTATTGAGGAAATAAACAAGAGATTAAGTGAAAATAAAAATAATCTTCAGTTGCAGCTTTGAAAAAAAATGCTACAGCCCTTCTTTGATGCACCGTGTGATCCAAATACGGTTTGATTACGCGGGTCACATACCTCTTAAACCTTTAAGTATTGACAATTTCGTAAAAAGTAGGGATGCACAATATTGGGTTTTTAACCAATATGCCAAAGTAAAACAAATCATTTGGCCGCTAACCGATATCAATACATCCACTTTTTTGTTTAGCTCATTAAACAACAAAAAAAAGGTACAATTAGGCAACTTTCTTTCTGAAATCCTCAGAATAAATACGACTTTATCTGTATGCCTGTTCACTCGTTTAAGTTTATTTTTATATGTATTTTAATTTATTTACCTACTTTTTAGTTTAAGTTTTGTCATTTATACTCTTCATACATACTTGTATCATACTAGGGCTGGGCAATATGGCTTAAAAATAATATTGCAAGATTTTAAAGCAATATCACCATACTCGATATATATTGTAATATTTAAATGTCCTTTTAACTATTGTCAAAATTTTTAAAAAATTGAATGAACTGCAATTACAATGATATTTAAGTACGATAAAGCTAAAGTAGCTACTGTCAAATATTTAATAGTTTAATACACTGCTGTTATAATAACATTTAATAAATAAGGATATGAGAAAGTTGAATAAAGTACTTTTATAATGCAATTTTAAAACGTATTGTTATAATTAAATCAAACCAGGACCCATGTTGAAGGACCTGTCCGGTCATTTTTAGCATTAGCAGAGAGTTACACAGACACCACGACGTCTTTAACCACGAGGACTCACTCCCTGTGAGCTGGCAACAAACTGACGGCACTCCACGTCATGTATTACTGATATTTGCAAGTCACACTGGTACTCCGTGGTTGCAAATATGACTGTATAGTCACGATTTGAGCACTGCAGATAACCATGCCTCAACCGCTCACACTACCCCCACTACCACTTCTTAAGATCACTGTAAGCTGGAAACAAACTACTAGCTCTACAAATAATACATTAATAGTATTTGCACATTGCAGTACTGCTCCAAAAGGTGACTGGAGTCCTGCAGACGCCCTGCTCTGTGTGTCTGTGTGTGTGTGTGTGTTCGATATTGCCCACCCCTATGACATACTTATAAATATTTTAGATATATTGTTTTGTTACCTGTGCTGTATCATTTACCTGAGGTTTTATACATGTTCACTTTGACCAAAAAAAAAAAAAAATCAGTGTGTTATAGAAATCGGCATGTTGGCTGACACCTATCAAGTGCCGACATTATTGTGCATCCCTAATAAAAAGCTGGCATTTTGAACTAGATCACCTTGATGACGGTGAGTTGACAACATGTGGTAGACAGGTGAAAAGATAGGAACAAAAGCAACAAAAAAAGACAGTGAATTTGTGTTTTGTTGCAGATTAAAGACTGGATCTTAGCCCACTGTTGGTCTGCACCTTCTTACTTTACCAGTCAACTACAGACAACAGCAGACACTTACACCCTGTGGAATGCAGGATTTCTGTTGACTGAAAACTGTAGGCTTAATATTACAAGATGAACAATACGAACGAGATTATATCGGGTTTGGAGGCACTGTTTCAAGTGTACGCTTGATTTTTAAATAAAGTGGGCATCATCCTCAAACTTACGAGTGGAAACCGCCTGTATACTCCTAAAGAGAAGTGTCCAGTCACTGAAGCCCAGGCTCTCTCTACAGGAATACCGAGCAGCAGAATAATGGATGCTTCTGTCATGAGATACGGTGAAACTCTATGATGCTGTAGGTGAGAGAGACTCCAAGTGGGTCTGTAAATAATGCCTGCCACTTGAAAATAGGTCTCTGGAAACTGCCCCCTGTGCTCTTGTAGCTGGTTGTTGGGTGGAAGTTTTGTCTGTGCAGTTATATTTAAAGTGTTTTAGTATTAAGTGGTGGAAATGTGAAAGCAATATAGCAAATATATTCTGAGCCACATTAAATATAAGTAGCTGTTTCTGAAGTTTTTCTGAATACTACCTTGGCTTAAGAGCTGCATTGTTGTTTTTTGTGATGGTATAAGTTACTGATCCCAATTTGTTTCTGAGCAGCAGAAAAGTTAAAAAGTTATAAAGTTAGGTGAAAGCAGGAAACATGCTTTAACAGAAGCCAGATACAGAAATTCCACATGGGCAGTAGGCCCCTCTAATATATTGAGATGTCCACAATCGGCCTGTGGAGGAATGCTGCAACTTAAATTTGCTTATAATAAGTCTGTTATGAAATCTGTTGTGGTGATTCTTTTCAAAGTGTAAAAACACAAAAAAGTCAATGTGGCAAAAAGTAATTCTACTCTCTTTAAGGTGTCAGTTTTCTTTTTTTTGAGGCATGTCTCATGTCCTGTCTACATGGATGTGTCTATTTTTCTTCCACTCCACAAAACCATAGTTTTATAAAATATCTCCATCCACACTAGAATGCAAAACTGTCTCCAAATTCTTGCTGGGCAAGTAGAAGGCATTAAAGGCTACGTCAACAACACGGCAAATACCAGAGAAGAACGATCCAAATCTGTTGTTTCAGTCAGACTTAAAACCACAACAGTCATGGAGTCCACATTATTTTAATTGTAAGGCGTTCACGTTAGAAAAATGTGAGGTGGCACTGTCAGACATGAGCTCTATGCTACCTCACACATACAAAATCAATCATAGCTCTCTGAGATGGGACAGCACAACAAACCCGTGGTCATCAAAATGCTGAGCTGGCTGAACAACAACGGCGGTGGCGAAGCAAGAAAGCCCCCTAGACTATGATGCAGAGAAGGCGGTCACAACATAGCAGCGAAGACACATCAGAAAACACGAATGTTGAAAGACAGCGAGCACGTAAGAGACGGAGATTACCAGCAGTAAAAAGAATACAATGAAGCTGTTATGGTGTTTAAAATGGCATAAAAAAATGTGTTTACTATGATGGTTTGCATTTATGCACAACACTTTGCAGTGATACATGTATTGATCAGTCATAAATAAACAACAGTAACTAAACTATTCACGAGGAAAATAATGAAAACTGTAGAGTTGCAGTGATAAATCGATTAATTGTCAACTCTTAAATAAACACCCACTGAATTGATAGCTGATTCATCGGGGTTTTTTTTTTTCTCTCTTTATTCTCTGATTCCAAGCTTCTAAAGTGTGATTATTTTCTGGTTTATTTACTCCTCTGTGACAGTAAACTGAACATTTTTGCATATGGTTAGACTTTTTGGAAACGCTGATCTGCATTTTTCGCCATATTTTAACATTTTATAGACCTAACAACTAATCAAGAAAATAATTGACAGATTAACCGGCAAAGAAAGTAAGTTTTAGTTGCAGGCCTAGAAAGCCAATTGTGGCCAGACACCAAGATTTCATCTTTTTCACTCAGATGTAAGCGGAGGAACCAACTAGCAGAACTTCCCTGGTGGCCCAGAGCGGGTAAATGAAGTGATGCGCATAGTTTATACTAAATAGTTTATAATAAAACTATATTTATTATGTAGAATGAAAAAAGGAGCTTCAATTTGGGACATTGGGTGTTAAGTCTGGGACACTTGAAAGCAGAATTCAGGACGATGAGCAGAAAAGTTAATTTCGAGCTCTGGTTGCTTTATCTATAATTACAAATAGTGGAAACAAAAACACATTCATGCGATATTTTTATCCAAAGCACAGACTTCCACACCTTCTAGTTTTATAAGGAAACATGTCTGTTAGTCACACACTTCTGCATAAAGCCTGCATTAAGAGCTCCGTCCGTTTGGGTACCCCTATTTTTAGACTTGTGTGAAGTGCTTTTTTATCTTTTGTTCAAACATCAGATGATATTGGTCAAAATTTATTTTACAACGTGGGGAAAGTTGTTTCATTAAATATTCTGGTATCGACTCAAGAGGGTAAAATGTATTTACTTTTTTGAGTTAAATCGGATAAACAGAGTCTAGAGCAGACACTCCTCAAAGCAGAGGGAGGGTGAAGAAACTGAGCCCGAGTGTGACGTACAATAAATCGCTGAGGAGTTGGGGAGTATGGGCCTCCGGTGAGAATTAGCCACTGATAAGGTAGATGAGGAGAAGTTTTTTTTTTTTCTTCTTTTTTTCCGAGCTGCACATTCCTCTGTCGTATGGAGTCTACCGTTCATAAGGATTCACTATAACCTCTTAGAAAGTGGGATGACATGGCCCTGACCAAAGTAGAGCGAGGGCAGACCAAAGACCTGACATGCACTCGTCCCTCACTCTGACTCATGCTTAGTCGCTCACCACCCACCAACACACAGTGAAACCTCAGTCCCAATGCCAGGTTTTGTCACTGGGCAGAGAAGCGGTTGGCTACAGTAAAAGCATGACGTGATGCCCCTTCCTCTATGCTCCCCCAGCCTGTGCAGCAACAGAGGGGTAAAAATATCCCACCAGTGAGTTCAGACAACCAGCTCATAAATTAACACTAAAACTCCTGCAGACAACAGCGGGCCAGTCGCTGAGAGATTTAAACCACTCAGGTTGCCACTGACCACAGCTCTGGGATCAGCTTACAAAAGCCTTTTCCTAAATTTACCCATTAGGAGGTGGTGAATAAGAACGGGCTCTGGATCAGTTTACACCTAAGTCACTGTTTAGCTGTACGCTAACATAGTGAACTATTTTTTCAAAATGGCTCTAGGGTGCTTTGTTCCAGGAAACGTTATGAGGTGAGATGTAGGCTATTAGGCCTAAATTGGGAATAGCGTATAGCAGAAACGTCTGTTGTTAATTTTCCGAGCTTACACAGAAGATCTAAAGTATAGGTTTAGGCTCAGCCATTCGCTCATATCTTATTAAGGCTCGCCTGTAATGAAGCGCAATCTCTCAAGTAGAAACACAATGTTCCAGCAAAGTGCTCGACTGGGTCAAAAAAAAAAGAAAAGGAAAAAGAGAAAAAACAACAGGAGAGAAGAGTGATGATCCCCTCTAAAGAAACTCAACTCTGTAATGGACGGACAGGGATTACAGACGTTAAAACCTCCTCCATCTGTAATTCACTGTCACCCTGCCATCATCTCTGAATCACTGATCCATTTTGCAAGTGTGCGAGACCTTGCTAAAAGCATCACTGTTGCACCCATTTGTGTTTGTAGTGGCGGTGGGGGGAACTAGGAGAGGAAAAAAAAAAAAAGCACGCAGAAAAGACAAGTTAACAGCTCGCTGTGCTGTTTCAAAGCATTCTCTGTCCTGTAACAACCACCTAGCTAGTTTCTCACACGGGGAATGGGACACACTGATCAAATAGGATTTTAATGAACATCAGCAGTTGGAGCCTGAGGAGTAGACGCTATGATGGCTTAAAGCTACTGACATCTAGGTTGGGTTGGATTTTCATCATCAAACGAAACAAAAAAAGAAAACATTCCTTTGCTGGTGCCTCTCGCGCACAGACAAAACAGACTGTGAATCCACACTGTCCATTCGATCACAAGGAGGACACAAATGAGAAAGCAATTGGCTGACAAGGCCAAGTGCGGACCACGATCATATCACACTAACCCTGCATTATCCTCAGAAAACGGAAAATAAAAAACAGGTTCTTCTCTGAAGGCTTTCCTCTCGGAGCCTCTCAGTGGGAGGGAGAGTAAATAAGATGTCATCAATAATAGACAGTGAATGTTCTGAGCAGTTCTGCACACACACACACACACACACACACACACACACACACACACATGCACACACATGCACACAAACACACGAGCTCCGACTGATTCCTATCCTGCAGACAGGCCTGCCAACCGCCAGGCTTTTTGCACACGCTCAGATTCACTGTCCTGACTAATCGCTTGTGATAGGGGCCTTTGCCATAATTACCCAGGGCCTTATCACAAACTTATGCGATGCATTTTTCATGTCCTGGCTGCTGGCAGTGCCTTCACTGTCCGCGCTGGCAGTCAATCTACGAAAAAGACTGATCTCAGACAAATTCACACACACACACACACACACACACACACCAGTTCAGACGGGGCGAAATGGGTGAAAGCAGGGTGAAGGGCCAGGGAAGAGAGAGGAGGAAAAAAATCAAAGAGGAGGGGAGGGGGAGGTGAGGGAGGATGATTGGGGGGGCAGGAGGGGGAGGAGGGAGGGGGGGGGAGATAGATAGTGAGCAAAGAAAAGAGAAAGCAAATTTTTTTACATAATGCATGAACAAGGGGGCACGAGTAGGAGGACCAAACAGGATCAAATAAATAGGAGAAGTGAAGCCTTGATGATGTGGCATAAGTGCAACACAAAGCCCGCTGGGAAGACTTGTTCACTGTCCTTTTGTCTACCCAGTCATAGGGGCATCATGACCTAAATAAAAGTTTAAATCCCAAGCCTGTGCCATGTTTAAAATTATGTATGAACAATTGGGCTAGCCTACATAATATGTAAATGACGACGGCGACTGGGCTGCTAATATTCATAAATTGTGATTTGAAATTCAGCAATGCACGTTAAATGCCACGGGAATACACAACAGTGCCATTGTCTGAATGTCTTGTGATAGGTCAAACACGCTCTAATATACACTGGCTATATTCACGCACTGAATAGGCCCAATATTTTCCCCATATCCCCTCACACTGTGGGTCTCCTCCGTGCACGCGGAGATTAGCGGCGTGCGCGAGACATTTCTGGAGTTCATCATAATCAACAAGGTCATGATCTTTCATTTTTTTTTTCCCCTCCTATCATCATTTTTATTCAATTGCATCGCGTCAAGAAAGTCCACTTCCACAGACGTGGCAATGTCTGTAAAAACCTCACAGTGTATAATTGCCGTCACCGTGAAGAGAGAGAAAAAAACGGCCGAGTTGATCAACCGTAATCACTTCAATATAAACTGCTTCAAAACCGTTAGCCGACAAGGTTGCTAATGTTTTCACTCGCAACTAAACTTGCAAATTTGACCGGAAAAAACACAAGCAAAGCGGTGTTGTGTGTCTGTGCTGCCCGTCTCTACGGTTGGTGTCACCACAGCGCCACCGTATAATGAGTCGCACTTATTTTTCCCCCAAATTATCCAACCTTACAACGGCTAAAGCGTCGGGCTAACTACGGCTACTCGCTCCAGTAAAAGTTGAACAACACGCAATAAAGATAAGCTAACCGAAAGCTTTCTGCCAAAGCCCCGCCGTTTTGTTTTTATCTCGGCGCATCCCCGCGGCGTCGCCCCGGCTTGCCCAGTTGCAGTGTCCGATCGATGTTGAATTGAACAAAGAGGATCAATTTCTGATCAGCGAGAGAGCCACTTTCATCAATGTGAGGAAGAGGTCTTGAATTCTCTTCCGAAACACCTACGAGACGACCGCGGAAAAAACACAAAACACAGCGGCCGAGAGAGGCGACACGGCCGAGGCGAATAGAGGAGAGACGGTTGAGACAGAGGTTGAACTGACCTGTAGTTGTTGTAAGTCAAAGCGCTTCCAATATTGAAACATCGATCCTGCATTGGCCGCCATCTTGAGACATATTGAGACAGGAATGAGATGCTGATAGAGAGCGCGGGGGTTGGAGTTCAGTGGAGAGGACCGGGCGGCCGGAACACCCGGACCGGATCACCACCACCGCTCCTCCGGGCACCAGCGGGAGTACGGACCGGAGTCGGCTCACAGGAGTGTTGCCTTAATAACGCCATTATAATTGCTTAAATAGCTTTTTATCAACATACAGATATTACAGGTAAATAACCGAGCTGGCATTAAAGTGCTCTTTATTTTTATTAGCCTACATAAAAATGCACGAAAGTGTGAGCGCCAGATATTTTGGGGTTGTAGTCTTGTGTGATCATTATGTTTTATGGAGAGCAAAGATCATACAAAAATAATGCCAGGAGGCTACTTGGAAGCCATATCTAATAAAGAAAAAAGAAAAAATCCCACCCGGAGAGCATTAAGGAGCACACTGAGCAGTGTGCAGCTGTGCAAGATGGAAAACCAACATGAAATAATGTATTATTTCAATCATCATTAACCAGATTTAGAAATAAAACGCAAATTGATTAAAAAATGATTTTTTTTTACATACACCTACTTGGATTTTTTTTGCCACAGGTTCAAACTAATGTTCTTTTTTTCTAATTAATTTGCACCTTTTTAAAAAAAAAAAAAAAAAAAGGGGGGGGGGTGCATACAATTAAAAAACTTGAATGCAACTTTGCCACTATGAACTAGCCTTGAAAATAAAGCTTTTTTAACATGAGAAGAGTGCCTTGGTTTAGCCTTTTTTCAAATATTTTCACTTTTTTTTAACCAAAGAGCACCTTCTTACTGCTTTGTTGCTTCACCTGGCTAGAGAATGCCGAAGCCCTTTGTCTCAATTTTCTTTGCAACTTATGTATACTACATAATTTGTGGTTTTTTGGGGGTTTTTTTGTTTGATTTGTTTTGTTTGTTTGTTTTTTGAGTGATCTCAGTGAAAGGGTTTTGCTTTGTTTCATATGGAAAACTATGAAGGGCAATTGCAAAAAATAAAAATTAAGTCAAATATAAATGTAACTAAATGCTATTACATAGTTGGAATATGATCCAGACTAAACATGCCTGTCTAAATTGCAGAGTTGTGAATTGCCAGTGGCCCCACAATACACTATTATCAGGATAATTTAGTCACAATATAATATTATTGAAATTATATTGCAATTTAATCTTTTTTTCTTTCAAGGGAGAAAAAATGTTTTGTCTAATGAGATAAAGTTTTCAGTCTGTTCATCATCCTCCAATCCTTTTTTTTTTTTGCAGCAAAAATCATCTAGTGGAATAAAGAGTCGAGAGTAAGAGATTTTATTATCCTAGGAAAATTAAATATTTTATTTGTATTTGAAATATTAATAATCATATAATAAAAATACTCAGCATCCATATTTCAAAACATTATTGCCATGCAAAATATCCCTATAGACTGTATCATTTTTCCCCCAATCCTACTAAATTGTTAAATCATTCAACCCTAATCAATAATGCAAATCAACCACAATAATTTCAGTTTCATGATGCATGTATTTTATGCCATTCTTAATTTACACGGTGGATCTAAATTCAGCAAATGTAACAAAGCAGGGCTGCTGGAAACCTGCTGAACTTGGTCGTTTCAGAATGGGTAAAAGATGAAATGGACTCACACTTGGCACAAGGTATTCCCAAGTTCATGATCTTCCCATTTTACTATAACATGATTAAGAAAGTAAGACTGATATTTTCCTTAAAGGCAATGTTTTGCTACACAGATATTAATCAGATTAGCTATTCAAATCAGATTGTTGTGTTGTTAATCCAGTCACTGCTGCAGCAGGGCAGCCCAGTGGTTAGAGTGTCAGCATGCATACATATCTGTTGTTGAAGTGACCTTGAGCAATACACTGAACCCTAGCTGCTCCTGAGGCGTCACTCCTGCTGACCACGTCCTCTGACCCCCTTCAGCTTGTGGATATGCAAAGAATTTCTAATTACACTGTATGTATTTATGGAGCGCCCTAAATTCCACTGTCAAACTGTGTCGATTGTGCACCTTAAAACACATCAATCTCCAATCCCTCTGCAAAGCCGAGCCGAGCTGCTCCGCTTTATCAGGGCAACACATCTGTTTTACACGTTGTTTTCATTTTTACCATTCTGTGGGTTCCCAAATGTGTCGAGTGCGTCGTGTGGAAAATCAACGCCTGCATTCACACTTGGTTTTTTTTCTCGAATGCTCGGGGGCCACAGTGTTTAAAAAGAAATATGTTATAGCTTTATTTTTTCCCTCTCCGATCATTCTCATTTCTTTACAGCCACTGAACTTGAACTGCATTCACTAAAAATAAGACAAGAATTTGCCATACATAATAGCGCCTCTTTCACTGCACTTGTGTGCATACAAAGGTGGGCATTTTTGTGCTTTGAATTAGCTCAACTTTCAGGTCATTACTTGATTTGATTTGACGCTGTTTGTGTCTCCCTCCTTCAACAGTATGAATGGTGTTCAGTGCTCAACCAGCGTGAATAGCTTTGCCTTATTTTATACTTCATTTATAAATATATTACAGCAAATTAAAGGCTGTCTTTAGTTTGCCCATGACACTCAGTCACATGCTTTTCATAAAATGTACTGAATTAACAAATAGGAACAGCTGCTAAAAGAATTAAATGAAAAAAGACATAATAGCAGCATGATTCGTGTTACTGTCAGGGTCAATTACTATTTATATATCACAATTATCTCTTTTTTAATATGAGCAACTGGTCTGCACAATGAGATACATAATAAAAACTTTTTAGACAAAATGCTGCACATGAATCCTGTGTGTAATCCTTTCATTTCTTCCCCTTTTCGCCATGTTAATCAGTGTTTTCTTGGCCCAGCCTACATGACTTGTGATGCTACCTATCATTAAGCCAAACCAGAAATACAGGTCTGAGATAATCCCTACAGGCTTAGTAGCTCTGCAGCGTGTCCATTATGTGTTTGTATAGTTTTCTCTTACTGTCTCACAAAGAAAACACACAACAAAAAGGAACACAACCTGTATTCATGGCACAGGTATGACTCAATTGATCACACCGTTGTAACATCTGAACTCCAAAATGCATTTTGTCAGTGCTGACTTTGTCTTGTGGTTATTAACGAACATATTGTTTCAAATACTGTAAGGTGATCTACTTACTTTGTTTATTAATTGTATCATTTATTGTGTCATACATATATAAGTGCCAAGCCCACAACACATAAAAACACTGCTGGAACTGTGAAACATTTGTCTGACGTGTACATAACTTTTTTTTTCCATATATAACACAATATTGCTAACAAAGAAAAACAGTTTAATTCCTAAAAAGAGCTCTTTCTTTTCATTATCCACCAAAAAGAAAAACCTCAGAAATAAGGGCATATTATTAAAAAGTGCAGGCCTTAAATCGTCATACAAAAACAATACAACAGGAAATTGACTGTAAGTTTGATCTCAACCTAAAACACAAAACAAATGCAGTATTTTCTTTTCAGGGACACCATTAAACACATGTTTTTCTATAGCTTATGGTAAATTACCTGAGATCTTTGAGCTCTAGTTAAATTTTGCTTCACTAGTAAGTCTGTACTCTGTACAGATGTTAGTTCCCACAGTTTAAACAGAGCTTGGCAACAAAACAAACAAAAAAAAAAAAACATATGCTGGCCCCTCTGATATGAATAATTCACACAAGGACCTGAGATTGTTTGAGCTGATATGAGGGAATTTAAGTCCATCTTAAGCAATTGTGAATATAGCACTCTCAGTCACTGTGATTGCTTCTAAAATTGTCACTGAAATTATTTTAGAAAATTTAACATGTTTATGTATTTATCTGTTTTGTATTGTATTTTAACTGGAGGCTGTGCTTGCTCCTTTGCAGTGTGTGACAGTTGTATTTGTCTGCTTGAGTTTTGTTATTGTTGTAACAGTGTTGATGCTGCCGTCTTGGCCAGGTTGCTCTAGAAAAAAAAATAATTTTTACTGGTTACCTGCTTAAATCTAGGATCAGTTTAACCTTATCTAGTGGTTTGATGTTTGAATGTTCTAAAGTTTGAGTTTGAGTTTTACAAATCTCAATGTGGTCTTCGCAAAATGTAATGCCACTTTAACACCAGAGTAAAAATATATCACATTTATAAAAATTACCAGTGCTTTATAAAGTGTGTATTTGTCTGTTAAAACAAGGTTGTTGAAAGTCCTTGCATCTCTGTCTGTAATTTTTGAACTGCACATTTTGCATACTGCAATTTGTTTTTGTGGACCACTGCATAGTTTTTATATGCAAATTAAATTATCTTTAGTATCATTTTTTCCAACTGACACTCAGAAGCATAACAGTAGTTCTCCATGTTGCTCTCCTGCAGCTTTACTGGATGCTGGATTGGTTCAAACAAAGTGGATCTGGGGAATTTAGTGTCAACTTATTGGTATTAATAGCTTTAAAATTAGTTGAATAAGGGAAACTAATTGCCTCTTGGAACACTTTTTCCATCCATGTTTTTTTAAGAGCCCACATTTTTTTTTTACCATTGGACTAGAAAATAAGTATTTTCAATTAACAAGGCTCTAGGCCAAGTGAAGTCACGAGTCATTGGTATCAAAGTCAAAGTTGAGTTTCAAGTCTTTTTTGAGTCAAGTCAAGTCCAAAGTCATCAAATTTGTGAGTCAAGTTCACATTTGTGATACATAGTCCTTGGATTTGATTCAAAGTTGCATCCAGTCAAGCAATGATTTAATTTTGCAAAATTATCTTCATCGTGAATATCATGAATCAGTTGATTTAGTTCTGCCAGGAAACTCTTCTCTCTGAATATCAGCACACAGCATCTCCATAAGGGTTTGGCTGAGGCTTCACCAGACTCTGGATCACTTTGAAGCAGTAGGGGGTGCACAGTGTAAGTCGGGACAAGTAAGAGTCTGAGTTATCAATCCACCTACAAATTATCATGTTCCTGCTACAGAGACTCATGCATGTCTGGCACGACTGACTTGAGAGGGTTTTTTTCCCTCACTTGTCTTTTTATTATGTTCTATGTTCAAATTAGAGAGGAGGGAAAAAACACAGCGTAAATTGTTCTTGACAAGGACGGCAGAGGGAACATGTTGGGACCCACCGATTTAGCCTCTAAAAAGCCTCATCAGTTCGTGTACATTTGGTTAAAGTTTAAACATAGAGGAATAAACACACATTCTTTGTGTCAGTGCCATTATACAACTAGATCTTATACTCTGACGGAGCTACAGGGGAGAAAATAAAACAGCCATTCTGTCCTTTAGCTTTCCCACTTTTCTCTGTTTGTGTCCCTTCTCCTCGTGCTCATTGACTCTGCCTGCAAGGTGCTTTTAGCGGGCCTTGTGTGGCCGGGTTAGAGATGGATGCGTGGCCCTTGGGAGCTGCAGGCAGAGAGCAACACTGATCATGTCAGACAGGCTGGGGAGGCTGCATAAGATCATCATCACCCAGCAGTGGAGTGAATCGCCGCAGTGGCACTTTCACACAACCTCTGACCTCTGGGGTAACCTCCGAGGTCATGATCAAGGTCAGGGGTCAGCGAGGGCCTCTGTGATCAGGGAGCTCGCAGGCCCCTCCTGCCTCTTCCTCCTCTTTTTCTCTCAACGTTCTTCATTTTTTTCTTCCTGCTCTTTCCTCTCACTCTCTCACACTCCTTTCCCTCATCCTCTATCTGTTTGTCTATTGCTCACACTCTCTTTCACCAGCCGGGACCAATTGAGACATCCCATCCCCTGGGAGTGCAAAAAGGAAAGCAAGAGAAAATCAATAGGGAAGATGAGTGAAGACCTGGGGGTCCCATCAAAAACTGAATGCTTCTCTGTGTGCTGGTATGATTCACACGCACACAGAAAGACGTACAGATACACAGCGGTATTACTTCTGACAAACAGGAAGGCTGCAGTAAACACGAACAAAGCTGGGGGAAGAAAATCTGTAAAGTCTGAATTTATTTGTGTGTTTGACCTGCAATAACACTAATAAGTGCAGTTTCGTCACTTAATCCTTTAAAGATGGTTGACATTGTCCGTGTAAAATGACCTGAGACGCCCCACATGACACGATATTGATCTCCTTCCCGGAGATTCAAGGTCTGCAACAGCAAATGAAAGATGACAAAAAAAGTTATTTTCTAGCAAGAGAGAGGCGGAAAAACGGAGCAAATATAAATGCCAAGCTTTGTGCATCACCCTGGCTGTGATTTGAGCTGAACAAAATGTCACCATATCACTAATCAGTTAATTATAGCACATTTCCAGCAACATTTGCATTAAAATAAACAAAACCGAACTGAAAGAAGACAAACAAAACTCATCCCTGTGTGTCATCTCCTGACCTCGGTCACCTCTGCTATTTGTGAGGGAAGACATACGTGTGTGTGTGTGCGTGAGTGTGTAACGTCTGAGCCTTGCCATGTCTCCATAACTTATGAGATAGCCGAGTTTCTTCCCAACACAAGATAACCCCAGGCAGGACATTAAATGATCGGCTGAAAATAGAACTGTTCAGATGAAAGGGAGGATAAATAATGCAGAAAGAATACAAAACCTCTTATGGGGATAACTAGTCGCACACACACATGCACGCACACAAACACACAGAGATCTTCTTTTTTTTTTTTTTCGCTCCACGGTGAAGAAAAGTGAATGGATGTAACAGGAAGGAGGAGGACCCAGTGGAGACACACATGCTTCTTGCTTCATCTCCTCCCACTCCTCCTTGTCTGCCATTTTTTTCCGCTCACACTCAGACTTCATGACATACTCCGAGTCTGTGGGGAGGAATAATGTTGTCCCAGCCACGCCATGTTTTTCCTGCCCACCAGAGATCAGACACAACACACAGCGCAGGATTTCCAAGCCCGCCGCCTCATCATTTTTTCATGACTTTTGATCAAAATGTGTTCACAAAATGACGGCCTGTACAGTGGCTGCTTTTTCAAAGAGAGTGTCACTATCTAATGCTTTGTGGGGTTTTTTTTGTTTTGTTTTTTTGCTCCCCCGTATGTTTAGGTTAGATCACCAAATTAAAACTGTGAGTCATTTATTAAGATTTCTAGTTAGAGGGTGTTGCAATGCTGGGTCATATCTAATAAATAAAACATCCAAGACAAACCTTTTCAAAGCCTCGCTGCTGCCTGCCTAACTTCCAGCAGAAATGTTTATTCATTGGCCAAATTAAACATGCATGTTTGGAGAAAAAGCCCAATGTGACTACACAACTCAGCAGCTCAGGACACTTTACCCCCCACTTTGTGCTTGTGTAGGGAGACACCTAGTGGTGAAAGACACATGTATGAAAATTTAGGGTCCGCCTACATAGTTTATCATCTTGAGCACAAAAAGATTTTTTTTTATCAGTCAACCCACGGACAGACTATAAGACAGTAGGCTCCTGGGCACAGATATGCAAAGGGCCCCGCCACCTCTCCTACAAGACACAGACTCAGGTGGTTTGACATCTCTTAGTGGTTGTCATGCACCTTTTGTGGTTTTGTGTCTCCTTGTGGTTGTTTTTTATTTTAGTTCTTGTAGTCGTTTGGATCCCTTTGAGCAAATTTTCTGTCTTATTGATGAAACGTGTCTCTTTAAAGTAATTTTGTGTGTCTTTGTAGTTGTTGCTTTTTTTGAAGTAATTTTGTGTCTTACACAGGTAATTATGTGCAATTTTTGTCTTTTTGGTCATTTTGTGCTTTTTTGGGTAATTTTGTGCTTTTTTGGGTCATTTTGTTTCTCCTTGTAAATGTTTTGTTTCTTTATGCACTTATTTGGGTCTCTGTAGTTATTTTGTGTCTTACAAAGGTAATGTCGTGTCTTTTTGATCACTTTGTATCTCCCTCTCTTTGTAGGGTTTTTTGTGTCTTTTGTGGTTATTTTGAATAATTTTGTGTCTCTGGGGTAAAAGATAAACAGACTTTGTGGGGGTTATGCATCTCTTTGTTGTCATTATGCATCTTTTTGTGGTTTTGTGTCTCTTTGTTGTAAATCTGTCTCCTTGTAGTTATTTTGTCTTTTCGTAGTCATTTGAGTCTCTTTGAGTTAATTTAGTGTCGCTCTGTAGTCATTTTGTGTCTCCTTGTTGCAGTTTTGTGTCTTTGTCGTTGTTTGGTGTCAGTTTGTAATTGCTTGGCTGTTTTTTGTAGTTATATTGCGTTTCTTTGTGATTCATTTGCATTTTTGTGTTTCTATGTGTCCCCTAATGAAATTTTGTGTCTCTGAGGAAATTCTGAGCTGCTTTGTAGTCATTTTGTGTCACCTTGTGGTTATTTTTTTCTCTTTTTAGTTGTTTTTGTCCTTTTGGAGTTGTTTTGCCTGTTTTTGTAGTTATATTGTGTCTCTTTGTAGTTCCTTTGAAATCTTTATGACCTTTTCTCTTCTTTGTTGTCATTTTGAGTCCCTGCCTGGTCTGTACATGCTTTATTTTAGAGACATTTTACAGCTGAAGGCCGGGGGGTTGCTGACATTTTGGGCTCCCAAGGCTGTGCCAGGTAGGCCCACTCAGCGTCAACCCCTTAGATCTAAGGATCTAAGAATATATATGATATGATATGAGTTTATTGGCCGTAACTCTAAATCAGTCTCCAGTGTTGCCTGTTCTCCAAACCTTACAGACTTCTGATTTGATCCCTGGCCTATAAAGTATATGCTTTTATACAAATAGTCATTTACAATCTTAATGAAAAATATGCCTTGTGCCTTACAAAATGACCTCTGCTGACTTCATCGACAGGACACCGCACCCTCAGTCAAAGTGTTTACCCAACCTAAAAGTGCCTGGGAGGCCGACCAGTCGTCAGCAGGCCGCACAAAAGCCCCATTCACCGGTAACAGGAACCCAGACCAAGACCAACGCTGCCACGTCAAAATGTTTGAGCTAAAGCACAGATGCAAATGTTTTTTAATCGAGCGCTGAGGATGACAGGTAGGACAGGAGACAACAATGCAGGAGGAAACTTGTTGTAGTTACTCCATGTCAAACAATGTGACCTTTATATGCACTCATTATCTCCTCTGAAGTGACAATGACGTTTAAAGTAGGGCATTAAGGTGTGTCAGCAGGCTGTAAAGATTTTCTGTTCTATATTGCTGCAGCAGTAATTTACTTCCTGGACTGGTCCTGTATGAGGTGTCTGGACTTTGGGGGACACTGCAGAGTGAAGGACGTCGATGGGAGCTGGGGCTCAGAGGAGTGCAGCGGCCCGCTCCACAATCACAGCTCACCGGCACACCGAGAGGCACTCCGGTTTGGAGAAATGCCGTGCACTTGTTCTCAAAAGGACCTGCTCGTGTGTGTGCGTGGCTACCGTCGCTTTTCTGTTCCTTCTAGGAGTCTTCCTGCTCTACTTACCGGACCCGTTCACGAAGGAACCGTTTGTCTCTGAGGAGGACAGCGCGGTGACGCTCCTCATATGGACGCATCCGTTCGGACGGTACCGCAAACTTCTGGACTGCTTTGAGATCTATCAGATTAGCGGGTGCACGCTCACTGACGACGAGAGCACGTACGGGCAGGCTGACGCTGTGATCATTCATCACCGGGATATTGCCGTAGGCAGCGCTTATTTGCCACCGGAACCGCGGCCACGTGCGCAAAAGTGGATATGGATGAACTATGAATCCCCCGCGCACACACCCAAACTGTGGCTTTTTGAGGATGTTTTCAACCTGTCACTAACCTACCGGACAGACTCTGATATCTTCCTGCCGTACGGGTATCTGGTCCCCCGTGAAGGCAAAAGTCTCCAGAACCGCGTTGCGCAACCGCTCCGCGCACCCTCGCGCTCACACCTCCTCCGGCCCCGCCTCCTAGCCTGGGTCGTCAGTAACTGGTCGGAGTCCCATGCGCGGGTGGCCTTCTACTACAAGCTTCGTAAGTACGTGCAGGTGGATGTGTTTGGGGGCGCGGGCCGGCCGGTACCGGAGGACAGCGGCGGCGGCAGCTTGGTGCAGCTGATCGGACGGTACCAGTTCTACCTGGCGCTGGAGAACTCGCAGTACACCGACTACATCACGGAGAAGCTGTGGAACGCGGTGCGGGCCGGGGCCGTCCCGGTGGTCCTGGGTCCGTCCAGACGGAACTATGAGCGCTTCCTGCCCCCCGAGGCCTTCATCCACGTAGACGACTTCCCCACGGTGCGAGGGCTGGCTCGGTACCTGCTGATGCTGAGGCGCAACCCGGACCGGCTGAGGCGGCACCTGGACTGGAGAGGCGGCTACAGCGTGCACCAGCCCACTTTCTGGGCTGAACACTATTGCACGGCCTGCAAGGCGGTGAGGAGGACTAGAGGCAGGACTGACGTGATCAAAGATTTGACACTATGGTTTCACTCGTGAAAACAGCAAAATCACACCCAGCACCTGAGTGACAGTGAGGCTCCCTGTCCATCAGCTGTCCAAGTTTACAACCGAAATCTATTTATAAGCAACTATGATTGTTTGATTTATTTATATGACTTTAATACAATAACATGATAATTGAAAATGACTTGTCATAATGTGTGACTAATTTTGATTTTGAGTGAGTCTGTTCCTGTAGGCTACTGTTTTCCATTTGAAGAATTTGTATGTCATATTGACAAATGCTGCTTTCCTGTGTGATACTTATGTGAAGTCAAGTCCAGTTTTTTTTTTTGTTTGTTTTTTTTTTACGTTTATCATTGCCAAATATTTCAAAATCCTCACTTTCAAATTTAGTATCATGCAACATTATGTTACTATGTAAGTATGATTTTAATATGGTGATCTTCTGCAAGTTAGTAACAAACAATAGCAAGTGAAATAAAGTTTGACGTTTTTTCACTTTTATAAAGGAGCGAAATGGAAATCAGAGCTTGTCTCATCAAGAAAATATAGCTTTGAATAGATTATTAAAATGTGCCAAAAAGCATGTATGTTAACTGAGTGTTGTGTTTGGGACAAGTAATGAATATATTCAGGAGTATGTGAATGTGTAAGTTGATGTGTATGTATGATTCAGGGTGGTATTACAGAGACCATCTCCAGAAAGTACATGAACATCTGCCTGTTTATTTCTTATGCATGTGTACTTGAGCACTAAATCATGGAAGGATTGCTGAACGGTCCACAGAGCAACGGCCCAGACGCCCAGAGTGTCAGGGGACATCCTTCCTTTGGCCTTCACTTGCAAAATGTCACTCGATTTACTGAAAAGGAGGAGACTCAAAATGACCACGAAGAGATGCAGAGGACTACTACAGAGACATACAATATAACTACAAAAACAGGCAAAACACAGCAATCTCTAGTTCACCAGGTCGAGTTTGCGTCCCACATTGATGAGGCATTTGCAGTGGCCTGGGTTTGATTCCAACCCTTTGATGCATGTCATCCCGTCTCTCTCTCCCCTTTTCCTGTCAGACTCTAGCTGCACTATCAATAAAAAACAAGAAAAGCCCCCAAAATACCCCTGTCCCCCACCAAAACAGACAAAACAACCATTTCCTAAGATCATCCCAAATAACTACAAAGAGACACACAACTACATTTTTAAAGCTCAAAATTACATCCAAGACAAAAATGATGACAAAGACAAAACAACTGTAAGAAGACACAATATTACATCAGAAAGTTACAAAACTACATTTAAAAGACACAAAACTACCTTTATAAGACAAAAACTTTCAAGAGAGTGAAATAACAACAAGGAGACACAAAATTAACATAAAGAGATGCAAAAGAACAAAGAGACACAATATAACTACAATAAAAAAAACAAAGGGACACAAAAGGACTGACAAGAGATACGAAAGGACTAAAAAGACACCAAATTTCCTCCAAGAGACACAAAATTAACTTTTTAAGAAAGAACATTACTTCAAAGAGAGCCAAAGAACTACAAAAAGACATGAAAACAACCACAAAGAGACACAAAATCACCAAAAGATGCATACCAACTGCAAAGTGATACAAGACCACATCAAAGTCTGTGTGTCTTGCTCCAGAGGTGGTGGGGCCCTTTGCATATCTGTGCCCAGGGGTTCATTGTCTTATGCAGCCATGATGTAAATCATAGCATCCCTGAATCTGATCTGCTGTAAGTTCATCACCATGCATAGTTGATGTGTGTGTTATAGTCCACGCATGCCTAAAACAGCCCTCAGAGCACATCACTGACTGATTACCAACCAGAATGACCTTAAAGGTGTCGTTAGTCCTCAAACCTGGTGTTTTCAGTGCCGCTCCACAGCTGTACTAGTGCACACATCCTCTACGGTTTCATTAAAGGTTGCTATTTACACAGCCGTGCTCATTTGGCTGGTGTTTAACTATCCTTTATATATAGTCATAGCTTAAGCTCCAGCAACAAGACAGAAAAACCTTGAAAACAAGAGAATGGAGGAGGAGGGGAGCATGTGCGCTTCAGGAGTCACTTGATAGGAATCAGAAGCTGTGATGTGGATCATTTAAATTTACACCTCTGAGTTAGAGCCCCGGACACAGAATTAACACTTTACACTGTCAAATGAGAAATTTCCTGCAGGCACAAAGGCAGCGAATAACATTGCTCCTCATAATGAGCTGATGCCTCAACAGCTGTTGAAACCGCTGACGTTTATCAGCAATAATGCTTTCAGACGGCCAGAACATCCAGACCCCTCATCCCTGTCATAATCCCATTCATGAACACAAGGGAGTTATAGGCATATCTAGTTACTGTGAGTAAAATCACTTTTTATGCTTTCAAATATAGATCCACTGCATGTCCTGAAGCTTGTTTGACATGTCCTCATTCAGCATCATTTCCGTTGTTGGAAGTATGCACAGCGCAGCCTCAGTTTTCTGGACAGAACAGGTGCTGGATATTTGTTGAAGGGAACTCCTCTTATCATTTCTAAAGACCTCATCCGATCAAAAATTAGACTGCAAGAAAATCCACGCAATGGCGAGAACAGAGGTGGGACCACGTTATTGTTTTGCAAGTAACAAATGAATCTCAAGTCTTTGCACTCAAGTCCCAAGTCAAGACTGACAGGTCCCACTTCAAGTCTCATTGTCATTCCCAACTCGGCAAATATTGACCCTTCATTAGTGGCTCTAAACGTCGAACGTCGATGTTCTAGGTACCCCTCTTGTGTCGGTTTTGGACATTCAGTATGCTACACATACTAGCACGAGCCTCTGTGCCTCGATGTCTGACGCTAAGGGGCATTTGCCAAGTGTCGGTTTTTGATGAGCTAGCAGTGAGACCAGGCTCTAAACTCTGAGTTTTGAGTCTTAAACAAGATTTTTTTTATTGAATCTTGATCAGTTATCAGTTTTATGTTTTAATGTGTGCACAACTGAGAATGAAGTTACAAGAGCACATAAAAAATAATAATCACATATTTAAATCTAATGTTGTTGTATTTGGGTTTTACTACTTTTTTCTTAAATACTACACTACAACTGTAACTTTGACTGACTGGGAACCCTAATGAATATTTAAACTTTTTGTTTTAGTTTGCTTTGTGTTATTTTTTTAGTGAAACTGATCATTTATTCATGCTTCAGTCAAGTTTAAAGTTCAGCATTGCTTTTATTGTCTCCCAAAGGAAAAACTTGTCTTGGACAGAAGGAACTGGTGCATGAAAACAGACATTTCACAGAAAAAACAGTCAAGTACTATCTTGATGTGCAACACAGTTTTCATTTTCTGTATGACAGGTCCAGTGTTTAGGATTTGGGGGGATATATTGGCAGAGATGGAATATAATACAAATAGTATGTTTTCTTTAGTGTATAATCACATGAAAATAAGAATCATCATGTTTTTGACACCAAGCCGATGGTCAACGCTGGGCCGCCTGTGAGCGTCTGTGGCCCTCGTCACTGCAGTGTGTCCTGCACTTTAAAATGTTGAATCCGCAGCGGCAGCAAAACCCATTGGCGAATGAAATCACTCTTATTGGTAGTTCAGCTCAGTGCACGAGAAGAGAAACTGAAGTAAGGAAAGTAGACAAAGGGCTAAAGTCACGAGAGAGTGAGTTTGAAAAAGACTTGTTTGTTTTTCTTACGCCATTGAGCTCTTTAGCAGAAACGTTTCCTAGTGGTTTGTGTTCTTGTTCACATGCGCATACTGAATTGTGTTGTTAATGTGCTACCTGGCTAACTATCCCGTATCTCGGATATTTTTACCTCACTTCAACATAGTGGGGGTAAGTGGGGGCACGTCATCCTTCTTTGTACACAGTCTTTGCACAGAATGCACATGCTGGTTGGCCTTCAGTTTAGTGTGTTTATGTGCATTTATTTGACTGAGACACAGGCGACATCAGGCGACACAGCAGGGAGCTTTAATCGCCGCTAGTTCTCTGATGTCAGTTTGATGTGCCTACATAGGGAGCGAGTCCTCGTTCAGGATGTCCAGCATAGTGCACTGGTATGTTTCTACAGCAGCCCAGAACAGACAAACCATGCTTTTTTTGCATTAGCCACGGTAAGTAGCAGCTCTCTCTGCCACAAGAGTGTTTTTACCAGTTTAAATCACAATGTCTGTTTGGTTTGGACAGAAAGAGACTGCTGCAGATAATCTGGCTCGCAGTGAAAACCTCCTGAACAATGGAAACTGAAGGAAATCTAACTGGGAGAAGTTTCAGTTGGTTGCAGTCTGCAGTCCTCACCGCTAGATGCCACTAAACCTCCTTAAATTTTTAAAAATTTTGCATCCTCCAAAATAAACAATACTCATAAAATCCAGTAATGACACAGTGTCATGTGTAACTGAGTCAGTGCAGCGTGCATCATGTCGAACAGCTCTAACAGTTTATCTACCTGTGTTATTCTGTGTTTTGTCAGAAACTGACCCCGAGGAGACGATTCTCAGCGCCTTCAAGGTCTTTGACCCAGAAGGAGCAGGAGTCCTCAGAGGGGGAGGACGAGTGAGTGTATGATTCTCTTCACAGACATCGCAGAAACGACTCTGTGGCTTGTGATGCCTCTCACAGGAATTCATCACTCAGATAACTATGAACGGTACTTTGAACAGCATAAAAACGTAAATTACGACCAGAGTTCCAGGATGCAGATAAGGCATATCTCGATCAGTGAAATACAGATCACAGTTAATTCAAAGTCAAAGAGATGGAAACCGTAATTCTTCTTTCCTGTTGCTCTCCTGCAGGATGAAATATCACCCGTGTCACAGGCTGACAAGTTTACAGAGGATAAGGTGAGTTGTTGCTTGGCAACAAGGTAAAATATTGGATGTATCAATATGAGATAGTGATTCAAAGGTACCGGCGGTGGCGTAACCGTTGAACAAGTTGAAGGTGAGCGCTGATGAATACCCAGAATCTGAGGCAATTTAATATGATTTAAACCTTTTAACTACCAGCTCCAGCTTATTACAAAGATCCTTCTCAGCTCTCGTCCAGACCCCCTCTTCAGTAACAGTGCCATTCATAACCCCCATGGCCCCTGGCGAGAGACACAGTAATCTCATTTGTACAGCAACAGATGTTTCTCTTAAAAACATCCGTTGACTGGGGAGTGAAAAGTCTGCCTCTCATTCTCTCAAGGGATCAAAGAGACCAGTCTAATCGCTATGAAATCTGTCACTTTTGTACTGGTTTGAGGAGACATATTGACTTACAGTAGGCTCGCTATGTTATGAACGTAAACGCTCTCCCTCTCCGTCCCTCTCTCACTGCCTACACATATTTTATGAGGAAGCTTTCAAGCTTTGTACATCAAAAGGCCACACAGAGGAGGGAGAGAGGAAAATGCATATGAAACAACAAAACCTCTAGACAAATAAACAGCGCGGTGTTCCCATGGCAGCGTGGTGCAGTAATCCGACGGCTGGTTTCCCATGGCTGTGTCTCGCTGCCCCATAGACCTCCACTCTGTCTCACTGATGGCTCCTGTGATTGCAATCATCCATCTTACTGTCAAAGGCAAAAAAAAAAAGGGCAAGAGAGGGGAAATCACACACACCATCTCTCTCTCGCTCCCTTGTGTCCAGCAAACAAGCCACCCCACTGTGAGCAGAGCCAACACATGCGTGCATGTGCTTGTGTGTGTTGATGCTTATATGATCTACACAGAGAACATGTGTGGGTGTGCATCTTTGGTTGTCTGTGCCTACCCATTATACTGCATGATCAGTCACTGGAGTGTGCACCAGGGAGCGGTGGACATGTCTGATCTTGCAGCTGATCAAAAGCACCAGAGACTTGTTCCCTTGTGGCCGTGCAAGCGGGCCTCATATCAACATGTCTCTGTTCAGTAGACAGGAAAAACAAGAGGAGAGAGACAGACAGAGGAGGAGGAGGTGGAAGGGGTACATCAGGCGCAAGACAGAAACAGGCAGGCAAATCACAGATGAAAGGGTGCATAAAGAGGCCAGAGTGGAATATATGACAATGATACATAACCGCACTTATCTCCCCGTTCTTATGAGCTAATTGAGATGGCAAAAGCCAGCTCTGTATTTGTCTGTAGATGTAATAGCACGTGTGATCTCTCTCTCTCTCTGCAAACCTGACAACATCACAAGAGCTGAGGATTTTTTTTTAAAATGCAAGAAAGCCTTAACCTGTTTGCTTGTAGGTAAATCAGAGCTTGCGTTATGTGATCACCCACGGAGAGGACAAAGAGCAGGAGTGAAAAGAGGAGACGAAACACAAGGATGAAAAGAAGACGAAGAGGAGCAGCAGTGAAGCTTCTGCATGTAAACAGTCTCGCCATGCTGTTAAGTTGTGGCATACAGTGTGTGTGTGTGTGTGTGTGTGTGTGTGTGTGTATGTAATTATGTGCAATAAAGTGGTGACTTAACGAAATGAATCCCTTTGTTGTCGTGACTTTAATCTCACTTCAATAATGAACACAGATAAATATCTGCTGAGCACCACGTCTCGCAAATGAAACAACAAAGCACACCTGAACATTGTTTAGTATAAAAGATAATGAAACATGCACAACACAACAGTATTCAAAGGTACATCAGTAGACTCAACCCGCTATAACATATGACAACTTATCAGAAACAACAGATACAGACAAGTTAATCACTAATAATAACTGAAGGTAAAGTTTGACATTTTGGTTTGCTTTCTTGCTGAGTGTGAGATGAGATGTCTGTGCTTCCAGCAACTGTTAGCTTAGCATAAAGACTGGAAATGGGTAAACAGCCAGCCTGGCTCTGTCTCAAGCTAAAATGAAACCTTGTTATTCTGATTTTGGAGTGCATCTTTTTTTCTTACCACTTATAAAGTTGAAGTCACACCAGGTAACTATCCATCATCAGCTTCTTTTGCAGTATTAAATATTTTTGCAAGGGGTGGAGCCAGATGTCTTAACAGTCAGGGCTCAGCGCAAACCCAGGGGGATCAGGGGCAATGCTCCTTTGAAAAAAAAAATCTGCATTTACCTGTCTCTGTAGGATGTTGCAAAGTTGTAATCACAACAATTCAGCCAATTCCCTTTGAATTCCATGCAACCTTGCAAATGTGTCCATCATTGCAACTTTAATGCAAAATAAAATATTTAAGAAGTTAAAATCTCATTTCATTGGAAAACCGTGCATCACACGACATGGCATGAAATGGCATCACATGGCTAAACAGTGTTAAGCAACAGTGTTTGGTCATTTTTGCTTTTGGTGTGAGTTTGTCAGGACTGTTTAATGGCTCAGTGTGCAATGTTAGCAGCTGCTGAGTTAACTCTGGCAGAGAGATTGGGAGGAGAGTGGCTCAGGGAGACGGTCCCTCAGCACTACTTAGAATTAGCTAATTATCAGCAATCAGCTGTTGATCAGTTGATCGCAGATGCAAATGCATCAGAAATATTTGACCAATTTTCACTTTCCATCACAATTTCATTGCAAAAATCACCTATGGAGATTGCAACATGCCATACAATTTTTTAGTAAAATTGTCTTGAAATAATTTGTTGAAATCAGGAAATGTAAAGCCACAACAATTCCTTAAAACAGCTCCAAATCATGGAGGGACTGACTTAAACAAGCTCTATGTACTAGTTCCAGTATTTCAGATAACAGAATGCCTAAAAATCTGTACATAATATTGGGGGAAGAAATGATAAGCGTTGAGAAAAAAGTTCTCCTATAGAGCTCACATCCCATTTTGTATGCAATTGTTCTTCAATAGTCTTCATCATTTTATAATATAAAACAACAAAGGTTGAGGATGACTAATTGTCACTCCTGCCACCTAAATAGAGGCAAAAATTGTCTAATGTTACTGAACAATATGACGTGAGCGCAGCCAGGTTAGCTGTTTCCGTCTGTTTTCTGTTTTTGTGCAAGGCTAAGCTCACTGGCACCAGCTTCATATTCAGCATACAAACATTAGAGGTTAATAAATCTTCACATCTAACTCAGCAAGAAAGTGAATGAGTTTCTATCCCAAAATGTCGACCTATTCCTTTTACACATGAACCTTGTATTTGAAAAGACAATGATTGTACCAGGCATGGGACCAAAAGGCTTGGTCTCTCAGAGACTTATTATACAATAATCATATCATTTTGGAAACAAATCTCTGAGGCAGTTTATGAAGAAGTCAATGTAATCCTGTTTAGTGCTCCATCAGCCAGTCGCGTGAAGGTGAACTGGAGCCGAGCAGGGTCTGGGTCTTGGGGCCAAAACTCAACTGTTTCAGCATCTCCTCATTTTGCTTTCCAGATGTGCACTCTCTCCAGATGCTATTCATTTCACTTAACTTTATTTTAAGCAGATATTCTTGGCAGCCCGTCATGTCTTACCTCAGTTTTAACAAGGCAGAGCAACCAGAGAGAGACAGAGAGAAGAGAAAGGGAGAAATATGTTTGACAGGCTAACACGAGATGAACCCCGAGGTCGATCCAAGAATGTGTTTGACACTAAATAGTATATTTTGGGTCCAGCTCTCGGGAACTCACATCACAGCCTGAGGAGTTTTGCAACATCAGCCAAGGAAACTGATGTGTTTACGAGGCAGTCTGTTATCTGAGGAAAAGAAAGATGCCAAAACCCTCATAACACTTTATGAGATTATATTTCATTGTACAACATTGTACGAGTGCTGCCGCTAAGGTTATGTGGACTAAGAGCATGCAGCAACAAGGTCAGAAAGGCTCAAAAAAGCCTTTCGTGTGAATGAAATGCTCAACATCTCTTTGTTTTTACTGCTAAAAAATGGCAAATAAATTGTCATAATTCAAGAAACATGATAAAAACAAAAGTCTACGTCAAGTCAAGCAAAATTTGCCACATCCATCATAATTATACACATACATACATAATTAGACTGTACTCTTAAAGGGGAACTTGTCTTTGTCTCTCCCCGGGTCCTGGAGTTTGAGGAACAGGCTGAAGACGCTTCGTCTTTATGGCAGAGAACGACAGGGGGTCCAAAATGCTGCCAAAACCAGATCCTTCAGAGGTCTCTGTGTAGAGACAGGAAGCAATCATCCAAAAAAAAGACTCCTCATTGATACAGCCTTGAATGAATAGTCTGACATTTTGGTGAATATGCCTGTTTGCTTTCTGGATGGAGAGTTAGAAGAGGAGATCAACACCACTGAAGCTACATCCAACAGAATGGAAGCAGGTGGAAACAACAAGCCTGTCTCAGCTTAAAGTTAAGAAAATCAGTCTACCAGCACCTCTAAAGCTCACCAATTAGCACATTATATATTGTGCGTTCCATCTGTACATAAACCTAAAGAGTAACAACAACATTTGTGTGCTGCACTGTTTCTTAAAGGAAGCAGAAACCTCTAGGTCATAGTTTACGTTGGTTCAGCGGATTATTTCGGTTTTTGTGGTAATACTCACAATATTCCTTCACTCATTAGGATTATTAGTCAGAGTATGAAAAATGTAGCCTCTGTTGTACAGATATATTTTCTTCTAGATTTATTTTATTTGTGTGTGTGTGGACACTCAAACTTAAAGTTCAAACTGTGTCGATGCTCTTGGGTGCAGAAAATCAAGCCTGGAGCCAAGAAATACTTTGGCACACAACACCATAACGGAGCCGACTGTTGTCTGTGTGCTTTTATTTGTGATAGTGAGCTTAAGAGATGCTGGCAGGTGGATTTTGTTATCCTTTGGTCAAAGCCACGCAAGCTAATTCCCTGTGTTTGCAGTCTTTGTGCTAAGCTAAGCTAACTGTACTATTGTCTGACTGTAACCTTATATATAACAGACATATTTGAGAGCGGTATCAATCTTCTCATGTCACTCACTGCCATAAAGTGAATCAGCATATTTCCCCCAAAAATGAAGCCTGTAAAAACGTTTTCTTCCATGTGTGTTTTTCTCCTCACCATGAACACCGATCATGTGCTCCAGGATCAGGACTCTCTCGGCCAGGATCTTCAGGGCCTCCCTGAGCTGCTGCACAGCTTCGCCCTGAACAGCACCATCATGTTAAGTTAAGTTTCAAATGAGCTTAAGAGGAAATGATACTAATAACGCTTACCTCATTCAGGCCTTCTCCGGGCTCTCCTTTTGGCCCCGGTGCTCCCTGTGAAAACAGAGTAAAATAATCTGTGTGTGTTTGTGTGTGTGATTTAGGCAACACAATAACCTCATACTTACAGGTAGGCCCAGCTCGCCTGCTACACCTGGAGGCCCCTGGTAGAAAAAGAACAGAGAGATATAAGACTCCTGCTCTCTCTCTCTCTCACACACACACACACACACGCACACACACACACATCTTCCCAGCTTGCATTCTTTATCCCCTCTGTGCTAATCTGCCTCTTCACCAGATCTCCAATCTTAAATCATGCTAGTAGAGGAAGGGGATCAGGTTTAAAGACAGAGGCCCACTAGAGAGCTGGATAAAAGAGGGGACCCGACATGGCCGCCCTGATTAGTGAGGCCTGGCCTTGGACGGGAGAGAGAGGAGGATTAGTCACGGCTCGCATTGGGTCTTTGAAGAAAAGCTTGTTCACCTTTAATGTGTTTAAGATTGCATGACAGCTAGGAACATTTACAAAACGTAGAACAAAAAGCATTTTGATAGTTCATCAGATTCAAACATGTTCAGCCAGCCTGCTAATCCAATAACGAGGACGATTTTTACAGTGGCCTCACCCTTTCCCCTGGATCTCCTTTAGGCCCAGGATCCCCAGGCTTGCCTTGGAGGCCTTCGTTGCCCTGATGTCAATAAAACAGAGGGGCATGCATTAATGATACCAGTCATACATCCATATCATTTATTGATCCAACAGATTCAAACACTCACATCTCGTCCTGGCAGGCCTGGCATCCCTGTGGGTCCTCTCGGTCCTGGAGGGCCTGCAGTGTCATTCAAAAAAACATTTACACATGAAGCAGATTAAAATCAAAATGTCTAAGACTGGCTCTGTTTTGAAACGTTAAAATTAAATTCAGCCAATTTATCACAGTTTAATTTGATTCAGAAATAACATTGTCCTGAGAGGGAGATTTGTCAGCGTTTTCAAAATAAACCTCCATGTTCTCAATGTTTCACTGAAAATAGAATATAATGAATACATAATATATAATTAAATACAATATATTCAAATAACGTTGAGTAGTTTGAACAATGTTTGATATGATTTAACAATAAGATTTAACAAAGTCATATCCACTTGTACCGCTGTTTTATTGAATCTACATAAGGTTCATATATTTATGTTGTCAAATTCAGGAAAATACTTCTTTGTTTCCTCACCATTATGTATATAACGTACAACCACAGAATGGGGGAACAGAGTTTCTTGACTTTCAGCCACCACGGGAGGTGGTAACAGCACTTAAACGGTCTCTGTGTAAACAGGACAGAGGGCAAGACGGACGTGACATTTTGACAGCATGCTATGTGTGCATCCCACAGCGGGAGATTTAAAAAGCAGCTGTAAGCAGTTAGCAGCTAACTCAAAAAAGAAGAACAGCAATCGTAAATGTCCGCAATTTGGAAAAACAATTGGGTCCAAGCGCTCCTTACCCTCCAAGCAAAGGATGAGATCAGTTGCCATAAACAAGGGACGATAAATGGTCGTGACTGTCATGTTATCCCAAAGTGCTGCCAATCCGTGTGTTATATGTCACACTAGATATTGATGCTGTTGTTTCAAACGTCACACCCATCCATCCATCCATCCATTGCTGTCCGCTTATCTGAGGCCTGGTCGCTGGGGCAGCAGGCTGAGCAAAGCAGTCCAGACGTCCCTCTCCCCAGCAATACTTTCCAGCTCCTCCTGGGGGACCCATCCTTCACTGTGACAGTCAGACGCAGCTCCGCATCTCTGCACCAATCCGCCTGTCCATGTCATGCTCCATTCTACCCTCACTCGTGAACAAGACCCCAAGATACATGAACTCCTTCACTTGGGGCAGCAACTCCCTCCCCACCCAGAGGGGGATATCCACCGTTTTCGGTTAAAGAACCATGTCTACATTACGTTTTTTGCATCGTAAACGTCACGCCCATCACAACTTTTTGGGTTGCATAATGCCAGATGCTATTTAAAATCACACACTGGAGAGGACAGATGCTGCCATTGTTTGTTTCTGTGGACCAATGCAAAGGAGGCATGAAAAAAGGGCCTTTGTAGCGGCCCTCTAGCACTAACTCTGTATGTCTTGTGGTCTCCTGCACAACGTGTTTCCTGTCTTTGGGGTTTTGGGGATCTAAAAAAATTATTTTAAATTGAAGCAGTGCTTGAAGTCATGGCACACTCTGCATATATCAGTATCTATCCATACAAACACAATGAACTGTATTGGACTGGCAATATGATGTAGTGGCAGGAAAAAGCTTATATTCATACCTGATGGGCCAACAGGACCAGTTGGACCAGTTGGACCAGGTGGCCCAACCACGATCTGAGGAGCAGGGAGGCCTGGACGGACGGGGATCTCCTCTGGAGAAAAAGTTCAAACAAAAAGTTTAGTTTACCTTCTGCACAAAAGATAACGAGTGTAAAAGTTGCATCTTCTGCTATTGCAGAAGATGTTACTAACGGCCCGCCAGTGACTGGCAGCTGACAGTCAGCTTTACGAACTACGTACTCAAAATGTTACCTGTACCAGTATTAGTCTAAGCACATCAGATAATTAGTAACATTAACTGTAAAATAAAAAAATAAAGTGTATCAGTGTGGAATTCCTTAACTCACATATTGATAACAAGCCCATATATTTCAAAATCATAATCCAATTTTCTTAATTCAGTTATCACTTTTGGTTATGCTGCGCCACCCCAAGATTTTCAGTGGTCCAATTCAGCTAACCGCATGAAAAATTTCTGGGGCCACAACTGGTTAAGACATCAAGAGCGACCACTCAGGCAACAGAGTTTCATCAGCAGTCAACAGGAGGATTAAATCCAGTGTGACAGTGATCCACAGGAGCAGCTGCTCAATCTAAAAGAGGTCCTGTTTAATGGAGCAGTAAACGCCTGGACACGATTTTCATTCAGGAGGTGGAAGTCGTGCCTTGTTCCCAGCATGCTGGCTATTTCAAAGTTGTAAGTATGAATGTTGTTTTCAACCACAACACACTTCCTACTTCCTTTCCACTTTAACATATGCTCAGAGTCAGCCCCCCCCCCCACCCCCATGTTGAGGCAGCGCTGTTACATTATGGCTACAGTCCACAGAAAGGGTCTAGAAGGAGCAGATTTCCCTCTGGAACTAATTTTCTAATGTTACAGTCTCCTCGAGCCTGGCTGCCTCCCCGAGAAACTCCACATGAGTGGCAGACTATCTCCTCCCTCGTTCATAGCTAGCCCAGATTTTGGCTCCGGGCCGCGGCCTGTTCCCCCAAACGCAGACTGTTGTGCTGACAGCTAACAAATTAGGCCTGATTTACAGCCAGTTGGCCCCCCTCAGCTTACATGGTCCCACAGACCCAAATCTACATAGTTCCAGACCCGCAGACACAGTTCTGGGCTCAGAAAGGCAGACGCAGCCAAAAGCCTAATCGGAGCCAGCAGTCTGCATGAGGTAATGATTATAGCATGGGCTTCTGCTGCCTCCCTGTGGTGAAACAGAGGCTTTCAATGTGAGACATGGATCTTTTGTACTTGTGTATTTCAGAACAAATGAAGATTTTAGAGTTTCAAACACTGAAAAATCACTTATTTTCATGTTTTATACTCATTTTAGGAGAGGACAAAGAAGCAAACACGTATCAAAGTGGATGAGGTGAATGACAAATGCCTCAATATATTTTTCCAATAGTTTTAGACTTTGTTTTAAAAAGCTCCTGAGCTAATCTTGTGATTTATTCGCCAGTATTTGGCTCCATTGTCGGTGGTGGTGTTAAATGAGGTTGCAGTAAACAGTGGCTCGGCAGCAGCAACACACACGGAAACAATTAAACCAAATGTAAGCCAGCCCTTCGCTGCAAAGAAACAATACTCCATTACGACTGTGAGTCCTCCGCTGAAAGCTAAAGACACATATTGCTCTCTTAAACACTTGGTAACAGCTACAATATGCTCCACGCTTCCACCTGTGCCCCTTTTTAAACCATTTTCCATACATTGAAACCCATCTGGCCTGCGTTCATGTTCTGCCTGACACAATGATTGCAAAGGATGAACATAATGCATGAGATATGTGAGTGCTTGAAAGTGGTGAAGCACATGATTCATCAAAATGGACCTGTGGTTTTGGCATCGATTCAGACAAACCAAAAACTGAGTGCTTGAATGATTTTACGATTGTTCTTGGGTCAGAATTCAGCCATGTGTGTGAGATTGACTTCTATTATGTTCTCATTTAAGGCCATCTGGGACAATTTAGCTCTAAGTTACTGTGAAAGAGTGAATGTGAAGTGGAACAGTCTGCTCACCTTGATTGTCCACGTGAAAAACGTCACCACGCACTTGGACAGACGAGGAGCTCCGCCCTGGGGGACCCGGTGGACCAGGAGGGCCAGGGAGACCTATTGTTCCTGCAACACCTCTGTCCCCCTTTGGTCCTGAACACCAAGGTGAAATACAGTGGAAAAAAATGAGTCATGTTAGGGTCTTTTTCCAATTGTAAGTTTTTCAAACCATCTATAAATGAGCAGATGAGACTAGATGGTCTGATGATATTTTACCGATGGGTCCTGGAATGCCTGCTCTTCCCGGTGGACCTGGTGGTCCAGCAGAACCTGGAGGCCCTGGTGGTCCAATGGGCCCTGGTATTCCTCTGCCTCCTGATGCTCCAAAAACCCGAGAGTCAGTCAGAATCAAATGTAGAGTTATTCGTCAAGAAAAGAGCTATTCAACTTGTAAAGACAAACTTTAGGTATGAGGTTTCAAAGAAACTCAACAAAGGAGTCAAACAAAGGACACTGTTAATTTTCATAATGGGTAATGTCCCATTGGGATTTTTGGAGCTTGACATACTAGGGACCAAAGTTTAAAGTATCTCAGCCTCTGCTGCTTCAATTTTTTGTTGTTGTTTCTTTGACCCTTTGAAAGCTGGAGCGAAATCATTTTTCTTACTTATTTTCTTACATTTTCAAATTGGTGTAGTTTCTTTCAAAAACATGGGTTTTTTAAGGAAATTAACAGATTTAGAAAATTATTTTGAGGTGGGGAAATGTCTAGTGAAAAAAAAGAAAATGATTTTTTTTAAAAAGAAAAACTATATTTATAATTATCATAATTACATATTTAACATTATGTCACACAACTATAATAATTCAACATCTGTATGAGTTCATGAATTGATTTTCTTTGTAAAATCTTGCATAGTATATCTTTAACACATAGTAAAGGGGTCTAAGATCAGCAGGCAGACATAGGCGCTGGAAGTCTGTCACAATTATTTTAAAAATACTGCCCACACTGTTATGATAAAAAGCTGGTTGAAAATCACCAAAGGATCCCTTTAAATAAAGGTGAACTTTTCCTTTCATCATCTCTGAATATTTAAACTGCATGTACTGTACTGCATACTGTATTTGTACTCAAATACAGACATTTAGATATCAACAAAGCAGGATCATTTTGTGCTCGTTGTTTTGTTTTTGCCATTTTTGTGTTCATTTTATATTTGTTTTGCCTTTTTTTAAAAATTTTGATTTAAAACAGGTCTTTAAGATCTCCACTACATCTTTCAGAAAGTATGTTTTTGTTGACACCTGGTGGCAGGTATGATGGCGGTCCGATAGGAGTGGGTTGGGGTGCGTCCACCTCATTGTCGGTTGAGCCCTCTGGTAGACTGCTGCCTGTCTGCAGGGATGAACGTCCCTCTTCTAACAGCTTGATCTAAAACAAGAGCATCAGATTTTAGACTAGGTTACACTCTGGTGTGTATTAAGTATACCAATGCACACAAATTCTTGCTTTCAAATAACTTGTAGGCTTGTAGGGATCATTGTTACCTTTGATTCAATGGAATTTATTCTGCTGTTCATGTCAGTGAAACTGGTGCAGTTCAAACACTCTGTAAGAAAAGACAGACAGACAGGATGAGTTTAATTTTTGGGTATACACGCTTCTTCTTCTTCTCCATCTGTCTTTTCCTTTCCTTCTGTCTCTGCCTTGCCTCTTTCATTCCTGTTTCTTTTTTCATCCTGGCACCATCAGTAGGATCTTTCTATCCCACTTTAGCCAAGATACACAAGATAAGCAAGAACAATGTCCATCAAACCAGACGCAAGAATTTATTAGGTATTCCTCCCTAAATCATGTCACTCACTCACAGAATAAATATATCAGACCTCTCTCACTCTCTTACACACACACACACACACACACACACACACACACACACACACACACACACACACACACACACACACACACACACACACACACGAGCCTGGCGCACACCTGCTTGTCTCCTGACTCAGCATGTTTTCAGTCTGTCTGCCAACTCGCCGTGATGGCCTGTGTGCCCACACACTCATATCTTCCTCCAGATACCTAAGCCATTAACTGTGCTTAGCATATGGAAACACAAACACATTCAGACACACAGGTGCAAACATACACACACACACACACCTCCATCCATATACATTTACTGGTATTTTCCCAAAAGTCAACAAGAAAAAATGTGATTTATAGACATTTTGTGATATTGTTTATTTGTTTTACTGTCAACAAATTCCAGGAAAAGACCAAAAACAATAAACTGATCCAACTTAATCATGCTGTCCTTTACTATTAAAAACAGATCAACACGCCACACTGTCCCACTGGGTGAAATGTCTCCTCCTCATGATAAACTTGGGCAATGTAGTTTATGTAGTAAACACAATATATTTTTGGTCTATAGCTGTTGATAATGCTCCATTGAAAGTGAAAATGAACTGAGAGGAATTTGTTTACAATGAGCAAAATATTCAGTAATGTTACACTTATCCTTAAAGAAACTGTACAAACATTTTTGCGGGTAATTTGGCACTATCTGCCTATTTTTCCAGCCCTCTCATGTTCATTTTTACATGTAGATCAATGAAAGCATGGAATTATTTACCACTGTCACTGACCAAATTAAAAGCGAAATCGCTGTTTAAAACGCAAATAAGGAAAAACTTTGGAAAATCATATTTGTAACACGCTCTGCATCTTGAAGTCTGTAGTTTTACTGTGAACTATATTGAGTTACTGAGATTTTAGATTCATACATACACATACATGTTTACTCATACATACATAAACTTATCACATATATTGTTTTTCTCTGTCTTATGTTTGTTATTTGTGGTGATAGTAATTTCAAAAGTACCTTTTTAAATGACAGCCACATTTAATGTAATAAATGTTTTACTTTGTGTGGACTAAAATGTTTAATGTATGTTTTTGAATGTGGACCCCAGGAAGGTTAGCTGTGCTCTAGGGCACAGCTAATGGGGATCCTAACAAATGAACAAATTAAGTGTTTTTTGTTCAGCACCTGCAAAAAAAAAATTTGTTTGCAAGTTACTTTTTATGTTGCCCTCACTGTGTTTTGAACACTTCGCTGATCTCTGTCACAAATGATACCATTCTAGCCACCACTAAACCGCAGATACCACACATTCTCCGCTATGTTGCAATTTTGGAGCCTTTACACCAGCTGTAATCCAAAATCCAAAACACAGAATAGCAGTTTTTTTTATAGAAAACCCAGTATTTGTTCTAAATGTGAGCTGTCTTCTGGTCCATGGCTCATAAGATGTCTGGTATGTCAGCTGTCAGTCCCACAGACGGGACCCACCCACATTGTGGTCATAGCAGGAATACCTAGAACGAGGAACAACTGGTGCTCATAAATAACTAACAACAAAAATGACCCAAACAGCTCCGGTTTGCCTAAATCAGCGTCTCTGACCACAGCACACAGGGTACTAATGGCAGCCACAGAGGTTTCTGCTTCACTGAAATAGGACAGGGTTAAAGTCTGTGCTGTGTCTGTGTGTGTGTGTGTGTGTGTGTGTGTGTGTGTGTGTGTGTGTGTGTGTGTGTGTGTTTGTCATGTACATCCAGTCCATGGCTGTGTCAGTCTGCATGGGTGTGGTTTCTCAATGCCTCGTTTCAAAAAATCTTGAATCTCGTCCCGAAGCGCAGCCACAAACGGAAACAACAATCAACAGCTCGACCCAAAAACACATTCCTCAGGATTCATCGACCCACATACTGAAACTGTTGAACCACTGAGGCAGTAATGACCCCACATGAGTTTGTTGTGACTGACTGCGCTGAGGTTTCTTCAGAAACTACAACAAGGACATCAAAGCCGCTCACAGCACAACAGTGAGACTGTGGGCAGTCATGGGCTCCACAGTGTGAGAGGACTGATGAGATGATATGCCTTCATCTCTCCCACAGTTATTCATCATCAGCCCAGAGGAAGCCTCCACCCTCTGACACACTCTCTGTTATACAGCACATCAATCTGATGCATTCCTACAGTTATTCTGTGATGATGTGATGACATTTAGTTTGCTAGCGGTGCGGCTCTGGGAATGGCAGTGTTGGTCTGCGAGATCATGAGAAGATCTACCACTTTGGTTCAGACTTAATTATCTGATCAGACATTAAATGGATTGCAATGCGGTTTGTAAAGACATTCATTGTTCCCAGAGGATGCATCCTGATGTTTTTGGCACTCCTCTCATTTTCCTTTTGGTGTCACCATAAGGTTAATGTTTTTGTTTGTTAGAAAATGTCTTGACAACTATCAGATGGATTCAGGGCCAGACCTAGCGCATTTGGAGAGCTTTGTGTTTTATTTTAGTGTTTAGTATTTTTTAAAGAAACTAGAATTAATGCCTTGCAGTTGTATGCCTCTGCCAACCAGTCAAATTGCAGTTACAGTTTACATCCATATCTGTCCAGACTCATATGTAATCATGGCAGTTGATGATGTGTCAAACATGGATGCTGCTGCAAAGAAGCTACAAACTGCAAAACATGTATGCTTCACACACATCTTCAAACCAGCAGCACAGAAGATCTGTACAGTCAGCAGAGTTTGAGTCACTGATTTAGTATTTAACCACATGTTTCCCCTTCTGTTCCTGAGATATGATGTTGAGTTATGGCCAGAAAAGTGCTTTTGAAAACATTATGATGTTGATGTTGACCTTTGACCTTTTGGATATACAATAGTATCACTCCATTATTATATCCTATTACATATTTGTGTGAAATTTTGTCATTAATATGAATTCTTGAGGTATGGTCAAAAATATGTTTTCAGAGGCCACAGTGACCTTTGACCACCAAATTCTACTAAGTTCATCATTGCGTCCAAGTGGGTGTTTATGCAAAATTTGACAAAATTCAGTCAAGGCCTTCTTCTGATATTGCCTTTCCGAGAATGACCAAATACAAACCAAAAACAGACTTGACAGTCTCAAGGTCCTTGGTGGCAAGTAGCAGATACACACAAGCATGTGATGGTGTAACTATGTTTTCGATCGCTTGCGCAACACTTCAGTGGCGACTCTGCAATAATGTAGTCAGTCATGCTGCTGCATTGCCATGAATAGAGTAAAAACAGTATAAGAAAGTTAACAGCAAGAACACATTTCTTTTTTTCCAGATAGAGTGATGAAAGAAAACCCAGTTAAAGATTCCACTGAGTTACAGAAGCCCCTGAAAGACTGCTCTATACCTGCTAAACATCAGCATGTTAGCACGGTCATTGTAAGCATGTTAGCACGCAGACATAAGGATTTAGCTCAAAGCAGCGTCGCTGTCGGCCTCACAGAGGTGCTAGCATGGCTCTTAGTCTTGTTTTGTGTTTCAGTCAACTTTTAAATGAGCTTCAGAGAAGTTTGTGCATGTGTTAACGAGGGAGAGGGTGACTGTGACAGCAGTGTATATTTACTCAAAATGTACAATGTCTAGTAGCCACTTCGCTCCACAGTCAACTGACAACCAAATAAGCAAAGCTGCCTCATCCATGATGGTTTTGTGCTCCTAAGACACGACAATAGGGCTACTCTAGGTCCACTGTAATGAGCTGACAAACTTATTCAGTCCTCCTCTCTTGCCTAACAACCGTCAGAAATAAAACCAACCATATCGTATTATGTCATAAACACACACCACAGGAAAACACCAGAGTTGAGTCAGTCTGCCATAAATGTGAACCAGAGCAAAACAGCATTTTTTTGTGTGTGTTTTTTTCTAAAGGTGGCGGGCGGGATTTCCGTCTCTGCAGTTGGAATTTAATTATGTTGGGTTAGAAAACCAAACTTCCGCTGTGCTTGAGCTGATGTTTAGAACGGGACCGCAGCTATAGAGTCTGTTTGGATCCATAATTACACCATGGCAACAAAAGACGGGGTTATTTTTCTTGGATTGCACTCAGCTCGTGGGAAAGATTCTGGATTGTGTTGTCTTTAGTGGGGAACCAAATAAACAGAGAGAATTGAGAACGTTTTCTACTCCAAAGAGAAGGAAGGATTTGTATGTTTGAGCAGTTTTTCACCTATTCAGATGCTACATCTTGTCTGATATGGTTGAAAAATTAAAGTTTTTTTCACAGTTTTTTTTGGAGCGCCTGGATTTCCCTCTCATTTGATCCTGTTGGTACCTGGTTTCCATGAGCATGTGATACAAGTTTGTGACCTGCGTTTGATTTTGGTCTACAGAGCAACCAGTCATTTCTCTCTCTTTTTTTCTATGGTTGGAAATTCACTTGAAATTATGACTAGCAACTGACTGGCCATTTTTGAATATTTTTGCCCTTTTTTTAATCACAGGAAAGACATAGCAAATGCAGGGTTACAAAATAAGTGAGAATCATTTAAAATGACCAGAGCAACATGGTCTTACTCCCAACTGGTCAAATGCCAATGCTTGGTCTGTAGCCTTCAGTGTCAGACATCAACGCTCAGAGACATACAGTACTTTTGCGGCAGTAAGTGACGCTCCGGGCGGCATGTTATGACAGCACTGGCAACTACCGTAGTACAAAGAGTAAGAAAGCGTGACGTTAGATTACCAGTAACAAAAATATCTATCTTAAGCCAAACCATGATGTTTTTTGCAAACCTAACCACAAACTTTTTTTGCCTGAACCATTAATACTGGACGTGAAAGCACTGTGAAGCATGTTTATTTTCCGTGAAGCACTGCCTGCTTCCTTTTGGCACCCATGTTAACAATTTGGACTGTTCACACTGGACACAGCGCAACACAGAACGTCTTGGCTGTCTCGCGCTTTGAAATGACAGTTTCGGCATCTGGTCCATTTTTTTTTAGGAGCCGCAAGCAAATCTGGTGAGAAAACACACGAAAAATGTATTGTAAATTAGATGAAGTGTGTACTAAATATGATATAAATGATCTGATTATGATAAAAATTAAAAATGCATCCCATGATCCCATATTTTTGACTGTTGTGTCTAAATAGAGAGCTAGAAAGATGAGCGGACACACAGACACACAAAGACACATGAGCAGACAGAGACAGAGATCTAGATATGATTACAACAGCAGAGGAGCAGACTCGCTGGCTACCCAGCACGGAGAAATGCATGTCTGGTGTGAACGTCTATGTGACTGCTGACAGGGCGGCTACACAACAGTTAACGTAATGGGGTGCTTCCACTGTGAAGTTGGCATATAGAAAAGTAATCCTAAAACTAAGTTTTTTAACGTAGGTTCTAAGTTAATTTAAAAAAGACTTTATTCATTTAACCAGAAGAAACTATGAAAACAGAAGTTACACTATGCAAATTAACAAGCGTAAATTGACAAGCCCTCCTTGAACATCCAAAACTGACGCTGGAGTGCCTAGAGCATCACAGTTTGATGTGTAGGGCCACTGACTGGAAATTCGACAAGTTGGGAGTGGCAATGTGTTGACCACAGCCACAGAATACTTTAATCACATAAAATGCAATTAACAAGTATATCAAATTGCTGGTATATGCACCATGTTAAAGGATTAGATGTTCATAAATAACATGACATGGAAGGAAATCTGGCGTTAGTCTTATGTGAAAAGCTCAAATGTGAAGTCTGGCAATGAAAACTGAGAGACGAGAACAGACCTCCAGGCAAAGCAGAAGTGTAAATAAGATTAGAAACTCTGGAAGATAAATCTCAATTTAAGCATCAGATGAACCAAAACAAATAGCACATTTCATCTTGAAGAACTAAAAAAAAAAAAAACGACTTGATGAATCATGCCTTCCGTTATTGTGTGATCTGCAGTACAAGACAGCACAGGATCGTTTTGGCAAGATTGTAGGAAAGACTGCGGGCATCATCTGTTGAGACATTTCCTTCATTAGCCCTGGATATAGATCAAAGAAATCACTTGAAATTTCTTGCAGTTTTTTTTTTTTTTTTTTTGGTACACACATACACACAGACGACCACAGAAGACACCATGACGCACACAGCTAGGGGCAGTCATTTTCATTGCCACTAAAAACTCACTCTGTCTGTATTTGTGAGCAGAACAGGAGGATGATGTATTGAAACATCTTCTTGGACCTTCATATGAGTCTCTGTCACATCCCCAAGATACACAGACAAGTGTGTGTCCTGTGTGTGTGTGTGTGTGTGTGTGTGTGTGTGTGTGTGTGTGTGTGTGTGTGTGTGTGTGTGTGTGTGTGTGTGTGTGTGTGCAGACCACAGTCAGCCTCCAAGAGCTGGCTCTGTCCCAGGAGCCTGTTGTGTGTCAGCCCCAGCCAGCAAGTGGTCGGCTATTGCTGGCATGAAGAACAACTGGCACAGAACACACACCAACAGACAGACAGACACGCGCACACACGCACGCACGCACATACACACACACACACACACACACACACACACACACTCCTACTGTCACAAACTTTCTCACTCACTAAATCACACACCCACTTGACCGCGGCGGCTGGTGGAGGACGGTAAACGCAGCTTTGTTTTTTGTTTTTTTTGAAAACCAATATGTCTCATACTCCACAGAGGGACCATTTAACATTTTTCAGCTTGATGCCAGCTGACAGGCCACACACCATTTCTTTAAACTGAAGCATTGCAACATTTTGCAAGTAGAAATACCTGGCAATTAATGGAATTTCCCATTAAGTTTGATGCACGGTGCCATTATTTCATGCAGAACAAGACCTGGTCAGCGACTAAATAATGGACTTCAGAACCTCAATGTGGTGCGGCTTTTTATCTCACATTCCTCTGTACAAAATGCTGCTACATGACAGGCGGAGACAAACTGAATCTCTTCCAATCTGAGAAGACACCCAATTTCTCTGTCACCCCCTGGTCCATCATCACCTGCACCATCCAGCACACAAATAGTTGCTACAGTCTCAGTTCGAGATGAATGGCCCTGCTGGTGCACAGACATACAGTCACAGTCATGTATGAGATGAGGTTGTGTGACGTTGATTACAAGGTGATCGGCTGAAATAGAGGCAAAAAATTTGAACAGGCAACAACAAGATCTCATGCAGTTGTGTCTGATGAAATCAAGAGAATGAAAATGGTGGAGACACATTAAACTGAGGGAATGAGAACAGCAGCAAAATATCCCTGATTACAAGGCATATCAGAAGGTATGACATGAGCACACGATGACAGAAAAACAGAACTCTCTGAGTCCTGATGCACGCAAAAGGTAGAGACTATGGAAGTTGTGAAGACAGTGGAGTTCAGCAAGATTTCTTTAATCTTAACTGGAGTGTAAATGTTTAGTTTTTAGGGGCTTCATTGGTGGCGGTGCTATTTAGTCAGTTGATTGATGGATACAACAACTGTCTGATGGATTGCCATAAAATTTAGCACAGACATTAATTTACCCCTAGAAGACAAACTTTATTACTTTTGTGAATCCTACACTTTTCCTCTAGTGCCATCATCCAGTCAAAATAATTTGGTTTATGACTGAGTACCTGAAACACTAGTGACACTCCCATCAGCGTCAGCTGTACTCTGTGTTGAGTGCTAAAGGGCCTGACACACCAAGATGATGGTCAGCTGTTAATCAGTGGTGGGCCACTGGTGAGCAGCTGTCGCCCTAATTTGGGGGGGTGTCTTACACCATTAGCCTTAGTTGACCATTGTTCGCTTTTTTTTTGACCGATTCAGCATGTTGAGTCTGCATCAGTTATGGCAGAGCCCGTGGGTGAATAAAATCACTGATTGCTTTTCAGCAAACGACATCAGTCAAGAAGCCTTGAGATCAAAACAAACTTGCTATGTTAGGTGTGATTATTTTTTTAGCCATTAAGCTCTTAAGCAGAAAGAGTTCATAATCGTTTGTGTTATTGTGTTCACTGACACATCATTAACATCCTTTGCTCTTTCAGTATCAGGTTGTGTTGCTAATGTGCTAAGTGGCTAATTAACATTTTCAATTTGTCCTTTTTGAATGACAAATGCAGACTACCGCCTCCTGCTGGTATAGCGAGTTTATTCCTCTCACCCAGGAGCAGAGTGTATGTGCAATTTGGTCATTGGCTGTAATCCTTGGGCTGTGTTCAAGTGCAACTTTTTGGTGGAAATGCAGGCGGCATGATGTGACGAATCAGTCTGCCTTTGTCACTGCCAGTTCTTTGATGTTGGTTTGGTGTGACTGTAAAAAATGTTTTCTTACATATTAAATTAATTTAGTTCGTCATGGTGCTAAATAAACATTATACCTGTATGTTGACACTTTGAGAGCTAGCATGCTGATGATAGCATACAGCTGAAAGCCATGCTATGTCTGAGTACAGAGCTGCCAGTATGGTACTAGTGTTGATAAGAGAAGACTTCACAAACTACAGCGATTTGTTTCTCAGTAAAAACAGAACAAAACAAAACGTGTCATATGATTTCCAAACTTGCAAATTGGAAATTTCCAGTGGGGCTTGAAGGCAGCAGACAGATAAACATACACACCCTTACACATTAAGAAGTTCCTGGCCTGTCTTCACTGCTGCAACCAGATCGCCAAAATAAATGTTTGGTTTGTGTGTCTGCGAAACATGGATAAGTATCTTCAAAAAGGTTTTATTTTTCAAAAAACACTGGACTAAAAACTTTAAAAACAAGACGTTCATCCAAACACCTTCATCAGTTGTTCCGTTTGCAACAGGAAGTAGCTCTGGTAAATAAATACACACAAAGCAGTCACATGACAAGCACATGGCATGAGATCACATGACTTGTGGGAGATGTAGTCCATGGGCGTGTTTGCACTACTCCTGCGTTCCAATACCCATACTACCATACTATTTAGTATGCCAGAAAAAGATTTAGTATGTCCCAATATGAAGTATGTGAAATGCAGTATGCAAAAAATAACAGGATGTCCTACTACAACTGGCTGCATTTTGCAGAATGCAAGCCAGCATGCTTTGCTGGCTATTCTGACCCACAATCCTCTGTGCAGCAGATGATACGTCACATACGTCACGGTATGTCACGCAAATATGAACAAGGACACAGACACCACAATGACAGATGACAGTGCATTCAAGTGTAAGTACTAATAATGTTTTGCAACTCGTGTGTACAATTGATATCGTAATATAGTATCGCTGCATGAAGCTGAATGGATAAATGAGTGAAAAAATGTCAACCAATATTTGAACAAATGTTAACTTTGTATGGCCTAGTGTGTCCCAGTTGTGTGCATACTGCATGCAACAGTATGTACTTTATAAGGGCATCTGTAGTACATATGAAAGTAAAAAGAAAAAGTATGCGATTTGGAACGCAGCATCTCCCACAAGTCATGTGATCTCATGCAATGTGCTTGTCATGCATGGAGCATAAGATAGAGCCCATAGAGTAAATCGCAGCAACCACAAGGCCCGAATGAGTAATCAAGGTCTTAAAGTAAACATAACAAATGGGAGATGAAGGTGAGCGCTATAAGCATCAGTATAGATGCGACTGTACGAGATTAAATGAAGGAACAAGACAGAATAAATGGAAAGGTTTGTCCTCGTCTGAAAAAAACATTACCGTTTTCGAGTGAATATGCCTTTGAAATAATGAAGCATTTGCCCAAAAGTTCCAGGAAACCATAAAACAACATCTGGGGCTTTAGTGTCTAAGTTTAATGTTTCAACAAAACTGTTGTGAATGTTTGGTTATGTTTAGGCATGAAAACAACTTGATTACGGTTAGAAAAAGATCATGTTTTTTGCTTGAAATACCCTGTTTAGGGCGCGCAATCACAAAATACCCATTTTTGTTGCAATGGCGGACAGCTTGACAGCCATCTCACATGAGAGGACAATATCAGCACATACACATGTAATCAGAACTGCATCACTTTAGAAACATGCTTATTAAACGTACAAATGAATCATATCCAAGTTTTCTTCTGGCAACTGGGCTGACTACAGACAGATCGCACCAACCTTCTTTGACACATGTGGCTCTTATCGACCTCTCAAACCTTTCCAGGAATCCTTTTAGGAACTCTACCTGCTTAAGTCAGCATAAACAGATGTGTGGAGTTGCGGACAGAAAAGACAGAGGGACAAATGGAGGCAGGAAGACCCAATGGTAAGCTGACGACAGAAATGAAAAACCACAGAAAGACTATGAACACAGCGTCATCCATCAGGCAGATCAGACCAGGACCAGGACCAGCTGAGCTCTCCCATAGCTCCCAGCAGGTCAGAGGGCATTGTTTGACCTAAATATGAGCACAACCAGGGACGTAACAGAGACATCAGTCATATCCTCACTCTGCAGAGCTCTGAAGGAACACATGTGGGAAATGGTTCTGTTTTATCACTTTACTCCAAGGAGAGGAGAGCGGCAGATCTAAAGGACACAGGAAGTTAGATAGGAGGAAAGCAGCAAAGAATATAAAAGATGAAGAGGCCGGCAGTGGCAAGGAAAAGCAGCAGCAAGGTGAGGGCAAAAGAGCAAAGGCCTGCAAGGGGATGAGAGAGGATGATAAAATGGAAAAATGGGAGAACTCAAAGGCATTTCTGTATGGTATTTTACAGCTGGTGTTCTTGATAATCCCTCCAACGATGGGTTTTAACACACTTTCTCCTCATCCAGCTGCAGAGGGGAAACGGTGACTTTAGCAGCTTCACAACCGTAACATTAACAGATTAGCACATTTTGACATCCTAAGCTTCCAGCCACCTTTTCACTTCTTTAATGAAATTCATTGTTAACTTCACTAAATAAACTCCTGCGCTGTCACACCTGGGATTAAACTTTGTTAAACTTCTTTTCTTGAGCTTTTGCATGAGATCAAAAGTAGCCGCGTCATCAGGGGAGGTCCCGCACAGACATTACCCACAATCCCTACTGTTAATATAATCTTATGTGCAGATGGATCCTGGGGGGTGCAGCTCTGACGGAGCAAAGAGGAGGGGGCAGGGACCAACGATGGGGAAATTACGAACACATTTCTCCCAAATGTGTTCCATGCCGTCATGTGTTAGCACAACTCTGCTGAAAGCAAAATGTAAATCTTGAGATGCACTGTACACAGCCAGCACAAACCAGACTGTCAGAAATATTGACGGGTCGGGGTGTCAACGAAATGTATTCTGAAAACACCCACTTTCCATTAGCAAAGACAGAAAAAATTCAGGCTTTGCAACCGTCTCGGCCTCAGGAGCTCGACTATGAGCTCCATGAGATTTCAGAGTGTTTAAAGTTAGTACAGAGGACAAAACAAGAAGCAGGGAATACACCAGAGAACTTAAAATAGAAGCCAAAAGCTACTGTAAAAGCACTTCCATTGCACATTTCATTAAGCAGCTCAAACAAGGGCATCAGTTTTTCAGATTTGTGCAGATTTACATGCTAAATATCAAACATTTTGCTGGTTAATAGTGACAGATGTCCATCGCAATTTTCCTAATTTCTGAAAACACAATTTGACATATTGAAATTGCTTGTTCAGTCCAAATATGCAAATGTATTGAGTATCACAAAGGGAAAACTGAGGCAGAAAATCCTCAATGTTAAGAAGCTGGAAGAAGGCAGTGTTCAGCATTTTTGGCTTGAAAATTTCTGAAATTATTAATCGATTGTCAGAGTGATTATTTTTCTGTCGATCAATTACGAGTGTAGGTTTTGTTTCAGTACTGGTAGAAATGGGATACATATGAAACAGAGATATGGAGGTCCTCCCCCAGGAAATCTGAGCATCAAACACTGTAAGAAGTATTTCACCACTGGAGAGATGGTCCTTCATAAATGTGCCTATACAATAAATCTGTCTATACAGTAGAAAGACGTAAATACCTCTTTCTACTGTATAGACAGACAAAGAAAACAGAGAAAAAAGGCTGTGGCATTCGCTTTAGCTCAAGAGGTAGAAAACTTAAAACTACCAGAATGCACTGTACCACAGCACCCCAATAAACACTGGTGGGTAACATAATGCGAAATCGTTTGTTTGACGTCAGTGGCCGCCAGTTGGTAACAAACGATTTTTAATTACAAGTGAACAGTAAGCTAAAACATGTTTCTAAAAACATTTTAAGGCTTTGAAATAGGCAGTGCAGTAACATAATCTTGGTTTATGCAATCAGTGCTGTTTAGTTTTACCTTTTGATCGGAGTTTGGTCTAAGTTTGAGAGAGGGAGAGAAAGAGAGGCCGGGGTCTCTTGGTTCACTTCTGTACTGTCTGTGTCCACGGTGACGGCAATACAGCCTGTAGTTCAAGCAACAGCCCGAGAGCCACCATCCAATGACGCAAAACATATTATCCAGTGTTTTGGGGGGTTAAGACTCTACTCCTTCCATGTCTTTATTGGGGGGGACAAATGCACATGTTCTAAATATTGAGGGGGACATGTCCCCGGCATCCCTACTGAAATCTACACCCATGCAATCAACTAAGCAACTCAAACATTGATTTAACTGTCTGTGAAGGCCTTATTAGGGATGATTTTCATATGACATATGAATCCAAAGCCTGACATACTGATAATGAGTGCACTGGTGCCAACACAGACTTGGCCTTTATATTGTGCTTTCCCTTTTTGAGTCAAAACAAAGACAGTACCTCTCAGATCACAGCAAAACAAAAAATTCATTTTGTACTCCAAGTCACCTACTTTTCTTAGGGGTGGTAACACAAGAATGAGTCCGATAGAGAATGATTCAGGGTTTGAGGATGAAAACAACAAGAGCGTGTGAGGAGGTGAGAGAAACAAGCATCTCCTCAGCTTACACAGACTTAACTCGGACTCCAGCCTTCTTCATGTGTCCTGTCTCTACGTCTCAGAGGGCCTCAGGGGCCTCTGAAGTGGAGCCAGAACCCCATCACACTAAAGCCAGAGGTGATGTCATCTTCATTGGTTAAGGCTGTCCTTTCTTGCTCTGATAAAACAGCTGGCTTAGAGCCCCCAGTGCCGCAGTTTTCTGCTCTGCAGGGCTGCATTAACAGGGTTTGCAACATTAACACTTAAAAGATAAATGCACAAACTCACACACAGAATTCTGTTAGCAACCAAAATTGTCCACAATTAAAGAAATAGTTTGCAATTTGGGGAAATGGTTGTATTTGTTTTCTTGCAGAGATTTAGATGAGAAGATTGAGTCTCACGTTTGTGCTGTGAATATGAAGCTACAGAAGATAGCTTAGCATAAAGACTGGAAACAATGGAAAGCAGCCTGGCTCAAACCAGAACTAACAAAATCTGCCAACATGTTACATCTTGTTTGTTTAAAGGAATACTTCACCCACAAAAGGACCACTTGTATATCAGTCTCACACCCCATGTTACATTGAATTCCTTAAGAATTCTTTGTTTTTCTCACATGCCTCCGCAGTGAATGAAGGATCCAAAAACTAAAAAAATTCATGATGAATTGAATAGGCAACCACATTTAATGACAACAGAACAATATGAAAACATCAGTTTACAAACTCTCATAAAACTTGTTTTTTATCCATTCGTATGCTCATCGCTTCCCAAACATACATTTTTGCTAAAACCTAAAATTCTGACAAAAATAAAGACACATTTATCATTAATAATTGCCGCATGAAAATTAACCAGAATGCAGGTAATTAAGTGTGTGATGCTCAAACTTTCCTGGCCAAGGACCCCCAAAACCCCCACTTCCTATATGCCCCCTTAATGTTGACACAAAATTTATGTCCTTGCTGAAAGGACCGGCCTATACCTTCTTTGAACCATTCACTAGAAAACTTTCTTTGAAGAACAAACGAAAAAGAAGCGGTATAAATTTTAAATGTTCTCCCGTAGTATTATCGACCATTATTTCCAAAGAATCCTGACATACATAAAATACTGAATTCACCTACTTCTGTTAATCTACATGAGGAGAACCAGTCTTTGTTTCGGAGCCTGATCCTGGTGCGGTCACGTATGTTACAAAGACCTCGCAGAGGAGTGTCACGCTCATTAATCTCAGTGGGGCCACTTTCCCACAGAACCGGCTCTCTGCTTCGTTGCTGTCTGGGCAGCTTGTAGCAGCTGGAGCCCTGTGGGACAGAAACCCTCCTCATTACACTTCACTTCTCTTCTCTTGCTACACAGCTGTCTCTGCACTGCCAACTCTAACACCTTGTTGTTTCTTGTGCACTGGTCCTAACTTTCTCCCCTCAGTGTCCTCTCCTTCTCTCCTCGGTGTGAAGCAGACTGTCAGTGACATCAGCCTCTGTCTTTCAGGTCTCCCCGCTGAGTCGATGTGGCCTTCTGTCTCTCCATATGGAGACAATTTTCCTCCTGCTCTGTAGCCATTAGAACTTGCAAATACATTTCAGTAAACGTTAAATAAACAGCCAGATTACTTATTCACACTCCTGCAACCACTTTGGTCTCAAGTGAACCATAATCTCTGGCAGCACCGACTCAGCGGATGCAGCTATGTGTTAATCTTTGTGTGGAATAATATCTACAGCAAATCCAAATAATGGTTTCCAAAGGCTTTGTAATAATGTCTGTGTTTATTCCATTAGTAATAATGTGTGTTTTCTTAACTCGTGGTAAATCTTGGCTCTCCAAGTGCAACAATGAATAATTTTTGCAAAATGGAACAAGGTGCGGTAATTATGACCAATAAGCAAAACTTGCTCATTGAGGTAACTGTTAATGTTGGACATATGTGGACAGATCGTGCCAGCGTTTTTCAGTGACACATGAAATGCTCCATTGCCCAACCCCCCAAAATCTGAAATTTGCTGAGTATACTAAATAATTTTAATAGATCACTGTTAAAATAGCTGCATTTTAAAGGTCCAGGCTGTAGGAGGGGAGTATAGTAGCAGAAAAGGAATATAAGTATGTTTTCTTACAAATCTAATTTGTTTTTATTACCTTAGAATGAGACATTTATATCTACACAGGGAGCGGGACATCGTCCACAGAGTCTGCCATGTTTCTAAAGTAGCCCAGAATGGACAAACCAAGTACTGGCTCTAGATAACGGCATTTGCATTTTTGTGTTTTTGCGTCTTATCCATTTTTCTGTTTTCAGTTTGGCCACTATAGTTAGCAGTCTCTCCACAATGAGCCAAACAGCTTTTTTTCCAACAATTTTATGCAGGAAACTACTTTATGCAGGGTTTTTACAGATCGTCTGTTTGTTTTGGAGAGGAAGAGACCTCTGCGGATAATTTGGCTCCCAGTAAAATCATCCTGAATGTCCGGATCTTAAGTTATCAAAAGCCCCTTTTACACTGCCTTTTCAAGGCAGTAATATCCAGCCGTTATGCCGCCTCACCGCCCTGTATGTAAGGCCATCATGTCTCATCTGGATGTACCATTTCAATGATCCTGTTCGCGTTGGTGATGAGTCGAAACAGAATGCAGGGGCCCTCTAAACAAGTCTGGAGTAAGACAACCTCCTATCAGAGCCTTCATCGATGACCTCACAGTGACAACAACAACTGTGCCAGGAGCCAGGTGGATCCTCCAGGGGTCAGAAAAGCCAATGTCATGGACACGCATGAGTTTCACACCCACAAAGTCCAGGTTCTTGGTTCTGAAGAAAGATCACAGTTCCACTTCAGGTTCATTAAAGACCAGATCCCGTCAGTCACCGAAAAAACAGTGAATAGTCTCGGCAAGGTCTTGAAAGACACAGACTCCATCAAGGCCACCAGTGCTGACCTGGAGTGCTGGTTACAAACAGTGGACAAGTCTGGGCTCCTTGGAAGATTCCACGCCTGGGTCCTCCCAAGAATCCTCTGGTCTCTGCTCAACTATGAAGTCCTTATGACTGTGGTGGATTGCTTTGAGCGCAAAGTGAGCAGCTATGTATGCTGAGGAGGACGTCAAGATTCCAAAGTGTCCGGTGCAGGGATGGTTGTGAGGACAGGGAGGGCAGCTGAGACAGTCCAGCAGGCAGAGTCTTGGCTGAAGCACAAGGCCATCCTTGGGAGTGTGGCACAAGGAAGAGCCGGACTCGGGAGACTAACAACATCGCGTTACGGTTCTGCCAGAAGTAAGGACATGTGGAAGTGGAACCCTCAGAGGATGGAAATTCCTAATCCAGGGGGTTTATGAAGTCCTTCCCAGCCCATCCAACCTGTTCATATGGGGAAAAATAGAAACACCCTCATGCACCCTGTGTTCCAAAACAGGGACCCTGGAGCACATCCTGAGCAGCTGTCCTAAGGCGCTGGGCGAGGGATGATATTGCTGGAGACACGACCAGGTCCTAAAGTCTATTGCTGATGCAATCAGCAAGGGGATAAAAGACAGCAGGTACACCCCCACTACAGCCAAAGCCATCTGCTTTGTGAAGGATGGACAGCAGCCAAAGGAAAGATCGAAGGCCGGCCCGGTCAGTTTGCTCTCAACAGCCCAAGACTGGATGATGATGGGGGACCTGGAGAAGTGACTGAAAATTCCACCACACATCACCCAGTCCACACTGAGACCTGATATCATCTTGGTCTCTGAGACCACAAGACAACTGGTTCTGCTGGGGCTCACATTGCCCTGGGAGGACAGGCTGCAGGAGGCTCATGAGAGGAGGAAGGCCAAATACAAAGAGCAGGTGGAGGATAGCCGGTGTAAAGAGTGGAGGACCAGGTTCATGCCAGTAGAGGTAGGCAGTCGGGGATTTGCCAGTCACTCCCTGAACAAGGCCTATGGAGCCCTTGCCATAAATGGTGTCAGTAGGAAAAGAGACATCGGTAAAAACGTGGAGACGGCAGAAAAAGCTTCCAGATGTCTCTGGCTGAAAAGGGGGGAGCAGTGGGGCAGCAGAATGCCACTTGGACACCGGCCGAGGTCTGTTGTAAGACCCAAAACACCCAGTGACTCCAGGATACAACACTGATGATGTGTCCAAGTGTGTGCATCAGAAGATCATTTGCAGAACTGTGTAAAAATGCAAAGAATGCATAAAGAAAGGAACTTTGTACAGGTCCTACAGCGTGATCTCTATGTAAAATGGGCTACTGATTTATAATGTGAAACTGCTTTATTCAGTGTTGTTATTGGCTTTAATCACCTGGCCGCTTGTTTTGAGGGGAGGGGGCCTCTGCAGATGATTCGACTCTTAGTTAAAAAACACCTAAACAATAAACACTAAAGAAATCCTAACCTGGGAGTTCACACATGGCAAACGGGAGATGGTACAGCTGATTACAATTTGCAGTCCGCTAGATGTCACTAAATCTTACACACTGCTCCTTTAAATAACTAAGCAAATGCAGTCTCAAAAGCCATTTTACAGGCATCCACAATCTTTAAAATACAATATATGAAATGAAAACATGTTTGTCAGTGTGGTTGTACACACATGCACACACACACACACACACACACACACACACACACACACACACACACACACACACACATATACATATACACACACACTATATGGACAAAAGTATTGGGCCACCTACACATTACACCTACAGGAGATTTTATAACATCCCATTCTATATCCATGGGCGATAATATGGAGTTGGTCCCCCCTTTGCAGCTATAACAGCTTCCACACTTCTGGGAAGGCTTTCTACAAGATTTTAGAGTGCGTCTGTGGGAATTTTTGCCCATTTATCCAGAGGAGCATTTGTGCGGTCAGTCACTGATGTTGGAGGAGAGGGCCTGTCTCGCAATCTCTATTCTAGTTTATCCCAAAGGTGTTCGATGGGGTTGAAGTCAGGTCTCTGTGTGGGCCAGTCAAGTTCTTCCAAACCAAACTAATCTAACCATGCCTTTATGGACCTTGCTTTGTGCACTGGAGCACAGTCATGCTGGAACAGAAAAGGGTCTTACTCAAACTGTGTCCACAAAGTTGGAAGCATAGAATTGTCCATAATATCTTTGTAAGATGAAGCTTTAAGATTTCCCTTCACTGGAACGAAGAGCCCTAAGCCAGCCCCAGAAAAACAACCCCATAGCATTATCCCTCCTCCACCAAACTTTACAGTTGGCTAAATGCAGTCAGGCAGGTAACGCTCTACTGGCATTCACCAAACCCAGACTCTTCCATCAGACTGCCAGATGACTGACTGCTTTTTCACTCCAGAGAACACGTTCCCGCTGCACCAGAGTCCAGTGGCGGCGTGCTTTACACCACTCCCGACGCATGGCATTGTGCTTGGTGATGTAAGTTTTGCATGTAGCTGCTCGGCCATGGAAACCCATGCCATGAAGCTCCCGGTGCACAGTTTTTGTGCTGATGTTAATGCTACAGAAGGTTTGGAACTCTGCAATTATTGAGTCAGCAGAGCGTTGGCGACTTTTACGCACTATGCGCCTCAGCACTCAGCGAGCCCGCTATGTAACTTGGCTGTGTTGCTGTGGTTCCTAAATGCCCCCACTTTGCAATAATACCACTTTCACTTGATTGTGGAATATCTAGGAGGGAAGAAATTTCATGAACTGACTTGTTACAACAGTGGCAAACTAGTACAGTACCATGCTCGAATTCAGTAAGCTCTTTAGACCAACCCATTCTTCCACAAATGTTTGTAAAGGCAGACTGCATGTCTAGGGGCTTGATTTTATACACCTGTGGCAATGGGACTGAATGAAACACCTGAATTAAATGATTAAGGGGTGTGGCCCAATACTTTGGTCCATATAGTAAATATTTATATACTGTATATGCAGCAGAGTTAAGGCAGCCCAACATTAGACCTCCATCCATCCTCACAGACTGTTTCCTCAGCTGACTGTGGTGTCTCGCCCCTGGGTGAAAATTTTAGTCTTTACTGGGCCCAGAGTCTGTGGTCTGTGGTATCCAGACACAGCACTGCCCATCATGAGACCTACATTACCTCCCACTATACAAGCTGCTCTGCTGGACGTTCCTCTGAGCTTTTGTCATTCATACTTTTGACTGTAAAAACCATGATGATATTCAGAGAGACAGACTCTGCGCTGTCTCCAGTTAACACACATGCACAAAGAAAGAAGAGTTACAGCGGGAGACAGTTGGTGTTTCTGATCCTCCTTTGAGGCACAGAAGGGTTTCGAATGCACAGCCATAAAAAAAAGGTACAAAACCGCAGGGCATAGATCTCTTTCAACTGTTGCTTTATTGCAGTTCATGTTCCCAAAAGTAATCCAAAACAGGCTCTCGATCTTAATTCAAAACAACTTTACAATCGTATCAAAAGGCTGCACAGAAGCACGATTAGCAAGCTGCCTGACTACACACCACCAAACATAAAACAAGCCACTGATGTGGGTAAAGCTGCTAAAAAGACACAGATAAGTCAAACATACACATGGCCTTTATTTCAGTCCCTAAGAGAGATAACCTCCAACCACTTTCTCCGCTACTGTTTTTTTGAGAAAGTTGCACTATGTGAAAGAAGAAAGAAACCACAAATAACTTACCCTCACGACACTCTTCTCCCACAAACCCCGGGCAGCATCTCCACTCCAGTGAAGTCACCTGCTTGTAGGCAAGTTTGAAGGACGGCCTAATCAGAGTCCTGTAGCTGCAAAACAGACATTATCAAACATTATTATCACATTTATGTCTGATTCTTTGATTTTTGAGCATTTTTGCCTTTTTTGGATAGTAGACTAGAGAGAGGGCAGAAATAAGGAAGGAGAGGGGAAACGTAATCTTAATATGAATATGTATCATTTTGTCAGACAGATTGTCTATACTGTAATTTTATTATGTCGGTCTGTTCTACACACATGGCATCTATTGCCCATTTGCCCGTCATGGAAGAGTGATCCCCTCTCTGTTGCTCTTTGAGGTTTCTTCCATTTTTTTTTCCACATTTAAGGTTTTTTTTTGGAGGGGAGTTTTTACTTATCCACGTTGAGGGGCCAAGGACAAAGGGGTATTACATGTTGTAAAGCCCTCTGTGGCATATTGGTATTTGTAATATTGGGCTCTACAAATAAATTGAATTGCATTGAATATTTCCATATCGTGTAACCGTGTGCTTTTAATTCACATAATAATTTTTTCCTGTCTTTTTTAGACCATTTAAAGTGAAGGTAAAAGCCAACCCCAGATTCACTCTTATTTGGCGTTTTGCTTTGCTATATTTGCATTATTTTTCTGTGCTGTGTCTCTTGGATGCGTGCTTCTTATGGTGTGGCTGCTGGTTGTTACCTTTTTATAGAGCCCCAACCACACTAAACCCGAACCACACTAAGCACTGTTTGGGAACAACAGCCATAAATGTCCCAAACACAGAAAATAAGAGAATACAGGCAGAGGTCAGAGTCTCTGCAGAAAAATGCACCACCGCATGCTTCTGTAGTGGCTCATCATGATGATTGAGAGGAATTATTTCTGTATAAGCTGATGAACTGTTTTTAAGGAAAATCCTGCACAGTTTATCTTTAAGGTTCAGAGTATATTTGGACCTTTTTCCACCCTTTATTACAGGAGAAAGAGAGGGAATGAGAAATGGCAATGTTTCAATTATATATATGCCTAATTTACATAAATATTTCCAGTCCATGTTACGTTGCTGCCTGAGCCTACACCTTTGAATCTGCCCACTCCAATATTTGGCTGATTTATCTGGCATAGTGGCATGAAACAGCAATTTCAGTTAAAACAAAAAAGAAACAATGAGCAGCACGATAGGACTCAATTAGTCAGTCAGTGGCATGGGGTGGGTTAATGCTGATGTCAAGCTGTTGTCAAGTTGTGCGTCAGAATTATGAGGAATAATAACCACAATGGCAAGCACAATAGGCAAGGCAGACGCTGCCATCACGGCTGTTCTAAATCAACATGTCTACTCATTGTCACCAAACATCGTAATTTGTTTTCACTTCACTCTGCTCCACTCTTAAAACCCTGCACAACAGGTTTTTTAGCAAGTCTACACATCATATGGATTGGATCCGCTCTATTTCAAGTGCGCCGGTGCTCCATTTGACACCTAACAGCAAGAGCCGAGAAAACTGTCACCACTGAAATTTAGCAGCAGATCTAGTTTATCTGGCAGCTACAATGACAGTCAAATTGTGTGCAGGCTCTGCCTACTCAGTGCATTACAGGTGCTGACCCATTCAGGCACATATGGGAAAATCAACACCCCCCACACACAATGTCAGACTGAAGATGAAAAATGAGTGAAAGTTCACAATTCTGTCTGATATCCAGTAAGTGACATTGTACTTACTTACTACTACTTACTACTTATACATACCTAATTTAGAGGGAAACCCTTAAAAGACTTTAATTTTCTGATACTTCTGTTACTTAAGTGAAAAAATAATGCAGGTCTTTAATTTTTGCCTGAGTATTTTAATAATGTTGTATTACTACAATTACTTTTGTGTAAGATCCTTTTCAATCAAAAAAAGAGTGAAAATATGATAGGACAGAGGCCCCATGCCTGTGTTTGCCTAGGGGCCCCCAAATCTCTAAATCCACCCCTGTCACTACACAGGACTTCCCCTATTAATGAGAAAAACAGTATCAGCATCACAGAGCTGAAGGAGCTGACAGAGGAATAAGATTAGTTGGCTGAAGGGGGGTAGCTGAGAGGACTGTGAGGGTACCTGATGACTTTGGAGCATGGTCCGGGCCATCGGCAGGCCTGAATCACTCTCTGCACTGAGGTTTCTGTCCCATTGTGCACCTGACAGGACACTGTTCTGGAGACAGTATACTGACACCAGTTCCTAAAATACAAATGAAACTGAGTTCATACTTATTATTAATACTTTATGAGAGAAATCATACAAAATCCATATCAATAATGGGAGAATTTGGGGAAAGAACACATTTAGAGCTGCATAGAATTTATTTCTGCTAAAGACACAAAATAAATCTTAAAACATTTGCAGTCAAAGGCGCCATCAGTGTGCATGTGCTCACCTGAGTTGAGTACGGGTCCCGGTACCTGGTGGTCCAGCGTTGCCGCCCTGCTCCGATTTGATGCGCTGCCGCTGCACAGTGATGCCTGGAAAATGATAAACAAACCCTGTTTGCAGCGACGGATAGATTATAGATATCCACATGCACAGCGCGTACAGGAACGATAAAGCCATCATCTCCTTTTGATTTATCCCTGACAGAGATATCCGCAGACACCGACGATTTTTTCAAGTAAATCCCGAAGTTATAAATCCCTCTTTGATAGTATCTGAAGTGGAACAGGGAGAACGAGCGCCTAGGAAAACTCCACTGAAACCATGAATGAGTTGCTCATTTCGTCTTCCCTGCGAGAAACAAACTGCCCCCCTCACGAGCCCAAAATGAATGACACACAGCCTCTTCCTATAGAATAATGCGGTTTTCTGACGTTTGACATCGTGCCGAGGGCTGAGGAGTCAAATATCCAGTGTGCGTAAAAAGCGCGCTGAGTGAGGGCTGGAGACGGAGCGCATAAAAGCGCATCTGGTCCCGATCGAAAAACCACCCTTCAGTTTTCATGCAGGTCCTATGATGTGAATGTGATGACCAAAAGTGAAATCCCAGTAACTCTAACGTACTTTGTAGCTCGTCTTTTGTCTTTATTACTATAAGTGATGGACTATCCATTATAAGGCTATTTACTTTACTTTGAGTCGACATAGTCCGCGGTAACAAAGACTGATGTGCGCGATGACACTATGATCTTACAATAGTCGGATGTGGTCTCTGTTCATTTTCATCACTTTGTCATAATAGCAGGCTGCGTTTGCTTTTAGAGAATAAACTACATCTGAGACTCTGCCAACATATTAAAGACTGAATTATTATTTTATTTTAGTAGGACATTTAATGCCTTTGATGAAAAGGAAGAGGGGTTTCTTTATAAACCAACAGGATAAGGTAAACAAATGTTTTTGCTTGTTTTTGTGTTTGTTTGTTTGTTTGCAATTAGTAAGATATCAGGTGCTAAATATGGAAGCCAGACTTTCCCAGTAAAATACATCCAATTCCAATTTACACTACCAGCAACTATGTCATAATGTCAATGTCTCACTAATGGCCTCATAATTATGACTTAGATATGCATTTACTACTTCATAATTTTGAATAAAGAGAGATACTTTCAATGTATCTAATACTTTTCAACACTAGTAGAAGTCAAATAAATTTGACCTAAGAAAAGAGATAAGCTAAGATAAGACAAGACAAGACAAGACAAAAGAGGACAAGACAAGACATAACAAGGCACAACACAACAAGGCAAGGCATTCATCCATAATTGAATGTTGTACAAAAGTACCACTCTTTAAAACTACTCTGATTACAAGTCTGACTGTTAGATGTAAAAGTCTTACATACAAGATTTCAGACTCAAGGTGCAAAGTATTAACAACTAAATGTTGAATACTTAAAGTATATAAATAAAAGTCCCTCCCAGAGTTATAATATATAATATTATTTGAACACTGTTTTAATAGCAAGCAGTATTTTGTTGTTACAGATGGTGGAAGTGGAGCATATTTTAACTACTTTTTATGCAGCTGGATAGGCCTATTTCTGCTGTTTTTGACTTAGGGACTGTTTGTTATTTATGAGGGGGTAAGGGGAGGGTGCAAAAATTGGGGGATGCATGTCGAGCAATTTTTCTGGCACTACATAGAGACTTGCGTTTTTCTTTATTTTGGATTAGTGATGTGACATACAAATTTAAATGGTTATGTGTTGTGTTTATTTTATCACTGATTTTTAAAGAAAACATGCTTTCCAAAGCGGGTTTGGAAGTCACGTTTTCTTTAAACATCGTCAAATTTACACCATTTGTTTAAAGCCAGAAACTGTAAAAACTGAAATTATTGTTGGATGTACACATTTCTGGCAGCCCCAAAAACAGTACTTGGGACAAATGCTTCCGTCAGAAAAAAACATAACCAAATCTAAACATAAAATAGTAATATTTCTTGAAAATCACTTTATTCTATGTCTCATTTAAAATTTAAAATAAAAAAACAACTATATGTGCAAACTAACCAGCATGCACAACAAGAGAGAAAATTGAAGCTTTCATCTTATACTTTTAACTTATAACTTTCAAAGATCAACCTATTAAATCAGAGTATGGCTTATAAGTAGCCTTTGTGTACCTTAGCCAAAAACTGCAATAGGAATGAGTAATATGTTGCATTGCATCCACTTTTCTAAATGTCTGTGATGATATGTAGCATTTATTGTATGATTTTTTTTGTCTGGTTAAGTGTTTGCATTTATATAAAATAGTTGATGTCCTGGGGCGCAAGAGAAATTTCAGAATTATTTCTGACAATAAAGTGAAATCTGATCAAAACGATAACTTTTAAAATGGGATAACTAATTTATGGGAGGCTCAAGGAAAAATATTTGTAACTTCGAGGAGGGTCAAGGGTCAAGATTCAAAAAAACAAATAAACAAGACAAATGCTGCATTCCAGACAACTCAGAAGTTGAGATATTCTGACCTCCGAAAAAGTACCATGGAACGCCACTCAAAGTCGGAGTTCCTACAAATACATGCACCCCGACTTCAGCGATCTGACTTCACACAACGGCAGCATCCATGGAGGTAGTAAACATACACAAGATGTACAGAACACCACAGTATACAGAAGTACTAAAATACATTAGCCTAGCTATTAGCACATAGGCTTGTGAATGGCATGTTTTGACACGTTTCCAGGAATAAAAATGCCATAAAATAAAATGTATAACGGTGTCTGTTATCTTTCGTGTAGTTTTTCCTCTGTTTCGCTCATATGTGCAAGGAGGCGTCCATGGACCAGCCACAGAAACACCAGTTTGTCACTGTCTGTCATGTTTTTTCTTTACATTTGGTGTTGGTCACCTGAAATGCTTTGAAGTCGGAAGTCGAAAATATCAACTGGGAAAGAAGTGACACCCCAACCACCCCCTCCCTCTGATAAATAAACTACAGTCCCTTGCGACAGTAATTTAATTTTTCTCACTCCTGTATTCATTTAATTTCATTCTGGAAAGTGGCTGCCCCCATATCTGAAAGTGAAATAAAACTGGTATTTTTCTGGTTTTGCTGGGGACCCACAGACTGGTCCCAGTGCTGCACTAGCTTAGAAACCAGTGTGGGAATAAATTTCAGCAGGAGGTCTGCAGCGCCCCCTGCTGACCCTGCAGGCTCCTCACGGGCTGCAGGAGGAAGGAGACGTGTCCCACTATCTCGAGCAGCTTCAGCGGACAGATGGAGGCAGAAAGCACCGGTGGAAACATGGGGGGGAAAGAAGACGTGGAAATGGCAGAAAACCCATTTGAGCCTTACATTGAATCTCTGCGACAGCAGCTGGAGGACCAGGACCCAGTTTTTCTGATCGGAGTCATCGTGGCTCTGGCGGTTGTTGTCATCACCTGTGGTGAGAAGTTACAGTTAGCATGCTAACATTAGCACAGCAGGCTAGGCCTAGCGCTTAGCTTAGCATAATTAGCTACAAATTGTCAGGTTATTGGAAAGTGGTGTTGTCAACAGGACAGTTAGGTAGTTAGTTACTTAATCTAAAGCTAATTAGTCTAAAGTCAATTTATTCAAGTAATGTGCGCTTTAAAAATATATCCGAATTAGCTGACCATGAAGCTAACAGCTAAGCTAAAGCGAACATCTGTCAATTACGCGCTTTATCAGCAGGCATTAAACTTTATTGGGATGTCTATGGTTAACAATTAACAGTTGTTTTGAATAAGTTAATGACCCGCTTCTCTGCGTTGTCCCTGCAGTATTTCTGAAGTACTTTCTCTCCAGTAAAACCGTCCGAAGTGCTGTGCTGCTGGTCGGTCTCTGTGACTCCGGGAAAACCCTCCTTTTCAGCCGGGTGCGTTGATGTAACTAAAACGTGGTTTCCACCGCCACGTTGTCTGTCACAGGTTGCTCAGCTGATGAGAGACTGATGCATGCTTAATCTGCTTTATATAACCAATTGTGCATTTCATGCTTTGGCAGCTGCTGTCAGGAAAGTTCAAGCGGACACAGACCTCTATCACAGACAGCAGTGCTCCATACAAAGCCAAAAACGACAGGGTAAGTTAAGAACAGGTTTTAGTCTTCAGGTAACATCCTTCCATAGATGAGGTCATGGATGGTTTACAGGGACCCCTTTTCCCTCCTGCTTTCAGGGCAGCACCTGGACTCTGATTGACCTGCCAGGACATGACAGTCTGCGCTCTCAGTACCTGGAGAAGTTTAAATCTGCAGCCAGGTGAGAGCAGGACAACCTGTCTGAGTAACAATACTCTCTGTCATTAGTCAGACAGAGAGTATCCAGGATCCAGGCTCGGATGATCATACTGGGTGTATGAGGTGCTGTGTTTTGATTAATGGGAATTTGTCTAAAAATATATTTTGTTTGTCTTAATACATATTATGTCCAATGCAGTATGCCAAAAATGCAAGCCAGCATGCTTTTATTAGCTATTCTGACCCACAATCCTCCGCACAGGAGAAGATGCGTCCCATCCACTGAACTGCGAACAGATGATAGTTCACTGGCAGCAGTCAAAAGCTGCAATGACGGATTACAGCCCATTCCAGTGACTGATGATCATGTGAACAGTAGTAAAAGGAATATTAATTGTTAAGCTGAACAAAGTAATCTGAAGGTTATTAGATCATGAACAGCATAAGGACATGTATATGCAAATAAGAGAAATGCATATGTAATTTCCCTGGGGTGATTATAATATGTTAGAATCCACAATGTATGGAGCACTAACTTCAGGATTAAATCTATATATAATGCAAAGTAACAACAGCAGAGCTCTCCACGTTGAACTCTATCTCTGGCAAGCTCTGCGAATGGCATTTTGGTTTTATTATTATATATATGCAAGAGGGTCAAAGTTCAGTGCATAAAGTTAAGTGAAAGTAGAACATCCCTATTGTGGGTGAACTTATTGCAACAGTATGTAATTTATAAGGGCAGCTGCAGTACCTACTAAAAATAAAAAGAAAAATTATGTGATTCAGAACACACATACCTCCTGATCTCACTCTCTGTCTGTCTTCTCAGAGCGATTGTGTTTGTAGTGGATGCAGCCATCTTCCAGAAGGAGGTGAGAGATGTGGCAGAGTTCCTGTACATGTTGTTGACGGACACAGTGATCTCCAGGAACGCCCCGGCTCTTGTTGTGGCATGCAACAAACAAGGTTCAACAACCCTTTTGCTGTGAAAATGAACCAATTATTGACATTTTGCCTCTGTTCTTCATTTAGAGCTTACATGCTAGAGTTCACCACCATTTATTACTCTCTTTATTTTACAGATATCACCATGGCAAAATCAGCTAAACTGATTCAGCAGCAGCTGGAAAAGGAATTGTAAGTATATCGCTATATTTTGGGGCATTTCTTTTTACTGTCTCATTCCCCAAGTTCAGTACAATTTACACTGCAAGTTCTCTATTATCATAATTTATTCTTACATAATTGTTTAAGCTGTTACATAATAAATGCAGTGTTACTCGTGTATGCGTTAGAGGTGACAATGTGTGAAGTGGATAAAAGTCCATCCAGTTATTATAGTCGGACTCTATTCCTAAGTGTCCCTACGTAAACCTTAAGGTTAAAGGTCCAGTGTGTAGAATTTAGGGTGAAATATTTGCAGAAATGCAAGGTAATAATAACTACATTTTCTTTAGTGTCTAATCACCTGAAAATAAGAATCTTTGTATTTTCGTTACCTTAGAATGAACAGTGTAGGAGAAAAACTAACCCATCATACACTACCTGTTCAAGGCCAGAAGATCACACCATTATGCCGCGTTGTTGTTCTATATAAAAGGTACAATCGTGGGCTGAGGCGACAGAGTTTTCCCGCTTTTGAGCCGAAGGAGGTATTAACAGCGTTGAATTGAGGTCTGTGTAAAAGGAACAGCTGACAGGATCATGGGCATGACGTGTGTGGCATTTTGACGTTTTAACTCAAAGAAGAACAGCAACTGAAAATGTCCGCTAATTGGAAAAACATTGAGATATTGTGTCTCCTCACCCTCCAAATAGAGGATGAGAGACTTATTGCCATGTTATGTCATTGTTATTGCTTCTAAAGCGCTGCCGACACGCGCTGTGTGAAGTCATGCTAGAGGCTGACAATGTTGTGTTAAACATCATACCTCTTTCTTTTGCACTGCCAACATGCTGTCTAAAATCACACACTGGAGGGGCATGATTGCATACACACCAGTGTAGGCCATGCAAGGCGCTGGTCTGAGCTTTCAACCCTACATAGTTGACGCACCCTGCCATGTGAGCCGTTGGTTTGATGTTGTGTCTTGTTTCCCATAGGAACACCTTGAGAGTGACACGCTCTGCAGCCCTGAGCTCTCAGGACGGCTCTGTTGGCGGCAGTGTGTATCTGGGGAAAAAGGGTAAGGACTTTGAGTTCAGCCAGCTGTCACTGAAGGTGGAGTTCCTGGAGTGCAGCGCCCGCGGCAGCAAGGGTGAAGACGGGGATGCAGACATTGAGAGCCTGGAGAAGAACCTGGGTAAACTTTAAAATCCACAACCTCAGTGCAGAATCTGACTCAAGAGGCACAGACCTCGGATCAACGTCCACCGTCACCTCAGTAATCGAAGCGGGGATGACGAATGCATCTCAGTGGATTTATTCGACAGGAGTAACCAGTCGCCCCTGTCTGTGCTGGCTGTCAATGCAAGTTGCATTTAAAGATGGAAAAACTCAATCAAAAAAACACCAAAAAGACTGAAAGTAATGAAATGAAAAATGATGTAGCAGTTTGTCATGTTGCTCTGCAGAAATGATTTATTCAGCATAAATCTTACTGTGAACTTCCACCTCAGAGCGCTTCATTTGGGTTATTTAGAAAATAAATTGTCTAAAGAATTTCAGTAAAGTCCAATTTGTGCTGTAGCTGCAATTTAAAGAAAAGTGATTATAGGCCAACAGTTTATCACCATTTTTGTTTTTGTCTCAACTTGTCTGATTTATAAGCTGCTTTGTGAAAACAGACAGGCATGAATTGAATTTGTGAATCAACTTGGACAGTCGGCCTTGTGCCTTTCTCTGGTTTTCTTATAGAAAAGTGTTTTGCTTGTTTGCTAAAAATTGATTTGTTTGAAAGTGTTGCGTGAATACAGTGCATTTGCAATGAATGTATGAATTTATTGAGGTTTGTTGTTTGTCTGGCTTGTTTAAAAAACTGACAATATAAAGTTTTTGATGCCTGATGGTGGAAATGAAGTCCTCAGATTAATAGGAACTGCACGTTCCTTAACAGCAGAAGATACGGTGTGCCAGGAGTTTATCAGATTCATCCTCTAATCAACGCGTACATAAAGAAATTGTACACCATATCGTAGGGGTTGTTATCTGGGTGTCAGATAACATTTTAAAAACAGTACCAAGTCTCAGAGAAGCACAGGGATCACACGGTCATGGAAAACCCGGAAAAGTCATGGAATTTCAGAATTTTGTTTTCTATGCCTTGAAAATTTATAGAATTAGAAAAAATAACTGCCAGTTTTTAAAAAGTCATAGGATTTTGCTGTAATGAAATTACAGTAATCTCCCACAGATAACCTTCCACATAACGTAACATAGCGGCAAGTTTGTTTTCTGTAGACGTAACGTAGTTCTAATGCGTCCATGTATGACATTTTGATAGCCATCATGAACGTTTCTCCATTTTAAGTTTTGGAATTTTGTCATTGAAAATGTGTGAGAGTCCTTTTAAATGCTGACCTGCTTTGTCTTCAGGGTTCCCATGAAAATGAACATTTTTAAGGAGAAAATTTTAAAATGTTTCAAGGACCCATAATGAAATTTCCATTCCGTAAAAGCAAACGTTACTGTGTCTGCAGCACTTGCTGACCTGGTTATCATATTTTGCTACAGACACACGGGAGAGTCTCGCCTCCCATAACAAATGCCGCCACACTACGTCACATACATCAGGGTTCATACGACGTGCTTGAAGTACATGAATTTGGCACTCAAAAATATAAGTACTGGAATACCTTGAAAATCATACTTTTTTTTTTTTTAAAACTTGGTCCTTGAAAACAGTACATGAAAAATCGAGAACAGAATGCTAAATTATTGTAGAAATTATTAGAAATTTGTGTTCAATTAGAAAAAAATTAAACTGGGAAGCAAAGAGCAGATATGGTTTAAATTATTTTCCAATCCCGCTTTTTTGTCAACTGCCAATTACATACCTGGATAATAATAACCAGCTTATTAATCATAAGTAGATATAAGGCCCTGGTAGCATGTGTTTGTTCCATTTGTGAATTGGCACAATTTTTCTTGCAAAAGATGAGTGGAACTTCTCCCTGTCTGTACAAACCCTGATATACACAAAACCGTCTTAAAGGGGAAGGATAAGCCAGTATTGGTCATGGAAATGAAAACTGCTTCCTTTTGTATCAAGCAGTAAATGTCACTTAATATATATAACAATATATCATGCAGCCCCAAGTTGTTATCAACAGTTAATAAATGCAAAATAAATCTGCCATTATGTTACATTATGTGGAAGGTTATCTGCAGAATATACTAATTAATTTCATCATACAAAACAAAATCCCATGACTCCCAGGTTTTCCATGACTGCGGGAACCCTGTGTGCCTATGTAAAGATCAATCTTTCAATGTTCGGTGCTTTTTTTTAACACCAGTTATTTTTGGTTTCTGCCCACAACACCCCTTTTTGATCAGAGGTACAAATAATGAATCAAATCTAACAACAAACTGTATACTCTGGAGAATTTTACGTAAACTAAAAATAAGGCAAGCCAAAATTACAGATGCAATGACTAACTGATTTATCAATTAGTGGATCAAAAGAAAATTAACATACTGCTTCCACCTTCTTAAATGAGAGAATTTGCTGCTTTTCTGTCATTTATGAAAGTATGGAGAGTCTTTAGGGTTTGGACATTTATTCAGACAAAAGAAGCTATTTGAAGCAGTCACTTCAGGTCAAAGGTCGGCAACCTTGGGCACACCGTAGCAAAACTAATGACACTCTAGCAAGTATGTAAGAGAGGTTTTTGAAATGTTTAAGTGAAGGTTTCCCACACATTCTTTTATTTGTGAGGGTCTGCCATGCCAATAATTGCTATCATCTATTTATTTTCTATTTTTTGAGCTACAGCGTTTATTAGAAGCTTGTTGGAAAATAAATACTGAATGGTTATTCATTGTGCACATACTCTGGGCACAGACAGAGCAGCAGAACACCAGGCAGTGAAAGTGAAACAATCATTAATTGACCTGGGTCTAACAGTTTGCTTTTACTTGCCTTTGCAGCAGCTGCTCCTCTCATCCATCGAGCTGACCAACTCTGATCAGATGGACAGATAAATTATCCATCCCGCAACTCAAACTGCTGCTGAGGAAAAACCCCTGAAGATTTCTGCCAGCGCTGTGTTCATGGACCCACAAAAACGTCCAAATATAGAGAGGGGACTCGGTATGATATGAAGGGACACACGCATAAAAACGGAAAGTTTGCAATTTAAGCAATGCCCTTGATGAGAGTGTGGATGTGCATGACACCTTTAGCGGTCACAGCAAGATACTGTGATTTGACTGTGATGGAGGAGCTCTGCTGCTTTAAACCAATGCCAAAAACAACGGACGTTAGACATAGACTTAGTTTTAACGGAGCAATTTGAGAAGTGACAGCTTGACTTTATATCGATAAGGCACGCTGATGAACAAGAAAAATTTTAAATGATAATACCAGAAATGTTGCCAACCCTGCTTTAGGCTTTGAGAAACTGTTCACATTTTTTGGGGACAGTTTTGAGACTTAACGATTAATTGTGAAAATAATCATTGCAGCCCTAGTCAAACTAGTGTACTGTTGTAATGAGAACAAAAGATGACAGAAAAGGCTGTTAAGTGCGTGAACCTACAGTGGAGACAGCGGGTAGACCGTCAGACTGGAGCTCTGATCTGCGACCACCACACTGGGTTCTCCTTTCAGCATAGCAGGGCACAACCAGTTCACCTTGTCCCCATGACAGATGCTCAGTTTGGGTCCAGACTTCTCCTCCGTCTCCTCCTCTGCACCTTCTGCACCTTCATCCTCCACTTCTTTCTCTGCTTCAGCCTTTGGTGTCGTCTTTGCTTTATCCTGGGGTTGTCCTTTCCTCTTTGCCTTGTTCTTACCCTTCCTACGTGGAGCTGCCGTCGCTCCAGCTTTGGTCTTCCCCTCCGGATTCACCACCGGGTGCTTACTGAGATCCCACAGGGCGACCTGGCCGTCATTCCCCCCGGTGACGAGCCAGTGAGGGTGGGAGAGGAAACTAACAAAGTGGGCTTGCGAGGCGCCCTGACTGTGGGCCTTGACCGCTCCCTGCTGTTCGAGTTTAGAGCCGCTGCCGATCCGCATCACGTGCACCCGACCGTCCTCTGCCGCACAACCCAAAACGTTCCCGCAACTCGCCACAGAAACGCAGTGGACCAGTGGTGGGTTGAACAGCTGACCGGGACGCTGCTGATGGTCGTCTTCTTCCTCTGCCACATCCTGGAGGTTGACGGTCCACAGAGGGCGTGTCTTCTGCAGACCCCACAGCATCACCTGAAACGACAAAAAAGATGACACAAATATGCACTAGGGAAGAAAAGTCTTGGTAAATAATACAAACGCTCGCCTCCCTCACCTGCATGTCCAGTCCAGCAGACACCAGGTTATTCGGCCTGTGAGGCCGAAAAGCTACAGACGAGCAGATGTTTGTGTGTCTACGAAGAGTCCTGCACACTTTTCCCCCAGGGAGCTCCAGCACCCGGACCGCCCCGGAGTCATCAGCCACTGCCAGGGCCGAACCCGTCTCATTTAGCGCCAATGCATTTATTTCCTCCTCCCCTGCACCTGGAAACTCCTCCACGGGGCCCTTCAGGTTTCGGGGGTCGAGCACACTCACAGCTTCTCCGTGTGACACGTACAGCTGGCCTGGAGCTGCAGGAGAAAACACGACACTTGTGCTGTCATCTTCACCGGGGAGAGTGAGACGGCCTATGATGGTCCCCTCCTGGCTCCACACTGTGACCTCTCCACCCTCAGCGCCTGAAGCGAGGAGACCCTCTGGGCCTGGAGACACCGCGACACACAGGATGGATGAGGAGTGGCCCTCAGACCACTGCCGGGCCATGCTGAAAAAAATGTGAGTTAACAAGATAAACATGAGTTTGTGGTGTTCCTTTAATACCGCTGTATGCCAAAGTGAATACTACTGGGAAAAAAAGCAGTATTGAACTTTCTCTTTTGAACGATTTATTAATGAACACGGACTAAATGTAAGAAACATGTCTTGGCACAATGCAGAATAATGTAACAACACCACAAACTGCGGTTTGCATCAAAAGCATAATAACAGCCACATAAACTGATGTTTTTTTATTAATTATATTTAGTAGAATGACAATAAGTATTTTTGTTGTTATTGTTAATAATATCAATAATAATTATAATAATAAAAAATCCATTTTTATTTAAAGAATCCTTCTCATGGTTAAGACTACCAATGTTAAAAACAATAACAAAAAGAGAATACACTAAATATATATAAAGACAAAACATTTCTAGCTGCCAAATAGGTTATACAAGTACCACTGAAACAATTAGGCGATAAATCAGTTAGTGAAAAAACAGAAAATTAATTGGCAGCTATTTTTGAGAAACAACTGAACCATTTTCCAGTTTATTTTGAGTAATTCTGAGTTTTTTTGGAGTGATGTTTTTTTTTTAATGTCACAAAGCTGTACACTTTTCTGAAAACTTTATGGTTTGCTTTATTTACTTTATGGAGATTTATGTTTTCAATTCGATTTCAATTCAATTTGCTTTATTGGCATAACAGCCACGCTACAAACATGAGATGATCTTATAAAATATGATGCAGTGCTGTAAACTGAAATACACAACTGTATATAAAGTAGTTAAAATAAGCACAACCTTGAACATTTACAGCAGGAAAATACATTAGAAACATTACTGCTGTCGTAATAATAATCCCAAAACATCATATATATATAATAGTAAAACACGAGTTGTACATTTTGCTGGTAGTATTCACATACTTAACTGAGGTTTTGAACGCAGGACTTATACTTATAGTGGAGTATTTTCAGTGTGGTATTGTTACTTCCTTCACTGCTAATCATAAACTGGTGATGTGGTTTTCTTAAAATAAGCGCGAGGGAAAACAAAACATCAGCGTATATGTTCGTGTTATTTAAAAAGACATTTAAAGAAAAACAGTCTATCTTGGGTTGAGTGACAAGTGGCTGCAGACAGACTGAAAGTGTCTGAAAAAAATAAACAGTTTTAGCTCTGCTAACTTGTTAGCCTGAAAGCTAACTCGTATCTTCCCGTCTAGCTGACCGTCTGACTGCGATAATTAACATCTGTCTGTTGTTCTGCTGATTGAAATAAGCTAATATAGTGTTGTGACATTATTCATAACGTAAAATGGACCGCAGAATTAACTCTACCTTTGCAAGCTCCGTCAAAACTTCAGCAGGCTGCCATGTGGGGTCGGGTCGCTACCTGATGACGTCAGAAATATCTGTAAAGCTATGCTCTGATTTTAACATGTCAGGCAGATTTCTGTTTTTTTTTTTTTTTTTTGTTTTTTTTTTGCGAGGAATGACAGACTTGTTACCCCAAGGTTGCTCTAAATTAAATGTACTTCCCCTATCTTTGATTTTAAACATTTTAAACAATAAGAAATGCTTCCTGAAAGCACTTTACAGCAAAACAGCCCCTTTTTAACGGGGCAAAACATCAATATGTTTGCATTATAGACTGTATACAAACAGTCTATGATTTACACTATCAAAAGTTTTAAAAAAGTGGTTTGTGAAAATGTGTTATTTCCAGTTAACAGACAAGGCAATCAACTACATAATGATATAACATAAAAGTTTGTGATGAGTACTGGAAGCTGGTAAACATAATTTCATCACAAAGGTGGCTCAAATAGGGACCTAAAAATCCGTATTTGTCACTAACTGTATTTTGAGACAGAACTATTTTCTTTTTTAAGTTTGAAAACAATGTTTATATTATCTAGTTAATTATTATTTTGTATGGTCAGCGGCAAAAGTAATTAGGCCGAGACATTCCTACTGATTAACCACTTAAAAATGTTCTTAGGTTATAAAAATGGTCGTATATTCTGTTTATGTCTTCTGTATATATTCGAACTAATTTATCATTATGCCAATTATCCCACCCTGTCATGGGGCTGGTTTGTACAAAATGAGGTAATCACAAATTACCTAATTCTAAAAATCATTTGTGCACATTAAAACATCTTTCTTTAAAGCTAAGAACTCAACCTTAATTTGCTATCAGTTAGAAAATGCTTTCATAAATAATGTCAGAGAAGTACAGCAAGAAAGCAGTCTACATGTATTTTTCAATATATACATCATACATATAGGCTACTGCATTGTCTCAAGTATGAAATACAAGCCTTAGTTTCTATACATTCTGCAGAAAATGAGAAAGAAAAGCACACAGGACACAGATCATGAAATCATTGTTCAGCAGGCCTTCATTTCCACAATGGCTACTCTCCGCTGATTCATCCAAAGCTGTAGATCTGATGAGTGTGGTCCATTTCTGGGTCAGTGAGCACTATGCCATACTGCTCACTGAATGGGGAACAGAGAGGAGAGGCCATGGTTTTCAAACCCCCACAAACTAACCACACACACACACACACATGCACACACATGCACACACACACACACACACAGTCATCCCAAAGTTCAAATGCTGACACATACTGTACGTCCTCACAGAGAAGCAGTCGTTCTCTCAGAGCATTTTGAATGTAAGTACTCTGCAGTCATTTTTTTCATGGCCTGTGCTTTAAATGGAACTTCCTCTTTCACTGTAATTCATAATGCAAATACACAGGAAGGTTTCACTGATAGATATGTGTTGAATGTGACACTGTAGATGGTGAAAATAGGCAGTGTCAATTTGTTAGGTTTTCTGTCTATTTACAGACTATGTCCACTTGTGCAACTCCTCCAATGACAGGATGCTTTTTTTCAGTTTGTTCTATTGAAGCGGTTGTAAAGGCTGAATTAAGGTAAGTGACATTTTTAGTAGAGTCAGATTTATATTTAGGAAGTTGGGCTTTAATTAAAATGCAGGCCTATTTGATAGTCTTGCAGGTGTGACGCAGTACTGAAAATTAAAATGCCTCCTATCATCCTATTAAACAATGTTTAACACTTTGAGCGGGGGAGCCAGTAGCAGGCAGAAGTGTATAACACTGTTGTGGTTTAGATAGTAAACAGAATTCATACTGAGAATATTGAGATAAAATTTTTAATTTAAAAAATCTGATTCTAATGCAGCATCTCTTAAATAAAAGTTAAATTAGTCATGACAATAATCCACATTCAACCCTACCAAAAATTGACTGTATTTACACATTTTATAAATAAATTCAAACACAACTTGTGCAGTGACATGTAAGCAAGCAAAATTGCATTTATAGAGCACATTTTATTCCATGTGGAAGCACAATGTGCTGTGGCAGAAGTTGCAGGCACAAAACAAAACCAGCAAGCAACCATAAAAGCAAATTATATCCATTAAAGCTAAGAATAAAAACTCAAAAAATAATAATTAAGATGAAAAATAAATCAATATATAAAGCTAGAAAGACATGTGAGTCCGAACTGAGAAACAAAAATTAAAACTGAATAGTGATAATACTAAAAGTAGACAATTAAAAGTGGATAATGTGTACAAATTAAAATAAATAAAATAACTAAAAACAGAATACAATGAGATAAATAGAACAATAAAAGATGATATCACACAAGTAAAGCCAACAAAATAAGAAAATAATAGATAAGCCAATAAACTAGTAAAAATAAAAAGCATACCTGAGTAACAGTCAATAATCGAAATAGACTCGTGGAATAGAAAAAAGAACATTTACATATTATCCATTACTTTTTAAAATGTATATCAGGATACTGCACAAATGTATATGCGTATAAAGCACACATTAACCTCCTAGTGTATGCATATAAATTCCCCTTTTACATTTCCCATAATACTTATTTTAGTGCTCTGCACATCCATTCACCCTCGCACTATTTGTATCCCCGTTTACAGTTTAACAGTTTCACCTACTTTTCTGTATATAATTGACTCATATGTTTATGTTTGTTTATCTGTGTTTAATGTTGTTTTGTGAGTTACCTTGAAATATCCACACAGTGAGGAGAATGAGGTCACCCTATTTCCCAGCGAGGTCGGTGCTTTTCCACAAGGAACCCAACGGAGTGACGTACAGAGTCCCAGCACTGCTCTACCTGTCCCGCTCCAGGTCCTTCCTGGCCTTCTGTGAGGAGAGACTGAGCCCGTCCGACTCTCAGGCTCACCTGCTGGTCATGAGGAAAGGCACTTTTTACAGAAACTATGTAGAGGTCAGTGCTGAATCTTCAGGTCTGGACTCTGCAGTTCCCTGCAGATTGAAGACCTGTACTCTTGTATTAATTTATCAAAGTAAAAGCAAAGTATACTTTAATGAAAGTATAAAAGAGTTTCTTCAAAATATGCAGCTCAAGAGTCAAGTCACAGACTTAGATGTTCTCCGACAAGTACATAAATACACAAGGAGCAGGTCAATTGTGTTTCCACCTCTCTAAAAACTTCTAATGGAAAACATTTTAGCAGATACAATCAAAAAACGACAAAAAATATGAGAAATGCTGCAGATACCTTTGCTTTGTGTTTCTCTTCTGAGCCTCCTTGTTATTCAAGAATTCTCTCTGTTTAGATATGATAGTATTTTGGACTCTTCCTTTCCTTTGTCCTGTCCTTGCTGCAGTGGGAGGACATGCGAGTCCTGGGCACTGCATTCCTGCAAGGCCACCGGTCCATGAACCCGTGCCCGGTGTACGACGAGTTCACAGGTACTCTCTTCTTGTTCTTCATCGCTGTCCTCGGCCACACCTCGGAGTCCTATCAGCTGGTGACGGGGAAGAATGTGACCCGGCTCTGTTACATCTGCAGCACTGATGAAGGGGACACCTGGAGTCCTATCACAGACATCACCAAGAGGGTCATCGGAGACACTATCAAAGGTCAGGGGGACATGAGGAGAAAATCAACCCTAAAAGAGACTTCCATTATGTTGCTCTGACTAAGAAAACATAGAAAGCTGTTTGTTTAAAGGGGCCCTTCGCATTTTTGATTCGCGTAGAGCTCCAACACCAGCATTGCCCAAACCTCTCCTCGGGTACAACTTGTTCTGCATGTTTTAGATCTCTCCCTGCTGCATCACAGCTGAATTGAATGATCGGCTTGTCATCAAGCAGCTTCAGGAGTTCATAATGAGTTGATCATTGAATCAGCTGTGTTGGAGCAGGGAGCGATCTAAAACATACGGGACAAATGGTTCTCGAGGAAAGGTTTGGGAAACGCTGTCCTGCATGCTGGGCGTACGGGAGAGGTCTCAGTTAGTTGCAATTTGAAACCTCACTGCTGTCTCCTACACAATAGATGTTTACTATGACGTGATAACAAATCCCGTTAAAGGGAAGATTCACTTTTTTTTAGTCTGTCTTAAAGAAATACTCACACAATCATTATGTACACTGCTCCATAATCCCTATCTTGATCCCTTCATAGAGGAAATAACTTTAGTGGACTTGATCAAATTTGAACCCCTCCTTTAAGTGTCACTTCCTGTGTCCCTGCAGAATGGGCCACCTTCGCTTTGGGCCCGGGCCACGGCATCCAGCTGAAGTCGGGTCGTCTGCTGATTCCTGCTTACGCCTACCACATCGAGTGCAAAGAGTGCTTCGGACAGCTCTGCCACTCCACTCCCCACGCCTTCTGCTTCCACAGTGACACCCATGGGCGAACCTGGCGTTTTGGAGAGCCAGTGCCGGTGCCAGAGAGTGTGGAGTGTCAGCTGGTGTCTGTGGATGAAGAAGATGGGACTAATGTCTTGTATTGTAACGCACGCAGCCCTCTCGGGTACAGGGTGCAGGCCCTAAGTCTGGACGATGGAGCGGCCTTTCAGGAGGGGCAGTTGGTGCAGCGACTGGTGGAGCCTCGGAATGGTTGTCATGGTAGCATTGTGGGATTTCCTGCCCCGTTACATTCATCTCTTGAGCATCATTTGCACCAGCCTCGCTCCAGACACTGGACATCCTGCACGACCAACTCCAGTCAAACTCTGTCTCCAAACACCTCTGCTTCCACCACCCTGACACCCAATCACCCTAATTTCCTCACCCCCACCTGGGTGGTGTACTCCCATCCAACATGGACCACCGCACGCAAAGATCTGGGCATCTTCCTCAGCCTGTTTCCCCGTGATCCAGACAGTTGGCGTGGCCCCTGGGTGATCTATGAGGGCCCCAGTGCCTACTCTGACCTCGCCTATTTGGAGTTGCCCTCCTCACCTGGTGCACCGCCTGCTGTGGCCTTCGCCTGCATGTTTGAGTGCGGCGCCAAAACAGCCTATGATGAAATCTGTTTCAGCATCTTCACTCTCTACGAGCTTATTGATAATCTGCCCCGAGAGGCGCAGCTGGGGAAGCATGAATGTAAGAGACGGCAGAATCAAGAGACAGATTGTACACGCAGACATGACCCTCAAAATGCGGTAGTTTTCCATCAGGTGTCTCGTGTGAAGAAGAGGAGGAAGATGAGCATGCTGACTGAGATGTGCTCTGTTTCTTGAATGTAGTTTTTTGGCTTTTGTTAAGTGTCTTCCGATAATTTTCACTCCGTGACCACTTTATTAAATACACGTGAAAAATCTAATACAACAGTTCATACAAGTCTACTTGTATGATGCTGGCATTATAGAGCATTAGGCTGTTAATAAAAACCACCACGTCGTGCACTGATGACGTGGTCCTTATCAGAGGTGCATCGGGACACAAAAGCATTTACGCTGCAGAAAGTCTGTGGTCAAATGTGTCAGCAAGTGGTTTGAATGATCAGATCACACCCATTCTTGGTAGTCGTTTACACTTATATTCAGCACTGTCCACTTGTGATTGGATTACCCAAAACTCACGTTCATACCAGGTGTAAACCGCCTCTGACAGAGCTCTACAGGTGTACCTGATAAATTGGCCACAGAGTCTATATCCACAATGTATTACAGATTATGGCACACATTTTTGACATTTTTGACTTTTGATGAAAATCCATTTGTTATTTGTTTGTATGACTGGGTAAATCAGACTTGAATTACACATGTTTCTTTGGAGGCATGTGAGAAAAACAAGGTTTTCTTCACAAATTCAAGGTAACAAGGCTTGGCTAACTGATATACAGTTGAGTGAAGTATTCTATTAAGTGCAACACAGCGTGACTCAGTAATGATGGAAAACCTGTCTGTTCAGTATGTTTGTTTTGATGTTGATCACTTGTTAATCTTCATTTTGTAAAATACATTAAATGTAATTAATGTTTCCTCTCTCATCTGCTGGGAAAATTTGGTGATCCAAAAACAGTCAACAAAAGTCATTGTCTGTAATTTTAGAATAAACAAGAACAGAGTATATTATCAGTCAGAAATGTGACTATAAGTTCGAGGGTCTATATTCCAAGTCTGACACCTTTTTAAACATAGAAGAATAGTATTCGGAAATCTCTGGAAATTCAAAAGACATTGGGGAATTTTGTGAATTCTGCACAATTTCAATGTAAAAAGCCTACATTTTAATAGTGAATTTATCTGGGGAAAAGTACACGTACAAATGTTCTGTCCATAATAATTTATTGTATTTTTTATTTTAAGATTTTATTGCTTGTTTTTAAAGTTTTAAATGGGCGGGTGCCACCAGACTTTTGCAACTTTATACTCAAGTTAGAGTGCTGAGGTTGACCGATGAGATGCTCTTGGACGCTACCCAAACTAGACACAAAAACAGTGGCAAATGTTTCTTATTTTCCTCTTTTCTTATTGTTGGCACATATGAAACTGGAGGTTTGGGGTTCTACCCCAGGACATTTTGAGTGTCAAACACTTAATTTCCTGCATTGTGGTGAAATTTTCTGCATCAATCATGTTTTTTGTTGTTGGAGAAGACAAATGTACAAAAACTGAGAGGGACTTTTCTCCTGTGTCCCCCAATGAACACCTATGTCTGCTTTTGAAATGGTAAAAGGTTTGTTTCTATCTGCATTTGACCTGGTAATACAGCTTGTACAGATGACCCGTATTTTACACCAGTGTTTTCTTGAATATTCCCAGAATTTTGCAAGACAATCAAACTGTCACAGTCTTCAGGCAAAACAAGGAGAACGACTGTTAAATTAATCAAAACCTCCATCAGCTGCCAACAGATCTTACAGTGAGATTATTTTTCTGCATCTCTGTCCAAGGTTAAGAATCACCATCTCAATTCTTTCCCTTAAATCTCCTCTTTTGCAGACACATTTCATATGTTATAAATTATATTGTTATGAGCCTCCTGTTCTAGCTGTCCCCTTAATGTTGCTTTATGAGGCCCAGTGTTGCACAACTATCCTTCATAATCTTAAATCTTACACCGTATAGATTTTCTATTTACCAACCAAAATGGCCAGGACAGGCAGTGATTGTCCTGCTACATTAAATCCAGCACACTGTGGACCAGGCAAGGCTGCAACCCATCAAGCTCACATATTAATCACAGCTGCTCTAATGGGATAACAGCTCCTAAACTAATCAGTCCTTCTTGTGTTGAAACATTCAGGGGCCGACAGCTTAAGTGAGTTGCACGAGAGCGTACGAAGAACAGAGCCAGATAAAGTGGAGCAGTTTGTTTAGTTGACAGCGGGGAAAAAATAAACAGATTGTGCCAGGAAGATCTGGACAGTCTCCTCTTTCTTCCCCCTCCCTCCTCTGTTACATAACTCCACACTGACAGGAGGGTCAGTTCGCTTCCTGCGATCTTTCACAGAGGTGCTTTTTCCATTTTCTCCAACATCTGTGTTTCACAACTTTACTATAATGAGTCTGAGGATCGTCGTCTTTCTGGCTGTGCTAACTGGGGTGACTGGGAGCCCCCGTGTGACGGTCAGGCCCAAAGCTGACTCAGCGGATATGACGGCTCATCCAAACAGCGTACCAGAAACATTAGAGGATAAGAAGATCTTTGGACAGGTAAGGAGGAACTGGTTCCAGTAACTCTGGCGTTTAAATCTTGTTTCCTTTTTCTGGTATTGCTCATGTGAAAATCTATAAATTGCCACACAAAGTGCTGCCGTACAGGAAAATTGAAAAAATGCCTTTTAAGACGCTGTTGAGACATTAACGATCTGCACAGAATTTAAGTTTAAAAGACAGATATATATTGTATCTTTGCTGCACTCATTTTTACATCAGCCCTGTTCTGTACATAGTACAAAAGCCATTACAAGCTCAAATCAAAACATGGAGCTCTCCTTACTGACAAGGTCAAATGGTGCTAACATCAAGATAATAAATATGTTTTCCACAGGGGTCATATATTAAGGAGGAAAAAAAACAGCTTAAACTACAAAATGACAGTTTTTTTCTTGGCTCCACAAATTGAAGCCTTATTGTCGAGTCACAGTTGATGAGGGGCAGAAAATGTTTGCAAGGATGAGGGACGGTGGTCATGTTAGAGTCCAGTGGTACACATCTGGGTAGTTTTGTCAGTTTTCAGCTCTTCCACTTGTTTTTCTTTACAGGCAGCTGTCCTGTAGCCTCCAAATATTTGTGGATAAGTTCTTCTTGTGAAGCTGGCAGGCAGGGCTGATATCTGCTGTAGTCCATCGTGTACTCCCCTTTTCCCTGAATAAACAATGAGAGAGGATGTTAGTTTTTCAAATCTTAATGCAGAGGTCTTCAGCCTTTTATAGGCCAATAAGCTGAAAGAGAGGATGGACCCCTACTGCATATATTGTATAAAACTGAGCTGCACTTGAGATAATTCTCTGAATACTTTTGGGCCTTCTCTTTTTTGCGGTTGCAAGTCAGCAGATGTTGTAACATGACTCGGTGCGTTTGCTTCACCCTCGGCACTTTCGCTGCTGGTTTCTGAGGTTGACGGTGTGTAAGATTCTCCTGCTCACAGTTGCAAAACTAACCATTTTGGCTCACAAGAATGTAAATAGAGTTTGAATCATAATAATACTATTTTAGTTTAGTTTAGTTTATTTAATTTATCAAAAGGACAGCATGCAACGACACTGATCATTTACATGAAATAAAAAACATGGTTACATCAGATTTAGCGAGATGCTTATTTCCATCTGTAGTCCTACACTGAACAGGCTGACGCAGTACATACAAATACAACACAAAACACAAAAAAAATAACGCAACAAAGGGCAGTAGGAGCACACCAGGCAGTAAAAAAACACAACATGGTATACACACAACAACCACATCTTTAAAGTGACCAATTACTAGTGAAAACAATTAACACTATCACAACAAAAGCAACACAAAAGTCTGCACGAAACACACAACTACAATTAAAGTGACCGATAAAATATAACAAAAATGCCTAACTGTGAAGGGATGATGCACACGGATTTAGAAGTTACCATATAATTATTGTTGTGTACTGTAAATTAAATGTTTTTTATCTAACAAACAGGCCAATTTATCTACACTAATAAAATTCTTTAAAAAGTTTCATCTATGTTTTTTAGTTGCAGTGCTCAACAGAAGCTTGAATCGAACATTTAAGCTCAAAACCATTATGGCTCCAGCTCCAGCTTTCTTCAGCGCATAAAAACTGATATATAAACCCAGAGGATAGCATTTGACCTATATGAACTACAACGGGCTAGTTATACTACACATTTAGGGTGTTGTGAGATTGAACTTACTTCAGTGCAGGAGCGAAGTTCTGTAGAGTAGCCGAACATGTCGTTAAGTGGAATCTGTTAGAGGAAACAGACTGAAATTAGTCAAATGGTGATGAAGGACGAGACAACGGATACACGCTGTATGTGGAGGATGGACAAACTGGCTCACATCAGCGTAGAGAGTGAAGTATCCTTCAGCTCCGTCCTGTCCTGTGATGACACCATGCCGACGGTTTACACCTGCGATGACTACTCCCTGAAACTCCTGAGGTGCTACGATTTCAACAGACATGATCGGCTCCAGGATGATCGTGTTGGCCTTTTCCATAGCTGAAGACGGCGAATAGAAACCAGCATTAATGTACGCAGATAAAAGTCAAAACGGACTGAAAAAAAATGAAACGGGAGATGTGATCTTAATCACCTTGCTTTAGAGCGCCCTCTCCTGCTCGAATGAAGGAGATCTCATTGGAGTCCACCATGTGATGCCCCCCGTCTTCAAGGAGGAACCTGACTCCTGAGATCCTGTGCCCGCTCAGTGGCCCCTTCTCACAGGCGTCCCTGAAACCCTGCGGCATGATGGGAAGAATCAAGCATGATTGACAAATGGCTTTCACTTAGTTTTCAAGCCGATTTTACTATAATACATCCATGATTCAAGCCGCTTATGTTTTGATATGTCACATCCATGTAGCTGTACTTTGACTGTGACGACATTAAAGGTGAAGCGTGAACGATTTATTGCCATTTGGTGGCGTCTACTGGTGAACTGCAGAATGTGACCAGCTAAAAATTCCTTTAGTGTTCGTTGTTCAGGAGGTTTTTACCGGGAGCCAAATCATCTGCAGAGGTAACAATAAAACCACTAGCAACACTGGTTAAAGCAATTTCATATTACAACATTGCAAAGCAACTTCTTACTACAGTGGCCAACGCAAAAACGCCTTATTCTCAGGAAACAAAAACACAATTCCTATTTTCAGGTGATTATACACAATAGAATATAAACTTTTTATAGTCCATTTCTGCCAAAATATCCCACCAAACCCTAAACACTAGTCTGAAAGTTAAGAAAACAAACCTTTTCAACAGCTGGTATAAACTGCTTCGGGATGTTGGTTCCAACGGTCTGGTCTTCAAACTCCAGCTTGGTGGTCTGTTCTGGCTCAAGAGGCTCAAGGACTCCGATCACTTTACCGTACTGCCCAGAGCCGCCACTCTGCTTCTTATGAGTGAAGTCAAACCTGCAGAGAAACGGGACAAGATATCCACATTTTTGATGAAGCATGACAAACTGAAATCATGTGTCAGCCAGAGTCCAGAGTGTTTAAATTCTGTTGGTACTGAATGCCACTCTGTGTTGCTTTTGGCACCAAAGTGATTAAATGAACAATTTTATATTCTGCACAAAACCCCTCTGATCTAATTTCAGTACCAATAAAATCACCAAAAATAAATGCCCCTTAGAAAACACTAATATGCACCGATCAGCCAAAACTAAATACATAGAAAGCAACACAAAGACTACAGTTACTGGTATTGGCCAGTATTGGTAAAAGATATCAGACCTCATCAATGTTGCCTTAGAAAGACACATTGATGAGTCCCACTAAAATATATTAACTCTCTCACTCATCTATCACTAAACTTTGAAACTTCCTTTATAATTTGAACTGCAGTTGAGACGCTGGGTCTGGCTGACCCACATCTGCTCTCACTGCCTGTTATTTTCCTGCTATGACGAAAAAGAAAAGAGCTCTGTCTCTTTAAAAAAAAAAAAAAGGGGGCAGTCCTCAAAGGGCGCTGTTGTCACAGGAAGTGGGAAGTAGTCTTTCCACTTTGAGTGAGGAGCAGTGGACGGATTTAACTTTTCACCTGCCAAAGTAACAGACAGGGAACTTAAAGCAGCAGGCAAGACCAGACTAATTATTTTTTTTGTTCAGCTGCACACCTCTTCACCCTGTGCTGTTTTTTTTAAACTTTTGTTTGCTTTCCACTCTGCTCAATGGATGTTCTCTGTGTCTAAAGCTTTTCTTATGCAGAGAAAAATGCTCCACCCTGCTGACACCTGAGGGTCAAAGTCCTTCAGGGGTTCGAAGCCCATCCCTGTTCTTTACAGCAGCTTCTGTTTAAATTCTGTCTTTTCATCATTCCCTCTCTCACTGTCTGACTCTTCCCTTTTTTCTCACAGCAAGAAGTATTAGTTGAAGAGGAGGCTGAAGAGGCTGTGATGGCGACTGGAGAGCTGAACCCGAGTCACTACCCAGCTCGCCGGGCAGCCAAAGTGGTCCAACACTACCTCAACACCCGCTACGGTTCTCCATACAGGCTGTTCGAGCTGCATGATGTCCACAGCGGAAACGCAGAGGTCAGTTTAACTGTTAAGGTTTAGTTCACAGTGATGTAATAATTTCTATAAAATGCGGTTGTTTTCGACTTGTCTTTCAGGATGTGGCAGACACCGGAAGAAAGTATCAACTGGAAATCTCAGTGCAGGAAATAATCAGCAATGTAAGATATTATTTTTTCCTACATTTATCTCACACACATACAGCCACGAGTCCTTCAGTGTAAAGTTGTTACATTAAAGGTACAGTGTGTAGGATTCAGTGCCATTCAGAGGTGAGGTTTGCAGATTGCAACCAGCGATAACTTCTCCTATGTGCAAAGTGTGAACTCCTGGTTCGGACTCCTTCAGTGTTCATTGTTCAGGAGGTTACCGGTAGCCGAATTATCGACAGAGGTCTCTTTCTCTCCAAAACAACAGACCTGGTGATTAAAACTGCTAAAAACACTGAATAAAGCAGTTTAGTAGTACAAATCGTTGCTTCTCTGATACTGTTTGGCGTGACACAGCCAAGATGCTAGCCCAGCATCCCTTAATCAACATAAATGTACTTCAAATGAGTCAGTTGTCCCTGCCCCGATCTTAAAAAGCACCTTGAAAGTTGTCTATAAACTATATTTCTGAGGACAAACCTTTTTCCAATCAGTGAAAACCTTTGACCACGCTGCAGGGAGATTTACTTCAGTGCTTGTGTAAATTTGTCTGTAAAGAAACTTTGACAGCTTTGCATTCACATTGTGCTTAAAGAAATATATTTCAACCAAATCTCAGGCACAAGTAAACCATTTTTGGCTTTAGAAACAACAAGTTTGACAAAGTTTAACTAAACAGAGGATAAAAGAAGGCAGTGTGATGCAACCGTGACTCACTGGCTATCATGTTAACACCAGGACTACGCCTTTCCTCTGCTCCACTCCTGTTTAATCAAACTTGCTTTTCCTTTATTTGCTTGTTTTTAATCCCCTGTCCCTTCCTTTTTTAAAACGCTGATCCAGACTACAGAGAAATGCTCTGCAGAGGTTTTCTTTCCAAGGGGTGAACAACAGGGCTCACCCGAAGTCCAGGCCAAGTGTGTTGATCTCCTTAAAATCAACACTAAAGCAGAAGAGGGGGCCTTGTACCAACAATACAAGATGAACCAAAGCCTGCTGTTGGCACATCTACCTGGTACGTACAAGAAAACAGCCTCTGTGTGCTACTGCTGTTAATTAACACAAAGTCACATATTGCAAAATATTGGCCGTTTAAATTGCAGCATTTTGGGTTTTCATCACTCTTTGTGGTTTTTGAGGGAACTCTGTTTCTCTAATGACTACTGGCACAACACACATGGTTGACATTATGAACTCTTCTGGTGTGATCGCTTGTATACTGACAAGTATAGCCTGCAGTACATGTGGCATAATTAAAGGTCCCATATTATGCTTGTTTTTTAAGTTGATACTTGCATCTGGAGTTACTACTGTAACATGTTTACATGCTTTTATGTTCAAGAACCACATTATTCTTCTTGTATTATCATTGTACATTTACGAAAGTCCTGACAGCTTTTTTAAAGGCCCAGTTCCTGAAAACAAACTAAACTATGCGTTTCTCTGGGGATTGAGCGTTTTGATACTCTGACAGTATCCATCCAGCACCTTAACTTGCTTTATATTACAAACGAGATGGAAATCTGACTTTTTTAATAATATGGGACCTTTAAGTAATCCTTCATAACACACTGACACTCTGACCAACAGACAGCTACGGTCACATCGAGCCTGGCATGGAGCCTTTCTGGCACCTTGGCGCCGTGGTGTCCAGCTTCGTGATGCTGAAGGAATCCAATGAAAACACTCTGTACAACATGGCTCAGGTGGCAAACATCACGCAGCTGGTAGGTTTGTCTGTCATTGAATCTGCTCATTAACTCTTGATTGATAAGTACATCCAAATGAAAATTGAAGAAGAGTCTGCAGAATCTGTTTAATACAGGCATGAGCTTAAGTTTTTGCATAAATGGGCGACCAAATAAGGAAGCTGCACCCTAACTGTGGTTGTAACATTTGTATTGGACTCGCTTTCTAATGTTTGGCTAAATATAATTTTCACTTCGTCTGCTACAGGAGACTGAGAACGACCAGCTGAAGTTTGACTGTCACATACTGCTGCATGAGATGGTGTCCCAGGTAACAAATTATTAATAAAAGGCTAACGGACTGAGTTTTAGGACTCATTCCTTCACCACTCTATCGAGCTTAACTGAATGAATCTGACAGTCTGCGCCTTTTTTTCCAGGAAATCATTCACTGGAAGCTGCTGTTCACCTGGTCTCCTCCAGAGGGAGTGAAAGTGCTGCAGATGGAGCAGCTGCTGCACACACAGACTGAACTGCCGATATCCATCACACTGTTTTAACGACCAAAAAAAAAACGCCTTGATGCTCACATCTTGTATTCAAATATTGAAGCCTAAATGCTGCAAGTAAAAAGCCACCATGTACTGATGACATCCTCACATCGTGCTATGTTTGTATAGTACCTTTGGCTGCTGTTGTAATTTAGCCAAAATAAATTGTTTATACAGACTGTTGCCTCAGTTTACAATATTCAGTTTGTGTGTGTGTGTTTGTGTGAGTGTTTGTGTGTCAGGAGATCAGCACTTACTGTACTGGACTGGTGATCGTTTCTCTGAAAGCCACTTTGGGTTTTCCCATCACACAGGGACAGTTATATTCCCTCTCCATCCTCTGAAACAACAAAACAAGAAAACACAGACACACGGGTCATATATCCAGTTTGAGGTCACACTTTCGTCATACATTACTTAAAAACTTTTTTTGCAGTTCAGAAATCCATTTAAAGGAACACTTCACCCACAAAATGACCATTTGTACAGCAGTCATGTCATGATACCTTTAACTCATGAAAGAAACTTTGTTTTTTTCTTGCCTGCCTTCACGAACATCAGCCAACATATAGTATTATTGATTGGGGACCAAATTTAACAGCAAAACTACATCAAAACATCCATTTACAAACTCTCTCACAACTCGTTCAGTATCATCCAAGTCTCATTTATTCAGTGCTCAGTGCTTCTAACACATGCATTTTTGCTTAAAAACTTTGTTAAAGCTGAACTGAAAGTAAAACTTTACCTGATCTCGTCAGAGCCAGACTCCAACAGTGCAGTTTTTTTTAGTGAAAATGTATGTGTTGGAAGTAATGAGCATCGACTGGATAAATGAGAGTTTGATTGTACAGAATGAGTTGTGAGAGTTTGTAATCATATTTTACAATTCTACAATTTCATTTAGCAGACGCTTTTATCCAAAGTGACGTACAGGGATATAGTTTCCCTGTAAATAAAAATGGTCCCCATCAATCAACAAATCAATATGCTTACTGTCTCAGTAAAGACATATAAAAAAAAGTTTTCCTCACAAATTCAAGGAAACATGACACAACTAACTGATTTACAAATGGTCATATGGTGGGTGGAATATTCCTTTAAAGGTCCATCTGATTTTCTGAGGTTTAGGGATTTGGGCTAGAGCTCAGTCCAAAAGCACTGAACCTCAGGGGCAGCATCAACAATATTTTTCTTCTTCTCCAAAAAGATGAATAATGACAAGAAAGGAATTGTAAAATCTGTGTCATATTCGCAGCACTCATCCCAGAGGAAGCTATGAAAATCCCTGATATAGCGTCAAAGAAACACAAATATAGCCAGCCATACACCAAGCAGAGTGAATCTGGAGATGGCTTTTACTTTCATAGGCCATAAGGTTTACAAACACTAGCCGACAATTTCACATAAATAATACAAATTTAAAATTGCAGAACATCTTCTAACTGGGTACCTGGGAGTAGATTTCAAGATGCAGCTCGCCCATGCCCGAGATTATGGTTTCTTTACTCTCAGTGTCAAAATGTACCCTGAACGTCGGATCCTCCCTTGTGAAACGGTTGATACCTTTGGAGAATTTGTCCGTGTCGGTCTGGTTTGACACAGGATAACAAGAAGAAAGAAGAGTTAATAGATGAACTGATTTTTATAATATGTATGAGTAAATTTAAGTTTTCGTTTTTACCTTATTGGCTGGCTTGATGGACATGGAAATGACAGGTTCTGGGATGTGAATAGACTCCTGTGTGACAAAATGATGACAAATGAACACAAGAATCTTCTCATATCTTGGCATAAACTAGGAAAAGACAATGTCACTCACCATGGACAGGTTAGCGCTGGTCCTGGATGTGAAGGTGTCTCCGCTGGCACAGTCAATCCCAAACAGTGCACAAATATCTCCTGCGTAAACCTCCTCCACATCCTGAAAACAACAAAGACAGAAAAGACACAAGGGAATGATACAAGGGGACAAAATGTTAATGTTTCAGGACTGGATTGATTCAAAAGCCACGTTTTAATAATTATGGGACTGAATATCAAACAGCTTCATGTCTTATTTTGATACAAGAAGGATGGAAACTCAGAGGTGTCAGAGGGGATGTGGTTTGTTATCTTAACACTTGACTGGTGCAAAAAGAGGAACCTAACCATTTTGACCAGTTACGCTACTCTTCTACTTAAAGTGCAAACCACAGATGGAAAACTGTGACCTCTGATGCACACTGGTTTGTTTTTACCTCCATCTGGTCAGCGTGGAGGCGCACCAGCCTCTGAACTCTGACTTTCTTGCTTGTGCGTGTGTTATAGATGTACTCTCCCTTCTTCAGACAGCCCTGGTACACCCGCACATAAGTCAGCTGTCCAAACCTCCCCGCCTGATAATAAGAGACACCACAGGAAACAACAAAGCATGAAAGATTAAGACCTTCCTGTTGAGCAGAATTGCATAATTAAAGAGAAAGAATAGTATTGTACCTCTAGTTTGAAGGCCAGACCAACGAAGGGGTTTGCAGCATCTCTTGTCGGGTCCATTTCGATCTTCGATGTTTCATTGGCATCACTAACACAATGACAAACCCGCTGAAATAAGTGCAAAAACTTTCTCATCAAAGATATTAGAGATTGACCCTGGTCTGTACTCACTCATCATTAAGGATAGCATAGTTTTTGACTTCAGTGGGGTTCGGTAGGTAATCCAGGACAGCGTCCAGTAGAGGCTGGACTCCCTTATTCTTCAACGCTGTGCCCACCAACACTGGAGTGAAGAGACGCTGCACTGTGGCTCTGCGGATCGCAGCCTGGAAGAGTCGAGTGACAACAGATTGACCATGTAGCCAACAAAATTATGTTTATTCTTCATTCATACACAGCGTTTATGTCCTAATTTGGATGTAAATGATGATGAATTTTAATGGTTTTTGAGGGACTGGTTTGATGACATTAAAGGTCCAGTGTGTAGGATTTAGGTTGCAGAACTGAAACTTCTGCTGAAGAGAGCTACGGTGGCCAACACGAAAATGTAAATGGACCTATCAAGAGCTAGTGTTTTTTTTTTTTTTTTTGTCTGTCCTGTACTTTAAAACAACATGGTGGACTCTGTAGCTGAGAACTTGTTCCATATGTCGACATAAACAGCTCATTCTTTTTTTTTTTCTAAGATATTTTTTGGGCGATTTTGCCTTTCATTGACAGGACAGCACAAGTGTGAAATGGGGAGAGAGAGAGGGAATGACATGCAGCAAAAGGCCGAGGCCGGAGTCGAACCCGCGGCTGCTGCGGCGAGGACACAGCCTCTATACATGGGGCGCCTGCTCTATCCACTAAACCACCAGGTGCCCCAAACAAAAACACAACAATTCTTATTATCAGGTGATAATAAACTGATTAGGACATAGTTATGGATGTTATATCCCATTTCTGCCAGGAGATGCCCATAAATCCTATATACTGGACCTTTACATGAATAGAGAATGGCCCTTATTCACTAGTATATGCGTAGAAATATTCTAACTTTGTTCACAAAATAAGTATGGGTGCTAAATTTCTGTCAGATTCATAAGTGCACACTGGCTAGTTTTGTTCTTACCACCGTGCATATACGTTTGCCTAAAGGTGTATTATGGAGAAAGCTGTGAAGATGCACATGTTAAGGCCCTGACACACCAGTGTCGTTCCGTTGGGAACAGCTGATGAGCCATTCGTCATTCTCTTAAAACATGTGATATCGTTCTCTCTCCTGAAGGAGCAGGATGCATTAACTTCAAGCACGGCTAGATATGTCATCTCAACATCCAATAGGAGGGGATTTTTTTAGGCTCACTACTCTGGTTGGAATTGAACCCACACATATGGCTTTATATTTTCACAGAAAAAAAAAACACAGGCACACAGATTCCCACAAACCTTCAGGTCGTCATTAGTTGGAATCTTTTCCTCCAAGAACATCTCTCCCAAGGTCTCATCAGCGTTAGCCACACACTCCACCAGCTCCTGCCTGCGGTCTGCAGCCTCAGCACGGAAATCTGCTGGGATCTCGTCATAGCGGAGAGTTTGGCTGCAGAGAGGAAGAGACCGTTTGAATCTCAGAAGTTGTGAAACAGGGATATAGATCAACTTGAGGACTTTTGCCACCAAACTTAAAGTGCCATTTATGGTAAAGCAAACTATTCTCACTGCTCAAGAATCCCTTATTTACTTAGTTGTTTTCCACAGTGTAAAATAACCAATTTACACCACAACAGGAACAGATCTCTCTCTTTTCTTTTTTTGTAAAGATTGTTTTTTGGGCTTTTAGCCTTTGATGGATAGGACCAGGTCTAGCATTAAAGGGAGAGAGAGATGTGGTGACATGCAGCAAAGGGCGGAGGCTGCACGACCGCTGCAGCAAGGACATAGCCTCTGTACATGGGGCGCTCGCTCTACCAGATGAGCTATTGGGGGCCCCAGAAACAGATCTCTTTATGGTCAAGCAACAACAAGGGGATTCCCTTACCCAAAAGGTCCTTCAAAATACATGCTGCGCTCCTCCACAAGATCAATGATGCCGCGCATGTTTCCCTCCAGGCCGATGGGGATGCTCACAAAGGCTGCGTTGTGGTTCAGTTTTGTTCTTAGGAAGGCAAAGAAAGAGTCTGAGGTGAGAACAAGAAATGGTAGGGAAAACCACTGCTGCTTACAACGTTATTTGTGGAATAATGATTTGATGTTAGCCTAAAGGAGAGACATGGAGCACAAAATACAGCTGCATGAGTCTGAATCAAGTCTCCCTTCTAATTTTCTTGCATCCACGACTAAAACTAATGAATTAACAAACATTCAAAAAAGATATACTGGACACAAGTTACACTATCCTGCACACAAGGCTGGGAGATACAGTATATTTGACGTTTGTGTCTGACGGTCATGTGTGTGACTGATTGGGAGCACTTTGGTACATGTACATGACCATATGTGTTCACTTTGAGTGAAATGCACCTCAGCTGCTGCAGGGCTCGACTGGGGTTTGCTCCCATGCGATCCAGCTTGTTGATGAAAGTGAGGAAGGGGACATTGTAGCGTTTCATCTGTCTGTTCACGGTCATGGTTTGACACTGGACTCCACCCACTGCACACAGGACCAGCACAGCTCCGTCCAGCACGCGGAGTGCACGCTCCACCTCAATGGTAAAGTCTACGTGACCTGGAGACACAACAGGGACAGTGACGTTCAGAGATAACAGACTTTAAACATAAAAATGTCATACGTTAGACCTGTGGTGTACAGTCCTGGAGTTGGTAAAAATTCATCATTTAAACACTTTGGCAGGGCCGACCCTCGCTGCCATGGCTGCTACCTGCACTCTGAATCTTAAACTACTATAACATGAGCTATCTGTGTCTCTGCAAACACAAATATCTTGATTACAACTTCAGATGTAACTTGTTATATTTTCATCTATTAAACCTGAAACTACTGTTGAGTAATTTTGTTCTTCTTACTTTCTGTAGCATTTAACAGTGTTTCTGTGTATGTAATATCTTACATACACATGTAATATCTTTTGCCATTGTTAAACAATGAAAACGTTCACAGAGAAGATAAAGATCAAGTCAAACTGGGGATGTTGCAATAACGTGGTCAGCACCACCATGACGCTTCACATTCTTACGCATTTTTATACTTTTACCTGATATTACAGCAATTGCACACTTATTACAGCACAAAAATGTCGACAGCTTTCCCTCCACAGCTTGGAAGATGTGGGGCCACTAATAGTGCATGGACAGTCAGTGAAGAAAATACAAAAAATCTGCCTTTTACTAAGATTAACACTCCATTTTGTGGCTTCTTTTTAAAAGCGTAACTTTGGTATTTTTCAACCCGGATCCTACTTTCTGATGTTTTTGGGCACAATCAACTAATGTCCATTAAAAGTCCTTATTTTTGCCACTAACAGGCTCAGATGATATTATGATAAGTTTATGATAACATTATGAAAAGGATCCCGACACAGATGGTAGACTTTTTTGTATAAGAGGAAGATCATATCTGTTTAACCAGACCGGAAACTGCTATTGCCAAAGCCACAAGAGTCTACTGAAATCAACAGTAATTTTCGTGTGTATAGAAGCAGCATATTTTCACATCAAACTGAGTGAATTATGGGTTTACTTTAACCAGATCACACTTGTTGATCAAAGAAAAACCAATACAGGTTTTGTGAGATTACTATTGTTTCGTTTGGCTTTAAAATGAAGTTTGTTTTATGGTGATAAAATCAGTGTCTGGTGAGTTTGCCGATAGCGACTTTGGTGCTTTTTCTGGTTCAATAAAAAGGATCTTTACTTTTTAACCAAGAGATCTGTCTTTAAAGGATCTTTTTCATAATGGTGGCACACATTTTAAATAACAACAACAATCTGAGCCTGTCAGTGGCAAAACCAAATAATTTTACTGAAGTGACGTTGCTCAAATGCCCTGACTGATTACACCGCAGCTTGTTTCCAATCTGCCAGCTGCAGCTCCCTCTCTCTCAATGGTGGACAAATGTCAAAAATTGTTGTTTTCACTAATCACAGACAAAACTGTGGGAAAATAGGGTCAAAGTTGTAAAATACTGAAGCTACCCCTTAGCACTGCATTATTAACTCTGCATATAAACTACTTTTGGTTTGGGTTGAATTATTTGTGCATACATGTGTATATATAAAGGACAGAACAAGAAAATTAAAAAGTTTAAACATTGTGCAGGAGAAATTAGAAGCCAAAAATGACTTATGAAGATACCTCCCCATTAAATAATAATTAATTTAAAGAGAAAGATAAAAAACAAAGATTAATTGTTTTTTATCTTTGCTCAAAATGACGAAAACTCAACAGCAGTACAAAGTTGATAATGGTGTACAAATTACCAAAAATGTGTATTTACAAAGTGAAATGCATAGATGGGAATCAATGAAGTGTGATGAGTCGATGCAATCTAGAGTCATTTTCAGATGTTTTGTACATAACGATAATGCAGATGTTGGTTGTAGTGATGGAGGTATGTTGTTTCAAAGAGATGCTATTCTGTATTTCAATTAACCCTTTGTAACCTGGATCCACATCAACTATTTCGTGCTGTGTCCAGACACCTTTACAAGTATTTAAACCTTCAACACTGAGCAAATTGGTTTGCTTTCTTCAAAAAACATAAGGAACGAGGCAATGAGCAACTTGGCTAGAAACACTCTGCATATTACAAAACATTAGTAGATTTGGATCACTGTTAAAATAAATCTAGGAAAAAATGTCCCAACAAACTATACTTACAATTATAGGAATTGTAAATCACTGTAAATGATGATTATCTTTAAGCATTTTTTTTCAGGTAATTTCTTTGTTTGTTTTACTTTTTAGTGTTTGTTTGTGCAATTTTCAGATCATTTTCTTGTACTTTTTGCTTGCAAATTTTGGGTAAATTCCTCTTAAGTTGCTCATTGCATGCTTCCCACATTTTTAAAGAAATCAAGCCAATTTTTCTCAGGTTTCAAGGGGTAAACACTAAATTAAGATACCATAAACAGAGGGTCCTACGCAAAATGTTTTGTCCCCATGGTCCCGGATCATCTGCCAGTACCTGGTGTGTCTATGATGTTGATGTTGTGGTTCTTCCACACGGTGTATGTCGCAGCTGACTGGATGGTGATGCCTCTCTGTCTCTCCAGCTCCATAGAGTCCATAGTCGCTCCAACACCGTCCTTCCCCCTCACCTACACACCGCAGGACGGAGACAGCCCGTGAGCACACCTGATAACCTCACCTGACAGCAACACGGTCCGTCCCGGCGCTCACCTCGTGGATCTCTGCTATCCTGCCGGTGTAGTAGAGGACCCGCTCGGTCAGGGTGGTCTTCCCCGAGTCGATGTGAGCAGATATCCCGATGTTTCGGATCCTCTCGTTGGGGAAGGTCCCAGAGGAGCATGCGCGACAGCTGTTGATGAGCACCTGAAACAGAGGATCAATATTCAGAGCCTTATATGTCTGTTTACCGATTGTGAAACGCAGGAGGCTGATGGCAGAGCAGCATGGAGAGGTTTGAAGTTCAAACCGTTCATCAGGAGAAACCTCAAATCACATAATGTTACCTTCTTTAGAGTGACGCTTCCAGGCGCCAAGAGATGCGTTTTAGCCAAACACAGACCCGCGTTTAGTACTCTCATTATGACAACTTCTTGGTCGGGCACAGGGCTCTGGTCTTTCTCCTTTTACACAACCCCCCGACTCTGAAAGCCTGGTGAATGTCACGCCGGCGTCCTGCTGCTGGTTGTGAAACGCTGCTTCCGCATCTACGGAAACTCAGATGTGCCAAAATTCCAAATGCTTTTCTTTATTGAACGTAAACGATGCCACTTCCAAAACAGTCCAGTGGAAATAATGAAATAAGGTTTGTTTTTATTGATTTAGTTTAAGGGATAAAAGTCAAACACACAAAACGCGAACACTATAATTGCCCGAGCAAACGCGCACGAGTAAAAAGGTGCATGCTGCTTTCACGTGCTGTCAGACAAGTGGAAACAGATTGAGGTCACCAGTATGCATTTTATGAGCGATCCACATTGTTGAATGGAGAACACATTATGCAGTTTAGCCACTTTTTTTTTTAATTGTAATTCATTTTTGTTCAACACATATTGTAATATAATATGCATATATAAAAATAATAAATACATCTTCCATGGTGCTATTACTTTCTAAAATAGAGTGTTGTACGGAAGTAATAATGCTTTGTTACAGTACTTAAGTATTTTGGTGAGTACTTGTAGCTTATTTTATTTAAGTTTTTATATTATATACAACTTTCTCTTTACTACATTTCCTTAATGAAATTAATATTTTTACTCCAATAGCCTACATTTCCCTTAGATATTTTAGATACAATAGAGAAGGGACAGAGAAGAGATGGATGGACAAATAAGCTAATGGGAGGAAAGGAAAATGGTATTTTGTTCTTTAAACCTTTGAAACCTGAGCAAATTGGTTTGATTTCTTTTGAACATAACATTGATATTGTAATTATTGTTTTTATAGTTTTTGATTTTACCTTTTTCTTTATTTTTGTTTTCTTTTTTAATTTCAGCTAATTTTCTTGTAACTAATAACTTCCTCTTGTGCTTCTGAGAAAATGCCAAGCCAATATGTTCAGGTTTCAGTGGGTTAACTTGTAAAACATAGACCTTGCTTTTCTTCAAGTATATGACAGGCTCCATTTTTAAGATGGTGTATGGTGCTGTAAGTCAGAATTCCCCAAATTCTGCCTGCTTGCTTTTTTATTACCAGCATTTACTTGTAGCCTACTTTTACTTTCTATATTTAAGTACATTTAATATTATAAAATTACTTTTGATACTGAAGCAAAGCAAATTTTAGATTTCCTACCTTAAGACTTGTACTCAAAACTCCAGTAGGTGACTTTGTGGCTTTCAGGTACTACTTCATCCATCATTTGTGTCCAGTAGGCCAGTTCAGTAATCCAGCCATTGCCAGAATGCACGAGAAAAAAACAAAAACATAAAGTGCCAGAGGAGGATCTCCCTCCCAAGTGTTCCGAAATCCTTGAAACGCCCCTGGCTACAGTAAAACATTTTGGGGAGCATTTAAACGCAGCACTTTGAGATCTTCACTTCAAGTTCAGGTGTCGCGTGCTGTCAGGTAGGCCTAGTAGTCCCCGGACGTTTTGATGGACACAAAACCATAACCTTGTGTTTCAGTTAATGACATTTTCTCAACCACCACTTTTTAAATACAACTTTAAGGACAGATAGCCGACGGAAGCCCGTGTCGGTTAAAAAGGCCGATTTTATGTCACTTTAGGTGTGTGTTTTAAAGTATTTCAGAGCCTGAAAGTTTGATAACCCTGCTCCTGTTTGTTACAAGCGTTTCCTCTTTCACTTTAAAACCACACGCTGATACTAGGCTACACTACAAACACACACACACACACACACACACACACACACACTCCACAGATAAGTCGCAGACACATCCCCTTTACCCTGCTGTAACGTTATAAACCTCCGCCTATCTGTCAGACTTCACAGCTGGTTCACACACAGCATGGGAGCAACTCAGGATCTGCCTGGTGAGTTTTATTTTCCAGTGTGATTCCAGCTGTCACGGTAGGCCTATATGAAGGATCACATTTTATTTATTGATTTGTTTAGCCTAACTTAGGCCTTTTTTGATCTGCAGCTACTTTAAGCTTTAGGAAGTCGTGTTGTGTGCCTCTGTAGGCTATTGCCTTTGCCAAAAAAGTCACTTAATATAGGCTATACATAAGAGGGGAAAAAAAATCTACTTGAAATTTATCGGGCAACATTTCTGTCCTCATAATATCTCAGTGATTAGCTTATTTTGATACCCTTAATGCAGTGTGGCTGTTAGTTTCTTTAAAGATAATGGACATTTCATTTTTACAGTAAAAGCAAACGTATTTTCGACTCAAGCCACATTGTCAGTTCTTGATATTACACAATAGGAATTTATATAGGCTAGTAGATGACACTGTGAGTGAGTTATTAGATGATTTAACTGTCAGGCCACCGTAGATCATTTTTAGCGTTTTATTTGTTTGCCAAGTGATAAGAGTGACAATCTTCCCATAAAGTGTGTGGGGTGTGTGGGTACACTTGATGTTCAAAAGAATCCAATAATGTCAGCATGACTTAAGACTCAGTCACCCCTCCCTCCCTGCTGTGAGTCATAATTATGTATGATTAATTATGATTTAGATTATACAAGCTTGTTCTTGAATGTGTGCGTGTTGTGCATGATGAGCTGTTCTTTCCATTGTTATCCTTCCGGTCTTGTTTCCTCTCTGTGAGCATTCCTTCCTGACAGCAGGGTGGCTCCAGTGCTGTCACAGTATATGACAGTAAAGTAACACTCAGAAGCTCGCTGCGTCTCATGCTTTGCATTTGTTCAGGATGCCGACTGTATGATTTGTAAAATGATGAAATGTGTCTATAGTGAGAGGAAAGCTGCAATCTCATGTAAAATACTGATGTGAAAACTAGTTTGTGATAGCTGTCAGTAGTCTTGAATCTGTGACCATGCAGAGAGCAATGTGTCATTCACCTTAAAGGTCCCGTATAAAGACAAGAGCCACAGTGGTCCAAGTATATTTAGAGTATGTTATTTCAGCAAACTCAATGAGAGGCTATACTTGAAGGTCCTGTATTGTAAACAGATTTCCATGTCTTTTGAAAAATGTATATAGAGCAGGTATAGGTGTCATATAAATACAGTGAAAGTATGGAAACATTCAATCTGCACGTCCTTATTCAGAAACTGTGACGTTCCATTTGCCATCAGGCCTTCCCTGAAGTTGTGATATCACAAACTATATTGACGTTACAAAATTGAAACATAAACTTACGGTTCCCTTTATATTTCCTGTTGGTATGTCTTTTAGTGTATGCTAATGACATCACCTGACAGGAAGTAAACATGGACCAAAGCTGTTGGCTATTATTGCATGTCCAGAAAACTTGTCTATACAGTGCCATTACAGTCATTCCTTGTCAGCAATGACAGCATTTTTTTTTTTACATTAAAGCACGTAAACATGTCCTAATAGAAGCACAAAATATAAGTATGACCCGAAAATCAGCATAATAAGGGACCTTTAAAGTTTTCCATCTTTACAGAGTATGTTTCATTATCAATTGGAACCAAACAATAGAGGTTGAACTGCACTTACTGTTGGTATTTTCTGTTTTGAAATCCCTGCCTGTGTGGGACACTTATTTAGTGCTAAAAAAGAGAGTCACTTAATCCAGTTGTTGATGCACAAAAATTAAATCAAAACATTTGATAACTGTGTAAGTACTTTTTTAAGTAAAAAGGCCAACACATTTTCTTCTTGCTTGCTCAAAACTATGAAGATTTCTTTCTTTCTTTTTTTCTTTTTTTCTTTCTTTCTTTCTTTTTAAGTATCTTTGTACATTAAATAGATTGTGGGTTTGGACTGTGGGTCACATAACATAGGCAACTTGAAGACGTCACTTTGAGCTCTGTGAGAGACGTTTTCTTTTTTCCTGCCATCCTTTTCAACTGATCTATAAATCGAACAAATATGTGAAAGTCAAAGATTCACTATGAAAGTTTAATCAGTAATGACAATAGTCTTTGTTTCAGCCCTAGTTGTTTTGAGAACTGGCTGAAACAAAGTGTAGGTCATGTGTATTTGAGTCAATATTGATTTGAGAGTTTACCTTGTTGATATCATGCTTTGCTTATATTGACCATATTTAATGTGATTTTTTAGCATTTTAAGAAACACTACACTGAACACATGGCCATTAGGGTTTAAATAAAGTGCTGTAGTGATACAATAGGCTTACTTGAACACGAGTATATGTGTCCAGACACGGGAGGGCAGTATTTCTTTTACTAACACTGATGAAACAGAGCCAGACACTCCCTGAAACCATGAATATCTTTGCACTCAACAGTTTTACTCATGTATTGAAATAATTCCTCCTATCATAATTTCCTATGAGCATAATCCATGTGCCTGTGCATAATATTTGACATCCCACTGTTACTTCCTTTGTCCTGCTCCAGGAAATAATACCTAAACTGAACTGATAAATCAAAGATGTTTGGGCATTCTTGAGCCAGAAACTCTGATTAATGACAGCCAGTGCTCACTGGAGCTATTATAAATATGCAAGTGCTTTTATGTGTGCTGTTAATGATTACACTATGAGACTGATTAGTGGACTTAAAGGGGTGTGTTTGCTACAATTTGATGTGTACTAAATTATTCATCATGCGTTTGTTCTCACAGATCTGAAGGAGATGGAAAAAGAGGATGGGGCAATTTAAGTTTTCCCAGACTTATTGAATGGACTGTGTGACTAATGGCTTACAGTGCTTTGTAGGAGTTACGGTTTAAGTGGTTTCAACTATTTTCTAATTCATCCACTGAGGGTGTGTCTGGGACTCAGTGTTACTACCAGGCTACGGCATGCAGGATGGGCCAAACTCGCTCGGATCTATCGCACAGCACCGCCGCCCCCGGCAGAGCGAAGCGGAGAGCAGGCGAAACAGCTCAGCAGCGACTCTCTATCTGCCTGTTTCGGTGCGGAGAGAAGCCACGGGGTGACCAGTTAAACCGGAATCCGATGAAAAATAAAGTGTTATCGTGTCTGGGAAGGAGAAAGCGAGACTCAGGTGAAACAGAAGCCGATATAGGTTGCGGAAACGGAGCCGGAGATCCAGCAACGCGCCGCGATCACAGAGTAGGAAAGTTGCCGAGGGACGAGGTTGTGTCGGCGGTTGGGGAGCACCGAGCATCCCCGGGTTGTTTCGAGACCCCACCCGGCCTAGATGGAAGTGACAAGGCTATCCAACACACCGTGAACCGAGAGACAGCGGCTGAATCGTCCGATGCGTCTGGTTTGGGAACCGGTGAAGTCAGCGGAGCGGGCTGCGAGGAGCCGAAACCCGAGCGAGAGGACAATGCCTCGGATCCCCCGACGAGGGCCATGGAAGAGCAGCTACCGGGGGGACACAACCAGGACCTTATTGTGTCTGAGGAATTAACCAGTGTGAGTTCAGCCCAGCTGCTTACTTCTGATCCGGACACTGAGCGGACTTTGTCCCGCCTGTCCCCGGATCGACCGGTGGACAGTGGGCTGTCGATTACAGACGACCACGCGGAGGTTAAGATGACTAAAAGTGACTGTAACACCGTTTCATGTCGGCCCAAAGCGGCTCCCGTTAAAAGTGAGAGCCGAAATGAATCTGTTGTGGTCCCCCAGGGTCCCACAGGGGGCCAAAGTTTTCCAGGAACCATACCGAAACTCATAATAACCAGAGACCCCAGTCCGACCCGCTCTCCTGCCCTGCTGACCGTCCGAACGGAGCTCAGCACCGGCTCGTGTCTGGAACCTCACCCCGATGACGAGTCGCCCTGCTCGGACAGCGGCTGCGGAGGGTCCCCTGCGCTGATGCGGTCCCCGAGGAAGCTGTCCAACTCCTCCTCCATCGGCCTGTCCTCCGCCTCGTCCTTCGAGGAGTCCGAGGACGACTTCACCGGGAGCGACATCGAGTCCAGTCTGTCTCCAGCCCGGTCAATGTGCAGCCCGGAGGATGGGACAGGGGTGAGTGTCTTTTCCAGTGCTTTTCTTTTTCTATGCAACAAACACCTGGTTGAAATCATAAGTGGAAAGCAATTAATACTCTACTTTAAGTAAGTATTGTAGTTTTTAGGGACTGTTCGTAATTTATGAAAGTGGAGATTATGGTGCAAAACAGGGGAGGCGTGTCAAATATTTTTTAAGCACTGGGAAGGGACTTGTGTTCTGTATTTAGACATAATGGAGGGAAATACAACTTTAAAGGGTTGTATTTTGTATTTATTTTTAATTCCCACTGATCCCCAAATTCCTGTGGTGGGTATAAAAGACACATTTTTTAAAACATTTTTTTTAAAGAATTGCCCAAATTAAACCATTTATATTATAACCACAAACAGATATTCTGTTTTTCACAGTTTGACAGTCCTTGAACACCTTATGTCCCATGTAGGCAGTTACATTTCCAATTTAAAATTTTGATTAAAAAAAATAAACCATTTGTATTGACCAGATACTGTAAAAACTTTCAATTCTGCACCTCTGCTTGCATGACAGTAGTGAAAAAGCAAGATTTTTTTTCGCAAGCTGATGCGCGTTTTTGTATCTTTACTGTTTTTAGCCCCATGAATTAAAGGCCTTTTTTGATTTCCAAACCACCCTGAGTGCCCAGACTTGGATCTTTTACGCCACAATTTTTTTCGGTTAGAATTTTCTCCTTTTTTATAAAAAGGATACATTTTTAAAATCGAATCCACCATGCCAAATTACTGATACTGGCACTGTTTTGTACAGGTTTTCACTCATATGATGATTACTTGTTGCTTGGCTCCAATACACACATTTGGTGTAAACATATGAAAAGAAAAGATTATTTATGGTGGAGGGAGGGTCGTGCATTTTATCACAGTCAATCAGGGAGGCTCACGGAAACATATTTGCAGCTCTCGCGGAGGGTCAAGATTTAAAAAGAGATAATGAAGTCAGACCCGAGCCACCGCCCTCCTCTGACAAATAAAGTACAGTCCCTTACTCCAATACATTTATTTGACAACTTAAGTCACATTACAGATTTATGTTGTTAACACAAACATTTAAATTAACTCATAAATAAAGAGATACTATTTTAGGTTAAGGTACCCAGCAGTAAATTAAGTAATTAGAACGCTCCACCTTTGTCAGCTGCAACAGTAAAGCAATGAGCACATGGATGCATCAATAAATATAACCCAGCAACATCATTTATATTATTATAAAATTGGCCATTCTGCATAGAAAATACTTTTACTTTCTTCTTTATTCTGATGCTAATACTTTCATAATTTTACTGAAGTAATATTTTAAAAGCAGGACTTTAACTTGCAGGTTATTTCTACATTTACTTAAGTAAAAAGGTCTAAGTAATTCTTCCACCAATAATAGATATTGTGGTTGCAGTTAAATAGCCAATAAGAGTCATATTATGGACTGTCAGCTGCACTACAAACGGGTCTTACTGCTTTGGCTACCAAAAAATTACAAATTCAAACATTGCGCAATTGATGGTCTTGAAATACATACAGTTTGTGGCAGTTTTCCAGTCTGGTGTCAGGTGCAAAATTACTGCACAATTACCTGGAACCGGTTTGAGGAAAACAATTGAATATAAAGTAACCTGTACAAACCTATCCACATTGCACACAATGCATACAGGACACATGCAGGCCAAAAACCCTAAGAGTGTGAAGTCACACTCCACAAATATGCATTTCCTTATTTACTGTTGCACGGCTGCTTTACTTGAATGCACATGCACAATGACAGTCACTATCAGTTGATTCAGGATGCCAGATGTCATCTTTGTCTCACTGCTCTCTGTCAAAGCTAAAATGCATGTTAGGGGTCAGTTAGGGGTCTTTGTCATATTGATATTTTACGGTTGCTGTTCTACAAATTACAAAAATAAGACTTGAGTCAGTCAGGAGGTTTACAGCATGTGTCTACTAGTTTCAATGGATCTCTTGTTTGTTTTAAATGTGGTAACAGTGGCAACATTAAATAGCCTGAAGCCTGAATGGTTGGACTCACCAAAAACCCTGAAAATGAACAGGAATATCAAATTTTAACCAGAGGAGAGGAAACTGCCTCGTATCTCCAACCCCCATGTTTGTGTCCTTTTACTCCCATGCCTCGTGATCACATGGCTTTGCTGAGCTTAGATTTAGGACCATTTGAACAGGGTCTGGATGCGTGTTTGAATCATTTGTCATCCCATTACAGCTGCCACTTCAGCTCTGTGCAGTTCATAAACAAAGATGCTATCACGGCAAAAAAGAAATGAGTTTGCTGACTCGGAGGTTTCAGATTTTCCTCTCCTCCAGACACCAGCGGGAGCGCTTGAAGTTTCCAAGTAGGAAGTTGAGCTGTTTCCCCCCCTTGAGTCAAGAGGCTTTGATGTTGACTGGAAATGCTTGGAATGAGACGAATCTTAAAAACAGGATGTCTCCACTTCAGTCATCTTGTGACTCCAATTCTCTTTTTTGCAACATGTGAATCCTGAATGTCCAGGTTTTCTGTTAAGGCCACGTCACTGAGCATGCATCTTGAAAGATGTTCAACTGTCAGCATGCCATTCACATTGCGTCGTTTGAAACAGAGAAACCTGTCAGAAGTTGCACTCATCTATTTTTTTAATAACAAAGTCATTTATTTTCTCACAGTAGACGCTCCACCTTTGTTTGGTATTTAATGTCTCTTTCCGAAGAGAGAGAAAAGCGTGACACAGATACAATGTGACTCCAGTCAGATTTACAGGTCTGGACACTTGGAAAAAAAGTCAGCATAGTAGACTGTTAGAGCTTTCTTTAAAATCTGATTTCAATTTCCCAATTTGCTATTATTTTTATTTTTACAGGCACTTTGAGCAATAGCACTCTGAATGTGCCAGCATTACCAGAAAGGCAAATTTTCAACTTTTATCCCTTTGTTAGATGTAAAATTAGCTGTTAAACAGTAACAATCGAAAAAACACAACAGACAAAACATAATTATGTCACATATAAACAAAAAATACACTATTCTAAGAATAAACAAGCATAACTTCACTCACATATAATTGCTTACAAAAAAAGAACTCCCATTATAACATTTTTAATGTCTCTCCAAGATCAGTCTTTTATTTTATCATGAAAAGCCTTAAATCGTCGCATTTCTCCACGTCAGACGTGCTGATTGGCTGCCGGTTACAGCGATGATAATATAATGAGCAGCCCAGTGGACGGTGTAAATTCCTGGTCATTACACCGTCAGTCAGGAAATGAGCAACCTGAGGAGTTGCACTTAAAGTGTTGTAACAAAACATAATGACGTCAGCTTGTGGTTTCTGATAAGGGCTGTGTTTAATGGGTACGTTTTGGCCTCTCACAGCTGAGTAAAAGCACTTTGGCCCGTCATACAGTGATTAACTAATGAAGGGTGTGTGTTTGTTACTGGCTTAAAAGAATCTGTAGCCACACTGTTAGCTCCCAGCCAAACCAGTTGCATTTCATACGCTCAGCGAGGTGAGCAGATACTTGATCAAACATGCATACTCAGAGAGACGCACACACTTACAGAGATGTTGCATTCAGAGTTCAGAGCGTGTCATGGAAAATTGGGCTGAAGGCAGAGCCGGTTGCTATGCAACATAGTTGCCTTATATGGTTCTTTTTTTTTTTTTTCCTTGTCTTGTTCTCTCTTTCTCACACAGACAGTATCTACTCTGTCCCTGACATTTCTGTGTTTTTGATTCCTACAAATGTCTGCTCAGTCAACAGTGCACATGTTACTTTATTACTTATAATCAGATTATGAGACACACTTTCTCCCTGCGTGATATTTTGCCCTGAAACCCCGTGAGACATACAGTGGAACAAAAAACAAGAGGAAAATAAGTGTGAGCGGGCAAAAAAAAAAGAACAAAACATGCGCTCAACTTTGAACATGTAGCCTACACGTGTTGATGATTCCTCTTATTTATTCGTGTTTATTCACATGAGCCACAATTGAAGGCTTGTTTTCCGCGTCACCCATTATACAAAGTCCCACACATCACTCCCACTGCGCTTATGCACAGAATCCATGACACAAAGCAAAAGAATAAAAATATAATTGCTATTATATTTATCAATGGCCGGGTTTTTACAGCATGACAGTAAAAATGACTAATAAAAGAGTGGAGGAAGTATTCAGATCCTTAAGCAAAAGTACTAATGCCACATGTAACCATTCTCTTTTACGAGCAGAAATCCTAAATCCGCTAAAAAATGAACGTATGCAAGTAACATTAACAAAGTGTTATTATTTTTTCATATATTTTATTATTGGATTGTTTTTGCGTACTTTAGTAGCTGGTCGAAATTTTTTTTGGCCCATTGTACTGAGTGTTTTGTATTTAAAACATACTAATAGTTAACAGTAAAAAGTGTAGTATTTCCCTCTGGTTTATTGTGAAGTAATTATAAAATAGCACAAAATGGAAATACTTCACAGGTTTTTTATTTACTTGGTTACATTTAACAACTGATGACATTATATTCAGGGCTCCCAGGGTCATGGAAAAAATGGAAAAGTCATGGAATTTCCCAACCCCATTTTCCAGGCCTGTGAAAGTCATGGAATTAGTAAAAGCATCGAAGTTTTGGAAAAGTCATGGAATTTTGTGTGAAATGAAATTGTCACAGTAATCTTCATGAATAATCTTTCAGGTAGCGTTACATAAAGGCAATTTTATTTTCTGTATCCGTCAATGTAACGTAGCTTCTGTCTTCACATACAGTCTGCGAGCTGTAATGATTCTTGAATACAGTGTTAATCTGATATGTTAGTAAAAAGCAAATGTGGCTTAAGGACAATCTTCTTTAAGGATCCTTTGACATGTGGACTGGAGGAGGCGAGGATTGAATCGCCAATCTTCAGATAAGTGGATGTACGGCTCTACCTCCTGAGCCACAGAACATCACACAACAGATATTTTTATAACCGGTTATTAGTTATTTCTTCAATTAATCACCCATAAACAATAGTAATGATAATCATATAAAAATATTACAATTATATCAATATTAAAAACCGAAAAATGGAAAGTCAAAATTTCATAGAAGTCAAAATGATATCATAAAATTTGCCAAATTATTTAATTCACAGCCATAAAAGAGGATTTTAAGATATAGTCATATATTTTTTCCCTGTTAAACAACATTAATTATTTTTCTGAACAATGATAGACAGAATGCACCCAAACAAGCTCAAAGAAAAAATCTGAGTTTGAATTTGTAAAAGTCTCTTTTCTGTAGACTTTTTTTTTTTTTTTTTTTTTTTAAAAACATCTTCTGTTTGTTCAGCGGCCCACCACAGCTGAACTGCTTGAATGCTGAAGACCTGACTCAAGGGAAAGGGATGTGGTTTTAAAGCAGTGAGGTAGTTTTGTAAATGGAGCTCTGACAGTACCTGAAAACACCCTCAGCATATACACATGAAGTCACTCCTGTAGCTGATGATAGTCGTCTGACAGGTTCTACACACACACACATACACATGCACACACATGTCTGTAGGTCTCATAGTACTGAGGAATTTGTCATGGAGACAAAAGCAGAGAGCTGGGAGGGTTTGGGAAGGCCTGTTGTCCCTACCCCCATGAATCTGGCAGGAGAGTGGCTCAGCGTGGGGCTCAGGATCGGCCCTGTGAGGATTAGGGGATGAGAGAGAGAGGAGAGGAACAAAGGTGACTGAAGGGAAAGAGAAGACAGCTTATTGTGTGCAGATTTGTACCCTCAGGGAGAGTGAGCGAATGATTTAGGGCAAAAGGGGACTAGTTCAAGCAAGCAGATGGTCGTCTGAGAGCAAAATGACAGCTTTAGGTATGTGGATATGCTTGATGACAGCGAAGATATATTGAGAAAGTCAAGAGAGGAAGGGAGGAGTGTCATGATGTTGTAACGGGAGAAACTGTGAATGGGGAGGTCAAAAAGAGGCTGTAGAGGAGGAGAAAGGGGGTCAGTTTGAGAAATTGGCATGAGCTCCTAACATAGGAGGATTATTTACCAGCATCAGTTTACAGCGAGGGTTTACGGGCTGACTGAATACCTGGAATAAGATGCAGCATTAGCTGGGAGCTAACGGTAAAGAAGGTTATAGATGATTGTGAAGGATCTCAGGTCGGCCGGGAGGCACACGGTTGGAGGCGCCCTGTGCTGATGGTGCCGAGTGTTTTGTGCTGGCTGCGTTCCTGCTTCGTCTCCGGGGCTGTGTGTGCTTGTGTCTGCGCCTGCCTCTTCCTCCACTACTGCTCTGTCTGCCAGGTAAGGAATTGAAAGTGGCAATTTTTATCCAGAGCGGTGATGTAGACTGTTGAGTGCATTTGCATGTCACGTCTCTTCAGACAGATAATTGGAGGCCAGATTATATAAAGCACAGGTTTGGGTATTCAAATGTAAAGGTGATATTCCAGTCTCTTTTTGCTGCTCACAGGTAACTGGGATGATCTCGCTGTCTGGGCTAAGAAGCCAGTAAGCCAAGCAGCAGGATCAACATGCTTCTGTAATACTTTATGCAAGCACTTCTATTCTCAGAGATGTAATTTGACGATACACCCAGCTGCCAGTTTATTAGGTGAACCTGTGTAATGCTTTTTGCTGAGAGGTGTCAGTCCCTCTACTATAGGATTCATTTCAGGGCTGTTGTATTGGAGTGCCTTATATAGTGCCTTAAGCTTGGTAAACAAACCAACTGCTTAAAGACATAGTACATTAAATGCATTTCAGAGGACCATGTCCAGGAAATAACCTCCCAATACCATAAAAAATATATATGTTTGACACCATTTTCTATTACTTTTGAAAATGACATTGATGGCATAAAATGTATTAATTTGATTATTTTTTATTAAGAGAAAAATAGAAGAATATATATATATATATATATATATATATATATATATATATATATATATATATATATATATAACCTGACAACGACAACTTTTTTTGGTTAGTAGCAGAGAAAAGCAGAATGACTGTAGCAAACAATGACAATATGAGAAAGCAAAAAGGCACAGCTGGTATCTGTGTAGCTATACTGTGAAAAAATGAGTATTGAAACAGTTTCAGATATTCACAATCAGTTGATAAATCAGTATTTTAGATAAAGAAACACAATTGTTGTCAATACAGTGTAACATAGAAATATTGTGTGGCGATATTGTATCAGTACAGTAATTCCAGTGTATAGATATTTTATTATAAAAATTTTGAATATTGCAAATGCAAATTACCTTCTGGTAGCCTACTACATCAATTGCTTTTTCAGTCCGCTCAATACATTTACCTGCTATAAAATGAAGTGAGATGAACAGACTGAAACTCTTGTCCTATGAGATAAAAAAGAGATGTTGACAAAGTCTTCTAATTTAAGGTTGGAAAAAGAAAATAAATTACAATATATGTTGCCACAATACTAAGCATATTACAAATATAATTGCAGTAAAATTATATTGTGCCATAAAATGAGGATTGATTGAGAGAAAGTGATAGAGACAGTGGGACTTCAGTTTGATTTAAAGTGGGGGGAAAATTTGAACAACGCAATAGAGGAAGGTATCGTCTCTTTGCGGAGTGAAGAGGAAGCTTATAAAACAAAGAACGATGAAATGATGTCTGTTATATATTCCTGAGTTATATAACAGAGAAAGCGGAGATGGTGTAGGTTGAACTGCGAGAGGTGAAATGTGACCTCCGTGTCTCAAAAAGCTGGGATGTGTGGGATGGAGAGGCAGGATGAGACAGCAGTGCTGTTACACAGTTTGTTCAGTTTGAGGTGAAACAGTCCAGTCTTTATTTTTACACATCATTTCCAGGGATCTTCTTATCCAAACACCCCCATTAGCAGAATTAGCTCCGACTGCAACTAGTAATTTTAGACGGATGCATCGGACCCCCCAGATGCAAAACATTAAGCTGTCAACTCGAAGCAATTAGAGAAAGAGCCTGATGACAAGTGGTTAAGAGACGTGAAAGAAGAGAGGCTGGAGATTTGGGCGTCTGCTTCACCCTCCTCTCCCATCAACCCCCACCAGACTGTCATCTGTCACTGACGGTGAGACATGAAGCTAATAATAGCAAAAATGAAATGAAACCCAGGTTACTGTGGTCTGATGGGTAAACACAGTTTGTGTTATGTCCACAAACGGATGTTACCTCAGGAGATTATTTTTTTGGCGGCAGTGTTGGCCGTTTTGTAAAGCTGATCTTTAACAGTAACTACAGTGTGCTGGTCTAGCAGGCAGGAAGCGTCACTTTTCTGAGAGTTTCACATTATAACTAAAGATATAAAAGTTATTGAAATTTGCATAAATGCCCCCAAAAGACCTCTAATTTAAATACACTGATCAAGGATGAAGAACGCTTGTGTATTTCAGAGCCAAATTCTGCTTAAACTTGTCTAAAACCTCGAGTAAAATAAACTGGAAAATGACCCCAAAGTAAACAATGTCTACAGTACGTGTATATATTTCACCCGCTCTGCTCAGAGGTGAGAAGAGGGCGAGGTGCGTCCTCATAACATCCTATAAACTCTTATGTGCTGAACTTTACATAACAGCTTCATAATTCTCCCTTACTGCAGCACTGTGGAGGCAAACCCCTGACGTCAGTTTTACTGTACTGAGCTGGTGAAGTGTCTCAAGGTGGACTGCTTGTTGTCTTTTTTGTTGTATGAGGTTAGGGGGACTATATTTTCTGCTCTGGATGAATACAACTCTCCTGTTTCAATCAGAGAACAGATGATACATGCTGGAAAGGCAAAGAAATATTTATACTTTTGAAGAAAATTGTTTAGCCTCTCAAGAAAGTCAAGGCTGCAGTTTAATACAGCTAGATCTAAAGGTAAGAAGGGAAGTATGCATAAACAAAACACTCCCTATCAATGAGGAGGGGGTATGTTTGAGGAGATAGCCTTTTAATTCCTGGTGGTGCTGTTCTCTGCCCGGATACAAAAGCCAAACCAAGAAATTAGAAAAAACAGAGAAGGCAAATGGTAGTCTTCACCCAAACTGGGCCAGACTTGGCTGCTTAAGGCAAAGGATGATTGTGGAAAATAAAAAAAGGGTTTTTTAACATGGAAAACCTACTGATTTTTATTCAAGAAAAAAAGTCTCGTCCCTTTTTAAATTCATTGTCACCGGCAAATAGAGCTACAACCAACAAACAAAGCAATTTATTTTCATCATTAACAAATAGTTTGTGTTGTCTATAAAATTTTTTAAATTTCCCAGAACCCAAATTGACGGCTACAACTTGCTTAATAATGAATAACTAAAAAAAGCAATGCAGCAAATTCTCACATTTAAGAAGTTTAAAACCATCAAATTTTTGACATTTTTGCTTGAAAATTCACTGAAACAACTAATTGATTATCAAAATAGCGGGTGATTAATTTCCTTATGAAGGACTAATCGATTTATAGCCTAATTCTAAGATTTGCAAGTCCTTCAATGCCCATGCATCATTGTGCATGGATCAAAAGTACACAGTTTGGTTTGTTTAGTGCAATATTTCAAAATACGTGAGAGGAAATGATCTCATGTTTCAAACTTGGTGCAATGCAGTTGGTGTACACGTGTGTCATCGCTCTTGTGTGTCCTGGCAGCGACAGAGGTTATGTAGGGGTTAATCTGTTGATGGGATAGAAGGTCTCAGGTCGCAGGTGTCATGTACTCACTCTCATTACTCTCTGCCTCTTGTGTGTCTCAGAAGTCCTGACATTGACTAGCTGACGAAGCACAGTTTTGTTGTACTAATCATGAGGAACCAACAGAACTAAATGGTCAAATCTTTTCTCAGTAAAAATTTCACGCCTACGTACTTTCAGAAAAAGTAACTTGTAGCACTTCATCCCTCATAGCTGATAGAGAGTTATTTTCAGGGTCACAGAAAAGCAAGAGATACAAAACAGCGCTTCTTAAGCTCTTAAAATCCTCTTTTTATTTTTTTTAATTCCTCCTCTAAGATAAACACTACAGTGTCGGTTGCATTTAGAGTGTTTTATTGTGACAGGTTTTCAGCAGAGCAGCTGTGGAAAGAATGCATGTGAGGGGAGCAGAGATAGGCCGACGTGTAAACATGGCAGAGATAGGCTCGCCCCGGGAGCAGCACAGTCATTCATACAAGTTATAAAAAGATTAGTTTTATTATTGTAGCCTCTTGTCCCTGTGTTTGATTGCTCACTTTAACCCTTTGTTTCCTCTGTTACACTCATGCTTTCGGTGTTAAATATATAGTATATCTGCATATAGTACAGAAAAAAAAAACAGGAATGATTAGAAAGGATGCAAATTATGCGATTTTTGCGTCTTGGTAATCGAACTGTAATGTAACGCTCACATCCTGAACTGGCTGTGTGTTTGTTGTGATTTCCCACACACGCATGTTGTAATCGATGTCATGTTCCTCTCAGATTGCTTACGTCAAAGCCCCCGTTGCACACTGTCCTTGCTCTGATGTTTCCCAGCACACACACACACACACACACACACACACACACACACACACACACACACACACACACACACACACACAGTTACACACACAGTTTCAGACAGTGAGGCTCTCTTTTACACCACCACGGTGGCTTTAGTAAATGTTTTATGAATGGGCTGTGTCCCGTACGTTGTGCACCTGGCCTTGGCTAAAAGGGGAGAATCTGTCCAATGTCTACAGAGGTTTATGTCTGTGTGTGTGTGTGTGTGTGTGTGTGTGTGTGTGTGTGTGTGTGTGTGTGTGTGTGTGTGTCAGCATGCTCATGCTACAGGATGTGTTTTCCTTTAATGAATAATCATGCTCCCGCCTGTGTTCAGCTCAATGCTTTTGTTGAGAGCAGAAATGAAACCCTCGTACTGATTAGTCAGAGCTGCAGATTCGTCAGTTACGTGATGACCCACACCTTTTTGTGACAAGAGGATGACGTTCTTTGTCGCTTTCCTTTTTCCAGAATAAGTCCTGGCAGAAACTGAAGACCATGGTTCACTGGTCCCCCTTCGTCGTGTCCTTCAAGAAGCGTTACCCATGGGTGCAGCTAGCTGGCCATGCCGGTATACATAAATACAATTTACATAACTGTGCACAACATCCTTACTTTATCTTACGTTTTTAATCTTCAATTTGTCTGTCTCCTTACCCAAGGTAACTTCCAGGCTGGGGAGTACGGACGCTTGTTAAAGCGATACTGTGAGTGTGAGCAGCAGTGCCTACAGAAGCTGATGGAGGACACTCTGCGGCCCCACGTGCCTGGTTATTATGGTGTAGTAAAGAGAGACGAGCAGGACTATAATCTGATGGATGACCTGCTTGCTGACTTTGACTCGCCCTCCATCATGGACTGTAAGATGGGCAGCAGGTGAGACTGAGCACAGGGAGAAGAAAACAGGACTGTGTGCAAAACATTTTTCAGAGCTCATATTATGCTTTAGAGAGCCTTGAAAATGAACCTTTATACACAGCAGTTTTCTGCATCTACCATATTTGCATTGCATGATAATAAAAATAATGGCAGTATCTGTGGTCAACAAAATGCTTCACATGATTGATCTAAGCAAGACTGAATTTCAATAGATTCTTTGCATATGACTGTAATTACTTATTAAGCCTTTCCTTTTCAGGACGTACCTGGAGGAGGAGCTGATAAAAGCCAGAGAGCGTCCACGTATGCGGAAGGACATGTATGAGAAGATGGTTGCAGTGGACCCCGGGGCCCCCACAGAGGAGGAGAGGGCCCAGCAGGGAGTCCTCAAACCCCGATACATGCAGTGGAGGGAGACGCTCAGCTCCACAGCCACCCTGGGCTTCCGCATCGAAGGCATTAAGGTCAGAGGTCATGCTGCCTGGCTGTTGTACTCAGTGCTAGTGAAGAAACAAATAGTTCTATAAGAAGTAAACCAATCTAAATATTTATCAGTCTGTCCTCTCGATGGACCACACACACTGGAGAGGAAATGGAGTTTTTGGCTGGATGTGCGTGAATTTCCTTTGGGATAAATAAAGTATCTATCTGTCTGAGGGATACTGTTTGATCTTTTGAATATAAATCCAGGGCTGGTTTTCAGGTCGCACTAATAACTGTGGATTTGCATGAACTCTGTCATAAATGGAAATATCTCATGACACAGTGAGCACTTAAAGCAGCGGCTTCATTTTCCAGTGGAACAAGTATTGACGGCTGAGCTGTGGCAGTGGAATTGATATTTTTATTCGTTTTTGTTGTTGTACCCATTGCATCAGCAAAGCAAAAATCAGAGCAAATGTCCTTTTACTGATAGCACAGCCCAAATACTCTGCAGGTAACAACAACTCGCAGCTGGGATGAATCAGAAAGTGAATTACTAAATTTTGTGCAGGTCAAAAATAATAGTAGGGTGAGATCGGCAAGATATCTTCACGTTATCTTTGTTTTCCTACAGAAAGCTGATGGAACTTGTAACACCAACTTTAAGAAGACAAAGCACAGGGAGCAGGTGATGCAGGCCTTGGGGGACTTTGTAGCTGGAAACACACAGATTCTGGTATGTTAATGTGGTAAACATGCACACAAACATATATATATATCATATATATATACATAAAGAGAGAGAGAGATGGACTGCTGTTAGTGGCTTCAAAATTTACACTTAAGAAGGAAAGAAGAACACATTTTTTTCAGATGCTCTACATCTCTTTGTTTTTCTCTTATTCTCAGAAACTCTACCTGCAGCATTTGGAGGAGCTCCGTTCAGTCCTCGAGCAGTCGCACTTCTTCAGATCACACGAGGTGAGACACACTGACACTCAAGTTTTCGCGATTTCCAAACAAACCTGTTAGCCGAGTTGAAGATTTTGTGATATAATCCCATCAGTAGCTTCAGGCCTGAATTGCTCACACACCTTAACTCACCTGTCTCACTGGTTTTTTCCATCGCAGGTCGTGGGCAGCTCTCTACTGTTTGTGCACGACGCCTCGGGGAAGGCCAGAGTGTGGATGATCGACTTTGGGAAGACGGTTCCCCTTCCGGACACTTGGACCTTGGACCACAGGACTCCGTGGGTGGAGGGGAACAGGGAGGACGGCTACCTGTGGGGACTTGACAACCTCATAGACATCTTCAGCAGTATGCTCCCACAGACGCCTTGAGAGAAAGACTCAGAAGACTGCAGTGAGACAGATGGTGGAAAAGATACAAGACTGGGAGAGTTTGAAGAAAAGTATTGATGATTACACAAACTGAGGCTGACAGAAGAAGGACCCACGCCAAGTGTCTTTATCCCATTATACCTGTGTGAGATGGAGATGAACTGAGACAAGCGCAGGATTTTTGATGCAAAGTGGAATATGCCAAAGGCCGCCTTCATGCTTAATGCATTCGTAGGACAGAACTGAAGGAAACAGCAGAAGGATTGCAAAGAGGGAAAACTGAATGCAGAACTTTTGTTACATGAACTGTGGAGAGCATCGTCCTCTGACTTCTTGGACCTCTAACAGTCTTTTTTTTCTACAAAGACACTTTTAACATTGCTCATCTCCCTCCTCAACATCTCCCTCTGTTGCGTCAGAGTTGCACACTGCACTCTCACAAACAGTAGAGGAATGAAACTTTTTAGCCTTTGAGGAGCAGATTTTTGTCATGGACCATTTTGATGTTTAAATATACAGCAACACTAAAACGCTGGTCTGACCACGTGTTAACTAACTTTATGTAAATACCATTTTATTTAAAAATTTTTTTTGGCCTTGGTATAATCTCCTTACCTTGTTTGTACAATTTCTGTGCCTAGCATTTTTCAAGAGCTGTTTGATCATTCCAGTGCTTTGGACTCGTGCTGTTTTTCATCCAAAGAGTTCACCTCCCAAGTGTAAACTGATTTAATCCCAAAGTTTAACTTCTTGCAGAAAAGTGTTTTTTCTGAATTTGGATTTTTTTTTTGTATGATAATGCAGTGAGTTTTTTTCTTGTTTTCTCTGTGCAGTAAGAAGCTTGGCAGCCATGTTTGTCTGGAATTTGTTGCACTATGGATCCTCGCAAAGCCATTGAACAAATCAAGCGGTGCCTCTGTGTGTCTTAAGATGGGAAGCAGCAGTTTACAGATGCATATTTTTTAGAAGTTTGTAACATTCCTTTAAGTTGTGATCAGAGTTGCTTCAAATTTGCAGGGAGTTTCACAGCATAGCAGTGGTTGAAATCAAACTGGATTTACCTGATCGAACTGATAAGTCAGTTTTAGGCTTGTGTGAGGTTTCACTTATCAGCTTACATGTGATCTGGAAACTGGAAATTTTTAATGTGTCTTATGATTCAACGGGTGACTAATCGAATACAACGAAGTCGCTTTTTAAACACAAGGCAGTGCTGTCAGTCTCATTTAGCTACACTAAACACGAGCTTTGTGGGATTAAAGTTGTTTATGCAGCACGGAGAGTTTACAAAGAAACAACATTGTTATATTTAGCGTCACTGCTCACAGTCATATCTGTTGTTCCTCCACTGGAACGCAGCAGGTCGTGATCAGTCTTCAAGGCGTCCTTCAACAGTGTCAGGCAGCACTGTTTGGCTGTGTGTGTGTGTTATCTGACTTCATGAAATTGGAATTCAAATTCGTTTTTTTTCATTTACTGAAAAGTAAGCGTGCTGGGAGAGAGGAATAATATGGTGTTTACAAAGTATTATAAGTGTTTGCCCACAAATCTTCTATATTTGTAAAGTGGCAAACGATCACGTTTTCACACTGTGTGCTGCTTTGTAAGTAAGAAAACTGGATTCATAACCACATTTTGTATATTTGAAAGGCAGTGCTTTTTAAAGTCGCAAAGCACAGACAGACTGGTTAAAACTGATATTGATTCCCTGCTTTGTCCAAGTCATGGATTGCAATAAACTGGAAATAGTTTTCAGAGTTTGTTCTTCATTCTCAGAAAGTCTCTCCAAACACACCATCTCAGATCAAATGCTGAATATAGTTTTTTATTTCTTTTAATGAATATCCTAAAACTTTTGCAGGTGAATGAAGATGACAGAATATCATAATCAAGAATTCAGTGTTGTAGTCCAGACCACCTAAACCAAGCAAGGCCAGAGCAGCGTGAGCTCCACGCTGCACGACACACTCACAGTAAAATGTGGAACATGCAAACCACAGACGCTCCTCAAATTTATCTGAGAGATTCACATTCTTCGTCATTCACCTCTTTTATTGTCATACTGTATATTTAGTTGTATGTATAAGTGTACCATGAGAAAAGTCTTGATCAAATATTTAAAAGGCATTACATAGTTTAATTTTACATGTGGGATTTTTCATTTGTTTTCTACAAGAGAACAAATAGAAACCCTGAGGAGCTGAAGCACCTTTATTTAACACTCCTTTACACAGGCAGTTTAGTGAGATCTCTGCAGATGTGGTCTTGGCATAAAATCCAGAGTCCTCTTTGTCCAAGACCGAAACAAGGACGAGTAAAAATGTAGCCGAGTCCAAGAGGATAACTCGAGACCAAAACCGATTGAGTGCAACAACACTACGAAAATGTGAGCAATTTAAAAATATTCCACTCTGTCAGTATTGTATTTAGCACCAAGAGGTAAATGACAATTTGTCACTTTGTAAACATGCAGAACAAATAACCATAAAAAAGTTCATCTGCTCTCATAAATAACAAACAGTCCCTTCATAATTCAATACCATCTCATATTGTAACACTTACTCTGAACAGAACATCGAAACTGTAGCACATACAGTATCAATACTGTAATCTGGAGGTTCACAACACTTTCAGCCACTTTTGGATGAATTCAAAAACTTGTAAAAAGATTATTCTACACATTGATCACATAGCAGCATGAGGGATCACTGTGATGCCCCTCCAACAGTGTTTTCTGAGTCTCAGGCACTGCACCCTGTATCCGTCATTACTTCTTCTGTGTCCTTGTGTGGAGCAACACCGCCTTTCCAGCCAGCCCGGCCTCCACGCCTCCCTGCGGAACCACGTACTGGGTCCCGTCATCAGCTCTCCCGGGGTCCATCGTCCTCAGCTGCTCGTTGCTCTGAGCGACACTGTCCAAACTCCATAGCTGGTAGCTCAGGCTTTTACCCTGCTTAGCCAGGATGTAAACCTCTTTGACTGCCGTGCTACCGACAGGACAAGCAGAGCTGCCGTCTACTGCGAGGTGGAGCCAGGGCAGAGCGGGGTCCGGCTGAGTGAGCTCTTTGCTCACACTCCCCGGGTCCAAACCGAGGAGAACACCTGGAACAAACAGATGTGGTAAGAGCTATAGGACTGAATGTGTTTAATAAAACAAGATTAGAGTAGATTTACTTTCATGAAATTCAATCTCATAAAGGTGGTTTAATAAAGTCTGGCCTCAGGTACTATGAAAATGTATCCCTCACAGTAGTTTTCAGCCTTAAGCAGAGTTATAATCGATGTACCAGACTGAAATATAAAGTTTTCCCCCGAAGGCTCCTTTTTACTGCTGCACTGTGAACGTGACTTTCCAGCACATATTAAATTCATGTTGCAACATTAAATGCGCTCAACTGCATTACTAACAGCTGAGGTCAGATCTTTTTCATTCTAAAATACCTGCACAGTTTTCCAGTCAACATATCATAAAAAGCAATTTTTATAGACTTGCTTTTATGCATAACGTTCTTTTATTTTTCCATTTTATTTATCTTTTAGTCTGTCTTGATCCTCAGTATTATTGCCCAGAGTCCACATACAGGAACCACAAAGCTTCACCTGCGAGGAGAAAACAGATCAACAGCTCCTGCCTGGGGGGACACGCCCCTCACAGGTGGAAACCCTTCAGCCGAATCAGAGGCATTAAATACTGCCTTCCTCCCACTGCTCAGTATTTTCCACCTCAGCCAGGCTGTGTGTGTGTCCCGTGAGTTGGATTTTGTTGTTTTACTTTGTTTATCACTAATTTTGTGGAGATTATTTGATGTTGTATTATTACTTTGTTTCTCTTGCAGAGCAAAAACCCCACACACACAAAAACAAAAAGTTCAAGAAACTTACCAAAAAAAAAAAAGAAAATAAGAGCTCAGCCTTTGAACTCTGCTGGGACTCGTCTCCTCCATGTCTCCAACATACTCCAGCACATTATTTAACCATCAGATCTAAAATCTCACAATTATTTACTTTTATCTGTATGTTTTTGTATAGTAGCTTTTTTATTTACATCCCAATTTCTCATTATCACCTGTCAACTTTCTGATAGGTTTTTGCATATTATCTCTTGTTTAATTTGACCTTAACTCTTATGTCTTGTTATATTACCTCTGTGGTATCTTTCCTCTGCTTTGCTTTGTGTGTCATTATTAACATTTAAAGAATTATACACCCACATATAAAGGTATTACAAATGCAGAAATCCAGGCAGTACAGGAGGATGGGTTCAATGATGTTACAATACAAAAGGAGCAGGACGTGTTTTTTTGACTCCAGCAAACACTCGACACTGAAAAAAGAAATTACGCGGTTGAATCTAATTGCTAACTGCTAACTAACCCACAACATGCTGCCGACAGTTCTCCTTTGTTTATTGCAGTCTTTGTGTTAGTTTTTGCTGCAACATGTCACTCTCCACATGGTATGTTTAATATTTGTTGCTTCGTACCTGCGAACATTGCAGTTATGTCTCAACATGTCCATTTTCTTCACTGCGAATTGATACTGTCTCACATTGGCTCCAAAGTTTCAAAAAGCTCCAGTTTTATGAAACCGACTGATCCTGGTATTTCAACACATTATGATCCACCTTTATGAAAACAACTTCCTGCGAGTGAGCTGTCCAGTCTTACCTGAAGCGACTGCCCAGTGCGCCTTGTGGCCGCTCCGCTGGCACGGCGCATGGTTGTAGTCCTCATCATATCTGAACATACTGTTAAGGAATTCTGTCCTGTGATTATTAACTTTTCTTTAAAGCCGTAAGACAGAATTTAAAGACAGAATTAAGTCTTTTCATTCACAACACCCCTCATGGCAGTTTTTGTTTGGGTGTTAGGATACGGGATGAGAACAGGCTGTCTCCCCCACAGATGTGTGATGATGGTTGCAGCATTTTTACCACTTAAACCTCCCAACAGCAGCTCGGCCTCACAGCCACAAGCCTCCGCTGCCAGCAGAGCCATGTTGTCAGCTGACAAAATAAAAAATCTTAATGAGAACATAAAAATAAAAACACCCACAATAAACACTGGGGAAACTGCATTTTAGTTGCTTGTGAAACAAATCAATTACTAATAAAAAAACAAATTTTTAGTTGCATAACTGTTTATATAACTTTCACATTTTTTTAACAACATCCTACATCTGCAGTTCTGAAGAAACCCAGTGCTGTTGAGGCATGTATTTTTTCTTTGGAAGCGCTTTATCGTGCGATCATAAATAAAAATGGGTGATCCATTATAACAGAAACACAGCTCTCTTTGCTTTTATTCCTCACTCTCTTTTTCTACATCATTTAAAACACTGTCTCAAAACAGTTAACACTTTTGTTACCTGAAAACATTTCCCCCTGTGCTGTGTATCCCCTGCTCAGCGCCATCTGAACAACAGTTTCCATGTCAACACTCAGCTGTGGCTGTCGAAGGTGAGCGGACATCCACAGAGCCACCAGACCGCACCTGAAAGGTAAATGAATAACACACTCACAGTCCCTAATCAGTCCCTAATAAATATGTCATGTTTAATAACTTTGATATCAAAGCATTGCAAACTAATAACAATAGGCTCATTGTAAATGCAGCAGTTGTGGAAACAGTGTTATGACAAAGATTTCTCAGTCATATTTAGATTAAAGTGTTAACTGACAGTGTGCTGACTTACTGTGGACCATCTTGGATGAGGGAGGGCACATATGTGTTCACCAGTATCCACTGCAGGTCCTTCCTAAAACTGAGGCACAATAAACAAACGACACGCAGCATAATTTAAATACACATTATTTCATTAAAATCCAGTTCAACAGCACTGAGAGAAGATTTTCAAATGAGACATTTTCACATATTTCAAAGCAGGAAAAGTACAGGTGTAAATAATAAATGCATGATGGCTTTCTTTTAGTTAACTGTTTTGGTTTTAAGTGTCCTAGAACAGAACAATCATTAATGTTGTTAGCAACATTTTTCTTGCTATTACATGTCAAAGTGTCTGCTGTGAAAAGGCCTATAAATCATTTCCTCAGCCTATAATTATCTGTTTCTGTTGACTGTCAGACATGTTGATTCAGCGTTTTTTTTTTCTCTCTCTACTAGTATCAGAATAAGATTTATTGCCAAGTAGGTTTTCAATTAAAAGGAATTTGCAATTCTTTTTTGGTGCAAAGATAAAGCATACAATAAACATACTGAAAAGGAAACAAAAAAAAATAAAATAAGGCAAACTACTACAAAAATAAGACAAACTAGAAAAGCTGCAATAAAAATATGACAAAGATAATTTAAATACTACTATAGCATAAAAATATGTACAATATAAACATTTCAGAATATTAAAAAAAAACGTACAGGGGTTGCAATTTGTGCCGATTCAGGATTACATTGTTCTGAGATGTTTCCAATATTCTGCTGACCTTATATTAGTAAATAGGATGGCCGAAATATTAAGAAAACCTTTCAATATAAAGCCCTCCAGTAAAACATCACTCGAGCTGCAACTCAGTTACTTGATCACCTGTTTGATTTGTTAAGTGTCAGAACAAGGTCCAAAATGACCATCAAAATTTTCTAAAACCCTAGACTTCTGGAAGATATTCACTTAACTCACATAAGACAAAACCAAGGAGCATAACATTATCAGGTATTTGGCTTTGAAAAAATACTTGTATTATAAATCAATTATCCCAATACTTGCAGATTTATTGTCTGAATTTTTTTTTACCACCATTACCTCTGTGAGGATGTCAGCAGATAAACACTTTAAGCTTCACACAGCTAGGACTTATTGCAGAGCATTTGGATCATGTGTATCTAAAAATCTGAAATGTTGGTGCTCAAATGTGAAATCGGGGTAGATTTTTTTTTTTTTTTTAACCATCTGTTCAAAGTAAACAGATGTTTAGGATGCATGTGCACAAAAAAAGTTGGACTTCTCATTGTAAATGTCACCTGCTCTCTCTTTGGCTGAGCAGTAGTCGGGCCTCAGTGTAGTCCCCCTCCACAGGACTCCTGCTGCTGGCTATGGTCTGATACAGCTTCTTCTTGGCTGTGGAGGCTGGAGGAGGTGGAGGAGGAGGAGGAGGAGGAGGAGGTGGTGGTAATGAGGGACACTTCTGCGACATCTTCCCTGAGCTCCTTCTGAATGACAACAATAGTAGCTCAGTTAATATTGTATCCATCTTTGCAAAGGGGTAAGTTACAGCAACTGATAATTGCCAATACACACCGTATAAACATTATAATCTTACACCCGCCCACCCTTCACTCTCTCCTGCCTCCTTCAACTAAGCTACCTCTGTTGCTTACAAGCAGGGAGAAAAGTTAGTCAGGTTACCTTCATAAGGCGTCGAATGATATACGAGTAAAACCCGAAGTGCAGCAATGCTTTCCTGTTTACGGCTGTCGCTCATAAAAAGGTTATTTAATGTGTTATATTTCACAAACTATCCTACGCTCACTTTTGAGGCTTGCACAGCTACCTATTAGCCCCGGTGTTATGCCCATTTTTGGAGTCGGTGCATTAGGTTCTTCTTCTTCTTCGTGTGTATTGTCGGATCACACACCAACTGTATAACATCATACCGCCCTCCACTGCATCTTCTGACTTTGGAATAAAAAATGATTGATTTAATTCACTTTTAATTTACATTTAATTCACGTGTCCAAGTCACTGCTGTGTGTTCAAGGGACAAAAGGGGCCGTTTTAAAAGGGCGCTGAATTAACAGGAACAAAAACAGCTGTTTTACCACATTCTTTAACATAAGCTATTAAAATATGTCACTCTCTATGTCAACGGTCAATTTTAGCCAGTCAAAATGTGAGATTATGTCTAACTAATATTGTGGCACCATATTTTGTAAAAACAGCTATGACAATATAGAAATCGTGATACAAAACGTTTGCAGCGTTCACAGACTCTGATGGGGACCAGAATTTAGTGTAACACCCCCTCTGTGTCGTTTATTAACGCGAGAACTCGGAGCACGAGATTTGTGAAGTCCGGGGTTTTCATTCATCAGTCCGAGGTGAGTGTTTTCCTTCGATATTCTTCCTACATCGTGTTCAACAGTTAAATCATTTTTCTAATATCCAGACTTTTTGAAACCCTTTTGCAGATTTAGGTTATCTATTTGGTTGTTTTCTGTGACAATGGCGTAAACGACAGATTGCTCTCGTAGCCTAAATGGTGTTAGCTTGTAGTTAGCTTTAAGCCTAACGTTCACCCCACGCTAGTTAGCAACCTAGCGGCTAATCAAAAATTGTGCTTCTAACTGGTTAAAAATGGAATATTTAGAGTTGTTTTCTCTACAACAGCGCATTTACAGGCTAGACAATGGCCACTCCGGATGTGCGGCTCAATCATACAATCTACATCAACAACTTGAATGAGAAAATTAAGAAAGATGGTAAGTTTATTCTCACCTTCTAAGCTGCACTGTCTGGCCTCAGTTACACTGAGGGTTTTTTTTTTTTTTACATCAAAGTTATGGTGTCTTTATTTGTTCGTGTTTCTGCAGAGTTGAAAAAGTCGCTGTACGCCATCTTCTCACAGTTCGGACAGATTTTGGACATCTTGGTTGCCCGAAATGTGAAGATGAAGGGTCAGGCCTTTGTTATTTTCAAAGAGGTTAACAGCGCTTCCAATGCACTGAGATCGATGCAGGGATTTCCTTTCTACGACAAACCCATGGTAGGTTAATCACACAGTCAATCACACATCAATACCACATCACTGAGAGGCTGTGCAGAGAATAAACGATGCCAAAAAACACATGATTATTACAATGTGACTTATACTGCTTAATACGTAGCCCCCTGACAAGGTGGTCTTAAACAGGGGTTTGGGTTTCATTTCAGCATTGGTGGGGACACGTATTAAGTTTTTTCTGCATTCTGGTAAAGTGTGATGCACCAATTAACTGTGAAAGGACTTAAATACTGTAAAATTCCTTTAAAATGTGGGAAAAAAATTGCTGGACCAAATTAATTTTACTAGTTATCAACTTAAAAATCGTCTGTTCATAATTATGGTAACAGAAAAAAAACACTTTAAAATTTCTTTTAATTACTGTAAAAAAAATGTCGCAATAAGATAATATTGCAAGGAATAAAATGCATTGATAATTATGGTTATTACACATATAAGACTTTCAGATTCCTTTTAAATACTATATGGTAATTCATTTCTAATTAATCATATTTATGAACAAACGTTTTAAGTTAGTTACTCATAAAAAGAAAGTTGTTCCAATTTTTTCACCTTTTTAAAAGGAAATTTAAAGTGTTAATTATGCAAAGAAAAACACAAAATTCAGGTGATTGGTGGTGATTCAAATATTAAAAATGTAGTAAGGCTCTCAGATATTGTATTTAGTTCAGTTCAAGAAAACTTTATTTATCCTAGAGGGGAAATTTCTGAGTGCAGGCACAGTAAAAAAACACATATAATAGGACAGGAGTACAACACTTAAATGACACTACAAATGACGATACAGTCCAAAGCACTGACAGTACATGTCCAGCAGCATCAAGTGATCATGTCCCCCGTAACCGTCTGTTCCTGCAGCGTATCCAGTATGCCAAGACAGACTCAGACATTATAGCTAAAATGAAGGGCACTTATGTGGAGCGCGACCGTAAAAAAGAGAAGAAGAAGATCAAAGGAGCCGACACAGCTGGAGCTAAGAAGGGTGTGCCGGGTGCTGCTGCGCCCATGGTCGCCGGAGTACCAGCCGCCATGCCTGTAAGTAACAAGTGTTTTATATTCAATTTGGCATCAATAATGTTTGCCGCAAATTTGGTTACAGGTATATAATCTATTGTGACATAAAGTCGTCACTAGTCACTCTAAGTATTAGACAGAGTAGCTAACTACTGTGAAATCAGGGTTACTGGATTATAATGGATAACCCTTTTTTAGCCCAAAGAAAATTACAACTGAAACCCAAGTTTCTGTGTTTTCCCAAGGTAGCTGCTGAAAACTTTGTGTGTCTTTTGTTTCATCTCGTCTTTTATTTTAACTATGTGTTGCATTTTCATAAAAACTTGCATTGAGCTTTGGAATAAAAAAAATGACACTAAAGTGAGACTAACATTGTAAGACTGAATAATGAAGGTAAAAAAAGGCACATCACAAAAATCTATTTTCATACTCGCCTCTAAAGGTCGCCATTGAGCCATGCCGACAGGACAGATAGCATTTAAAGATACACCATGCAGGATTGTCAGTTACTGTTTGTAGACGCACTTGCCTGTGGAAGAAAAAAGTACAAGACAACCACAGTTACACTCTCCAGATCCAACGCAAGTATAGTGAGGCATTTTGCCTCACTATCTTTGCCTTCTTCTACTGCGCCATGGCTCTTGGATGCGTGCTGCTTACACTCTGACACCTCACGAGAACAGATCTCACTTGAGCGCTGTAGGGGTACACATGCCTATGAAGTCCAGAGCACATAAAATAAGAAAATACGGGCAGAGTCTCTGCAAAATATACATCACAACATACTGCTAGTGTGTCATAAGGGACGTTTAGGACTCTTGATGAGTCTATACATTGTTTTAAAGAAACAATCCTGCACAGTATAATATAACAACTGACACCTCAAGCCAGATTGTGCCAGAATAAATAGTCTCATGAAGGCTCCCTAGATTTGGTTGGACAGCAATGATGGTGTAAGAAGGGGAAATAGAGGTTCAATTTGGTACAAAAATTTCATCACAGCTGCTGAAATGCTCATGACTGTTGTACTTCACTCTCTAGGGAATGCCTCCCATGAGCCAGGCTCCCCGTATGATGCACATGCCAGGCCAGCCGCCGTATATGCCCCCTCCTGGTATGATGCCTCCTCCCGGGATGGCGCCCGGTCAGATACCTCCTGGTGCCATGCCTCCTGGTCAGATGATGCCCGGACAGATGGCTGGACAAATGCCGCAGCAGGTAGTGTGTTCTGACAGGGTGTTTTTTTTTTTAAAGTTATAATTTTGTTCTGGTGATTCACTTCTGACCTCTACTGGCCTTTATCGTCACAGGTTGCAGAAAATCCTCCCAATCACATCCTCTTCCTCACCAACCTGCCAGAGGAGACAAACGAGCTCATGCTCTCGATGCTCTTCAACCAGTCAGTAACATCTTTCTCTCTCTCTGCATTTCATTTTTGTATTCATCTCTTTGCGGAGTGCCAGACCTGACTGTGTTGTTGTGTATTCAGGTTCCCTGGGTTCAAGGAGGTGCGTTTGGTGCCTGGTCGCCACGACATCGCCTTTGTGGAGTTTGACAATGAAGTGCAGGCTGGCGCTGCACGAGACGCACTACAAGGCTTTAAGATCACACAAACGAACGCCATGAAGATCTCATTCGCCAAGAAATAACACCTAAAAAACGGCCTTTTTCTTACACACACACACACGCATGCACACAGACCTTTTTTATTAATGTACCGCAGTCAGCAGAAACCTGAACTAAAACTTTTAGAAATACACGTTTACGACTCAATTCATCACAGGCAGAGAATTTGTTTCTCCTTCCTCCAGGATTACATGTAAGTATGAATTTTTTTGCATCGAGTTGCTTTGTTTCAGCATTCAACCCTGACTGAACAGTTAAGGAATCAACATTCAAGTAATATAATCATAACCCTACTGATCAGTGTCACCCGTGGTTGACCTCTTTTTTTTTTTTTTTTTTTTTTACATAATCAAATTTTATGAGCAGCTTGATGTGTCTTCTGTTTCTTTTAACTGTTTGTCATGAAGCATTGCACCCAGGGTCTGGTCTACCAGACATTGTACCTGGAGCTTTTTTCTTTTTATAATTAAAACTTTTCTTTGCCACGGCGCTCTGCCTCACTCACTTTTTATTTACTGTAGGTTGCAGTGTGAGTTTGAGCCTGAAGATGGTGCTACAAACCTGCTTTCCTCTACATCTAAACTTCAGGTGTGTTGCGCAGGGGTAGGCAGTTAAATAGATCATTAGTTCTGCCTCTTCCCCGGTGACATAAATTTTGCTAAAACTTTTTTGTATTCAGCAGTAATCTAATTAGGGCTGATATGTTAGACTATTACAATAAAAAAAAACAGGATATCATCTATATAACATATCTTAAGCCACAGAGAATGAATAATTTGGGGGAAATAACTATTGTAGCTTTTTCTTGGAACAAAAATCAGCTAACTCTCAGTCCTCTGTTAGACATGGTTGATTGTCAGAATTATTATTATTATTATTATTATTATCGTCATAAAATCTGCCTTCCCATGCATGAAAGTAAACCAAATTTTGTACATGGGTCCAGTCTGTACCTGAAGTCATGGGCTGATAATAGTCATGATGGTGGTCCTAAAGTAACAGTCTAAAGTTCAAAACATTGATAGTTTAAAACAAGTTGGTCACACATGATTTTGCAACTTAAACCAAAATATGTCCTCAGTTGAGCAGAAATGCCCAGATGCTGCAGCCTACAGGAATTCTGAGGTCTATCACAGTTTTCTGGATGTCGGAGGGCCCTCAGTGTCTTAAAATGCCTTCAATTTTATAAATACTAGGTTCTTAAATGTAATTAAATAGTCTCTAAGTTGCCACCAGCAGTTTTATCTAATGTATCCTTTGGAAACATTTTTGATTTATTTACTTTTTGTCAAAATGAGTCGAGCTTTGCGTCACCTGAATCATTACACAGAATCTTCAGACTGTCCTCTAAAAATTATTCAGCCAGATTTTTGAAATAGCAAAAATGGAGCCTGCCATGCATTGAGATGATTTAGTGTAAACACCTACTCCAAATTATGACTGAAGAAATTTATTTGAAAAAAATAGAGGACAAAAAGTTCATGTCACAGTGTAAGTAGTGGTAAATTTCAGATTGTCTTTTTTTTTAAATCGACATTCATTGTGTAGCATATAGCAATGGATAAAGTCACTCTTGAATAAGGAACAACAATCCAAACAATGGTCTAAAAGACAAAACAATAGAAATCAGACAAAAGTAAAAATAAAAAAAAAAGATTGTCCCACTAAAAGGGCCATCACGACCGCCACCTCCCCGGGATCCAAACCACCGACTGCTGACAAAATATTCATTTCAAAGGCTTTTAAGGTTCGCTGAGACTGAGCTCCTCATCTCTTGTTGACCTCCTCAGCCCCATGGATCCGCGCTGTCCACAGCTCTAAGCACATGATGTCCAGGTGCATCAAAATAAGAGGGAGTGTGGTGTCCTCCTGTGCGTCGCAAACAATTTCTCTGCTGCTGTGCTGCGGCTCATAGCGCTCTCTTTTTTGATAATAGTAGAATCCAGTTTTGACAGATTTGTATCTCAAACCTACATGTTACAATACTTTAAATTCTGTCCTCATGTACACTGTAATAGTTCATGAAAATAAGAGCGTCTTTAAACATGACTTTGCCACCGACTGAACAATCAATCTTTGTAGAATAAAATTATAGGCATCTCTGTGTTGGCTAGATGAAGTACTGAAATTCTTAGTTTTCTTGTAAATGAAATTTTGATACTAGTTTTAAATCCACAACATGCTCCCCTGATGATTTTCAAATCAACTTTACATTGTGTCTAAGGTCATGAGGAGGTGATTCAGAATAAACATGTTATTGCATAGTCAGGTGTTGTGTGTGGATTAGAGTACATCATTTCCAAGATGTTTTAAATTGTTATCGCCCTAGCAGTTCTGCAGATGGATCCTCCTGTATTTCTAATTTGTCGCCTTCCCTTAAAATCTCCAACCCCGACTGACCGCCATGCTGAACCCATAATTGTCTTCATTAGTCAGCAGAGCAGCTCAAAAGGGAACGAAGGGAGGGAAAGATGGTCATCGATTCAATGCAACAGAAGAACAAAGAAACAAACGGCACAAATTAGAGTTTATTCTGATAAGAAATGTTAATGTTTTTATTCGTGCAATTTTTTGTGAAATTATGACAGAGCTATCTATACGTACGTCACACCATTATGAAGTTAAAAGGGCATTTGCAGAGGGATTCATTCCCAATTGCAGCATTAGAGGTCAAAGGTGAAATTCTGTTCCCAGCGTCATAAAAATATGACTGGTAGATCTATTACAGTCAAAACTTTACAATTATGACTTCTTAATATTCTGTGGAGTTACCCTCTTATATACTGACTCAATGTGTAAATTGGTGGGAAAAACATTGGAAAATTTGAAAGATGAAGGGATTTTTTTTTCAAAAGTTATAGCATATAGAAATCTACCATTGCTTCAGTGCTATCTTGGGACATAGACTTTAAAAAGGGACATAGACTAGACCAAAAAAATCACCATGAGAAATGGTCCCTCCAAACTGGCATGACCAGCCCCCTGGTTCATGGACTTCTTGACTGGACTCAATCTCAAGACTGCTGGCTGCCCAAATTCCTCACAAAAGTGAGATTTCTAGAAAACTAGATTCTTTGTCCTCAGAACAATTTATTTTTTCCATTAGTCCTGTTTTTATTAGAAAAAAGTCAAACTGATTACTTTAACTAAAGAGCATTGTTGGCCTCCATACAAATCATCATATCCCTCCTAATTGTACACCCAACCAATCAGAGTTTCTTTTATTTGGTGATTTGAATTACACACAACATGCGCCGGATAAACGTATTTTATCAACTCTTTATTTGGCCTGTGTGCCTTTGAAACATATTGCTTATTTGAAAAATCAATTACATTGCATCATTTACCAGCTGGTCTCGAGCCAACATGCTTTGCCATTTGTCTTGAATTGTAGCATTTCCCTCATCTGTCTCTGTTTTAAAGAGAAAATGATTCAGGAACCAGAGAAGTAAATATTGGGTTGTTAGATAAGGAAAAACTATTTATCCTAAGGGAAATTGCTGTGCAGCAGTTGCCTTTCAAAGTGGGAAGAGTGCAAATATACAAAGGCTAAGATATATATATGAAAAAAGAAAGAGCGACTGAATAAAGCAGTTTCACATAACAAATCAATGTTTCTCCCACACTGTTCAGCTTGTCGCAGAGGGGCCACTAGCACAATGCTAATGTTGCTGACCTTTTTTCCTGATAACAGAAAATCCAGGTTTTTACTGGGAGCTGAATTATCCACAAAGGTGCCCTCCTCTCCAAAATAAATGGACCAGGTGGTTAAAACTGGTAAAAACACAGAATAAAGCAGTTTAACATTAAAATTATCAGTGTTTCTCTGTGGCTGTTGGTCTCTATAGGAGCTCCAGCTAATGTTTTGCTCAACTTGTTTCTCTGATAACTTCAGATCCAGACTTACTTTGACCTTAAATCCTTCATCTGGTTAAAATATACAGCTAAGAACAACCGAGATCTAAAAAGGGTATTGTTAAACTTAAAACTGGATTAAAAAGTCAATTTATGACAGCTTCTTGCTGACAACCACAAGGGATATGAAACACGTTATGTGAAGAGCCATTTTCCTGATTAAAAACAAAGATTTCTCTGGAGTTGAATATTGTTTGAAATGTTTTTTATTACTGTTAGTACATAATGCAACAATGGTGTAGTTGTTTTTAGACATTTTAATGCAGAAACGTTACATATATCTTTACATACACTGGAAGCACCATGGAATCCCTGTTATGTTGAAGGACTCCTTTTTGTCAGCACTGTTTGTGAGGAATCTGAACAAATATTTAATGAATGCAAATGGCTACAATTGTCTCGAGTTTGCCAATTAGTAAATGCCTGCTGTGTGTTTCGCAGCATATCCTCAGAGGCCTCTACACACTGTAGTAATTACAGGCCAATAAGGACCACCACCTCCTCTCAAAGGCTGGATTCATGAGCGTGGGGCGGAGTTATGTGTGATTTAGGCCTGAAAAGCTTAATTTAGACCTGCACTATCAACTGCGCCCCGTGCACACAGGGCCTCCCTGTTGTGGACTTAAACTGGACGCAGTAATTGTCTACAGGTCAGCTCAACAGCGTACACAGAAATGCACATTCTTCTGTAGTTTCCCAAGCCTTTCCACACTCCCTTATTTTGCCTTGAGAAAGCGCTGACCTTATAGCCACCAGGGCGCCATGTGTGAGTGAGAGAGATTGTGTGTGTGTGTATGCCTGTGTGTATGTGTGTGTCTTGCATGCTCTTGGCAACACGCCTAGTGCCTCCCCATTCACCAACAGAGTGATCCTTCAGTTGCAGGAACTGAAAGGCAACGTCAGCTTATCCAGAGAGCTTTATGTTGGAGTTGTGTCTTTGAGTGAGATCAAAAATGAACCTTTGATGGTGCATACCTGCATCCATGTGAACTCTTTCGTATTTAAAGGTCTAGTGTGTAGGATTTAGTAGCATCTAGTTTTAATGGAAGCAGACTGCAACCAACTGAAATTTATCTCGTGTCAAGTGTGTAGAAGAAAAAAAAAAGTTGCTCAATGTGAAAATGCGAATGACCTTATCTAGAGCCCGTGTTTGGTTTGTCTGTTTTGGGTTACTGTAGAACAACATGGTGAACTCTGTGAAAGAGGACCCGCCTTGTAGATCATGGATGTACTAAGAGACCTGGATAGAGCATTGGCGGCAGGGCCTCGTTCATTTCTATGTAAATTGCTCAGAGGCACATGAAGCTAAAAAAAAGTTTCACCAGTAGCGTGGCTAAACTTCCGGTTTAACGCTCCATTAACTTGAATGGGGATAAAAATTATATAATTGTGCAGCTCTTCTAGACTTTTGAAATGTCATTGGACTGAATGGATCAAATCCCAATAGTAAAATGAATCATTTTGTGGGGGTTGTGACACTCAAAGCAACAAAACAACGATAGGAAGAGGCACGAAATGAAGAGAAAGACACAAAAAATGACTAGACAAAGACACAACAGGACCATGTATTGACCATAAAAATGCACAAAACAACTACAGAGATACCATGAAATACCATAAAAAGATGCAAACATCTGCAAAAACATGCAAAATAACATCAAAAAAGATACAAGATTTCCTCAACGATACACAATAACCTTAAAGAGACACAAAATGGCTAGAAGAAGAAACAAAATGACCATAAAAAAGAACCAAATTACATAAAAAAACATAAATGAACTGCAAAGAGATACAAAAGAGCTACAAAATGGGCAAACAACTAAAAAGAGATACAAACTGGTTAAATAAAAGATACAAAATTACCTTAGAGACACACACAATGACCTCACAGAGACACAAAAAGACCACAAAAGATGCAAATAAACTACAAAGCAAATGTAGATAACAACAGAAAGGGGGGGAAATGAGACACAAAATGACTAAAAAAGTTACACAATGACCCAAAATACAAAATTACCTTCAAGACATACAGCTACAAAGAATAAGTGAAAAGTAAAACAAAGAGATTAGAAACAATTAATAAAAAGAGACTTAAACGGATAGTTCACCTTAAAATGAAAATTCAGTCATTATTTACTTGCCGTCATGCTGATGGAAAGTTGGGTGAAGTTTAATAGTCCACAAAACACTGCTAGAGTTTCATGGGGAAAAGGCAAAGACAGCTTAAGCAAACGTAGACAAAGATTCAAAAGTTAAAAAAAAACCCAACATAATAAAACCACAAAATGTCTCCATGCTGGTCATCCGAAGTAAAAAAAAAAAAGTGTCCTGAAGCCCTGACACGCCAAGTTGTTTTGAAAAACATCACTGGCGCCATGATTTAGCCTTGTTGTAGTCTGTACCCTTTAGATTCTTGTGTGAGAGCCATATTGACGTATGCATGCTTGCATGGGACCAACAAGGGCTCGTGGTTTCTGCATGCCAGCGGTAACATGCTACACCTAAACCCCCCCCCCCCACACATAGTAGTTTTAAATCCCCAAAGATCCCTGTGTCTTCTGGGGTTTGCATGTATCTTGTCCCTCTGTAGGAGAGGTTGTGGGGCCTTTTGCATGTCTGTGCCCAGGGGCCCATTGTCTCATAATCCAACCATACTCCTTTACTTAGAATGAAATGTTTTCTGCAGACCCAATGATAATGAATGAGTCGCGCCTCTTAAATTTGTCCCCCCAAAAAGACGCATGTGACCATTAGATGGTGCCAAATACACAGCTCATGAGAGACAACGAGACGCACAAAGTGATGAGAGGCTGCAGGTTTCTGGTGACTCTTCCTCAGGTGAACCTCACACAGCAGCAGATCCACTGATGTCTGCGTGTTTCCGGATGGTTGGTTAGAATTCAGCTCATGTTTGGAGGTCACTGCTCCGCTATGCAAATCAACCTCTGTGCTCCTTAAGAGCCCTCTGTTCTGCTCCGGGGGTCACTGCAGAGTGCCAGGCCGCGGAAACACCAGCGGTTGTCAGGGAAGCTCTTGAGCAACGAGTCCGTGGAGGAGGGAGGCAGAATCTCATTAGATTTCCTGCGATGAAGAAGGTACATTGTGTGGAGGTCCTTCATCCAACAAGACGAGCTCTGGAAGTCAGATGTGGAAAATATGCCATGTAACCGGTGCCAACAGTCAAAAAGATGCCTATACACAATTCCCTTTTATATTAATGCGCTCACCCGGTTAGTATTTATTGCAGCCGGCGGCATCATTAAGCAGCGGCATGAGCGCACAGTGAAACCGGCAGCTGTCGGGACAAGTCTATCATACGTGTGGGCTTGATGATCACATTTAATAAAAAATAAGGTGTGCAGTAGGGCGTTTAGGCATGTGACCTGTCCATGCGCGCAATAATCGCCTTTAAGAGACAGAAAAACTCTCCGAAGTTGCCAATTTTGTAGGGCGAAGTCAGGTAATTCAGGACATCAGTTAAAGTGGGACAGCTCGTCACCATACGTTTCAACGATTGGTTGTGACAAATGTGCTTTACTTTAATCATTATTTTTAATAGTCTGAGATAACTAGGATTGGCAGAGCAAAGAGTCAAGAAGTCACTGGTCTGAACTTGCCAGGAAAGCCATGTGGCGTAATGGTTTTCTCATTTAAAACAATACGATTATAATAACAATTATTAGGTCTAATTGTTGACCTTATAATTTCACAATTGTCACACAATAGACTTAACCTTTTATGGAAAGCGTTTTAATGCATTCAGGTAAAATGGGACAAAAAAAACCCTAAATGGGATATTTTTCTAATGTGTTTTAGTCTAACAGGCGTCATAAAATTATGATGTATGCTATTGTGTATTGTATTTTTTTCAACGTGTTTGAGTGTCCAAAGTTTCTATTTTTCTTAACATCATATTTTCGTACAAATGTAGGAGAGAACCATAACAAGTTATAAAGTAACACTTAAAGTAGTCTGCAGAGTTTGAGGTGGTTATCTTAGCAAATCTACCAAAATAGTCTGACTTCACCCTATGTTTTTCCTGGCTTTTTTGTCAATATGTTTGTGAATACATTCAATGTATAGAGCGGTATTGTAATTATGGGTTGCTTCAGCCTTCAAAAGCCTAAACTTTCCCATTCGGAGGCCACCCGAGCAAAACTGCGAATTAATTGGCACGGCTAACCTTTTGAAGCGAGCCGAAGCCTGAAACTGGAGGAGAGGAACCGACGAGGTTCTACAAAAGGTAAAGAGGAAACAGAAAACCCACAGAGGGGAACTGAAACTGATAATCCCATGTGTAAATGTGACCCCCAAAAAAGTGTGAGAAAAAAAGTTTTGGGTTGGTCCGCAGGTTGCGCAAAGTGGAGAGAGAAAGGGATGAGCGCATTGGTGCGCGCTGGGAACCATCCGGACAAGAGCTGAAAGACGGATATTCCCTGCCTCAGGACACACCCTCCATGCTCTCCCCTCTCTCTCTCTCTCCCTCTCATTGTTTCCCACACTGACTGTGTCGCCGCTGGGCTTCGTGTCGGGTTAACAAATGACCAACCAGCCGCTTAGATGAGAAGAGCGCAGAGTGAAATCACTCCGCTGGAGACGCAACTCTAGCGCTTCACCCACTCATCGCGAAGTATAATGTTTTTAGTTTTGTGCGTGGATCAGGCTTGAAGAGAAGAAGAAGAGAGAGTGTGAGCTAATTGGGATGAGAGTTCAAGTCAAGTGAGCCGGCAGATTGGACCTTTAAAGCCTCTTAACGCAGGTGGTGGGAGGAATACAGCGCAAGGGGAGTGTGTTTGTGTGCCGTGTAGGTGTTTGTGTCAGTGGAAATCCACCCTGGATACAGAGGCAAGGGGGTGACCAGGTGTGCGTGGGTCGCTGGGTGGGTGATAAATCCAAGCGGAGACTTAGGTTATGGTTTCTCCGTCCTGGACGCGATGAAGTGGCTCAGCGGGAGTTTCAGGGTTTAAAGACCGGAGAGGAGGAGAGCTGGGCGGACGGACGGACGCAGCGAGGGAGGAGGAGGAGGGGGACACCAGCACCGCCGAAGCGCACAACACGGTCCCCAATCCCGTGACGCAGGGATGGAGAGCACAAGAGCGCACAGGCTGACTCGGCTGGATCCCAGACACCGGAGCGGAGAGATCACCGGGAAGCCAGACATGAGGAGTGACCGACACCGTGGACACCTCTACCTGCAGCGAACTGTGATTTTTCTCGTCGCGCTCACGATACAACCGCAGGTAAGCCACCGATTAAGTGCTATTTCGGGCGGCATGCACTTAAACCCCCGGGGTTGACTTTTAACTGTGGTTCAGCGTGTTTTTCTTATCACAGCTGCGTGAAAACAGTCAATAATGGAGTCCACGCACTCTGTCTCTTCCCTCTTTGTGCTGCCCTCATTCTGCTCCTACATGGCGCTGTGCCCACCTGTTGTTTCAACCCGCTACTGCCTATTATCCCACGCAACTGAAAACTACTGTAATCCTATTTTGGAAGCAACAAAATATTTGCAAAAAATACGTGTTTGCATAAAAATATTCAATATTTTTAACATAATAAAGAAGTCACAGAGTAGGCTATAATTCCACTGTTTGTATATTAAACAGAGAATAATGAGACGGACAACACACAAATCAAGACTAATAATATTAGGTTGCTTGATTCGATTTAATTTTGGTCAAACCTTTAGCCTAAAGTCTTTAGAGGGACTGCGATGGCTCTTCAGTAAAACATGAGAATAAAAAGCGCCATAATTACGCACTACACACCCTCTGTTCAGCAGCCTCTCATTCATAGATTAATAAAGGAGTATCTGCATTTTTTCCTGCATCACCATCTTTCTCATATCCAACTGCTGATGCATTCTCTATATATTTTTAATTTGCAGCTCTCAGCCACTTTTTTTGACTGTTTCTTATCACCTCTATCTTTGTATCTCCTGATGGTATGGGTGCAGACTTTTTTTTGTGTGTGTTATAAAGCTTTACAGTCACTGCAGCAGCTAGTATGAATGATTCTGGCAAGCCACTCATGGCATAATGGGCAATGTTTTGGCAGCATGGAAAGCTTTGGATTCTAAAACAAGATAATATTGGGCATGAAGGTGGAAAACCACAAAATAGTTTTCCCTTTTTTTGCACTGTGAGCTGTCAAGCAGCTGCTGGCCTGATCAGGATGCCTATGATGTGTGACAGGACCCAGCAGTAGCAAGAACAGGCCCAGAGGTGCTCCAGTGTGTGTGTGTGTGTGTGTGTGTGTGCGTGTGCGTGTGCGTGTGCATGTGTATGTGTGTGTGCGTGCACATGTGTTTTTTCTGAACACTGAGCTCACATCCAGCATCTGTGTCTTGGGTGTGTGTGGAGCCCGGGGCCACAGCCGAGTAAACTCTGGGGCGTGTGAATTTTGAACGTTCGGGCAGCTCTGCGTGTCTTTCTCTGCACCTCTGCAACCTCTTCACAGCTGAAGAACAACTCTCTCCACTCCCTCCATTCTCTGACTGCACTGCAGTGAGAAACACACACACACACGCTGGATCCTCTGCTGCTGCTGGTGACTATTTATTAATGCAGGAGACCATGTTCATGAACCCAGAGCTGCTCAGATACGAGAGGGTCATTAGTGAAGCTTATTGACTGTCCAGCGGTCACTACATGCTGTCTGTTGTCCAGTTTTATTAATGCTCACACTGCAGCATGGTGTAGTGTGAGCCTTGTGGATACTGTGACAACATGAGTTTCAGCTTTGCAATATCATTTTCACTTTGCCACATCCAAAAAGTTGATTAGTTTACGCTATTTCATTAGATTTCTCTAAAGCGTGTCTCACATCAGCAGAAACATAAACAGTTCCACAAAAACAGCTTCATAATAGTAAACTAGTGATTTGAATAGTGAATAAAATCCATTTTCTGAAGAAATTGGAATAAAATTTTGTTTTTAAATGCAAAGTTCAACAAAACACAAACAAACAACTAAGAAAACCTGTTCCTCAGAGTTCATCAGATCCCTCCAGATGTAGATTTCAGAGGGGATGCAGGGGACAATATTTGGAACATGTGCAGGTTTTTAAAGCATAATTTTCACATTATGGTTTTGAAATCTGTATCTCATTTAAGAACACAAAACTTCAAATAAAGGTGTTGCTGTCTGTTTGACCAAAGGACAAGAATAAAGCAAGATCTGGATAATCACAGCAATATTCTGAATTTGACATCTTTAAAACTTTAATCACATTTTTGGATTGAAATGGCAGCTGGGCAGATACCTTGCAAATGCAGTGTATCCCAGGATATTTAGTCTGTCCCTTTACCATTTAAATCCAACAGCTGCAGCTAAGTGAAACCCACAGATGTAGATTTCAGGGGGGACACACCCACCTTTAAATGTAGAACATGTGCATATGTCCCCCCCAAATAAAAACATGAAAGAAGCAGATGACTTATATTTTGACCAAATTAAGGACACTTACACTATAAATTGATGCACAAAAGGCACCAATTGGTGTGTCAAAAAATCTGCAGAATGCAGGAAATTAAGTGTTTTATGCTCAAAATGTTCTTGCAGAGGACCCCCAGACCCCCCATTTTATATGCATCTCCCCCAGTGTTGAGACAAAACCTATGCCCTTAGCCTCAGATTCAGTTCTGGTGTGGCTTGATGAGTTGTTGAGATACTGACTGAAGTACAATTATACAGCACTGCAACCAACAGATACTTTCATTATTGATTAATCTGCCAAATGCTCTATATTCGGTCTATAAAATGTAAGAAAATAGTTATAAATGCTGACACAGGTTCCAAAGGCAACCTCCAACTGTTTTGCCTGAACAATAATCCTAAACCCAAATATATTTAGTTTACATTCATGTAAGACAAAAAACAACAACAACAAAAAAAAAAACCAGGGAATTTCACTCCTGAGAGTGCGGATAGAGCACATTTTTGGCATTTTTCAATTGTCAGAATTGTTTCCCAGCAGTTTTCTGCTGATCATAAAATAGATTAACTGAGCATTCAAAGTGACACAAAATTGTATTTATAAGCTATAGTAATGGAAAAATAGACAAAAGATCTGCACAAAAGCCCACAGTAAATTTAATTGTGCAACATTTCAAGAGATCTTAGTCATGCATTTCAATTCACCATTACAGATCAGGACAGTCATATAAAGAGATGAACACATTTATCTCTCAGGTGATTTGCTTGATTGAGAGTCAGTCCACCCTCAGGTTGAAACAATCAGGTTGGACTAATCAAAGCAGAGCTGAAAGGCATTCTCTGAAGCTCCCACATGGAGAAGAGAACATGCCTCCATAAAAAAAGAACCAGAAATGACAAGATTGTACTACACAGGCATATTCTGAAAGCGACACATCATAAATTACATCAAATATATATTATACATCACAAATCACATAGAAAATCACTTAGAAGTGAAAAATAGAGGACAGTAATGAACTACTTGCCCGAAAAGACTTTATGGATACAAGAAAGTTCAGCCTGCAATTAGCTAGAATTTATACTGAGATTTGAAAGCTGTTATATCTTTCCAAATATAAGCATAGGTGCAAAGAAACTCTTTAACCATTCACAGCAAAGTCATGTTGACTATCATAACCCTGTCATATGTAAAATATTTTATCTTTGAAACTTACTGAACAAATGTATCATTTCCATTTCATCTCTTTGTATTTCATTCTGCTTATTTGCTTTGTGCCATTTGACAATGCTGTTCCAACTGCAGCCATCTTAACCAATCTGCAGCCATTAAAGGTGAAGTGTTTAAGATATTGGGGGATTTGGTGGCATGTTGGGGTGAATTTCAGATTGCAACCAGCTAAAACTTCTCCTGGCTAGAATTTCTCCAGTGTTCATTGTTCAGGAGGCTTTTATCAAGAGCTGAATTATCCACGTAGGTCTCTTTCTCTCCAAAACAAACAGACCAGGTGGTTAAAAGCCCTAAAAACACTGAATAAAGAAGTTTCACATTACAAATCAGTACATCTCCAATGCTGTTTGGCAAGTCGGAGACCAGTGGCTCGCCTACCTCATGCCATTGTGTGTCTTTACGGTGGCCAGTGCAACTTGTCTAGAGTTAGTGTTTTGGTTTGTCCATTCTGGGCTACTGTAGAACCATGGCAATGCAACATAGCAATCTCCATAAATGAGGACCCGCTCCCTTTGTGAATGTAACTAGTTCATTCTCAGGTAAGGAAAACACAACCATTCTTATTTTCAGGTGATTATAAACTAATGAAAACATACTTATTATAAAACATCCTATCTATGCCAATATATCCTCCTAAATCCTACAGACTGGGCATTTTAAGACAAAAAGTGTGCATTATTATTGAGTTTTTTTTGGTTTTAAACTTTTCCATTAATCCCCTTCTCTTTTTCATACTGCTGCATAGACAAACAGAGTTCAGCTAATGAGGCGGGTTTGTCTTTAGATGGAGAGGAATTGTTGTGAGTCAGCCCGAGTTTTGGGTGTAGTGATCCTTTAACTGCCCAATGCTCTCCTGCAGAGATGTTCTGAGCCTCGGCTGTCTCTCTGTCTCTCTGTCTCTCTCTCTCTGTATGTCTTTCTCTCTGTCTCTCTCCCTCTGTCGCTCTGTGTCTCTCTTTCTCTGGTCAGACTGAGCGCTGAAACGCTGGTATGCAGGGAATGACTCGGGCAGCGAGAGGAGGAGAGGAAGAAAGGAGGATGTAGAGTGATGAGCGCCACTGTATCTCCACAAGCCTTTTGATGTAGACCAGTTCACCCCCCTCCATCCCCCTGACCCCTCCCATCTCACCCCCTCACCCCTCTCGGCTCAGGGACAAGGGCAAGAGAGGGACACGCAAACCAAACACAATGGGGCGACTGAGATTCTGGCTCATGTGTTGGGCGGCGGAAACATGAGAGCTTGTTGGTTGTGGTGATTTCTGTCCACAATGAAGCACACAACACCGCTGGGGATACACGACTGATTCTTGGACTTAATGAGCAATCATTAAGTTCAGTGTTTAGGCAGGAATGCCAAAAAGCGGCTGTGAATTATTCAGATTTATTCATCAGAGGAGGTTTCATAACAAACTGAGATAACAGTGGCTTCATGTTGTTGTGTTTGCAGTTGTTGCAAAAAGCCAAAGGCATTGTTTCATTCTGCTACAGGGACATACAGACAGACAAGAGCACGTACACACACACACACACACACACACACACACACACACACACACACACACACACACACACACACACACACACACACACACACACATATGCATGCACGCACATACCTGACCCCAGTGCTCCGATGCTCCCAGGGGGTCTTGTTAACTATAGTGTGTATTTGTGTGTGTGTCCCCTCCACCCATCTTTAAACAGGGAGGGAACACAGAGAAAAGAAAGGGAGGCAGATGAAAAGGAGCATGGCAACAATGCAGAAGAGTTGATAACCACAGAAAGAGAAATGACAGGAGCGTTACAGCTTGTTCCCAGATACAGAAAGAAGGAAGGAGGAGGAGGAGGAGGAGGTGTCCCCTCGATGTCATCATCCCTGGGGAAGAGAGAGTGAGAAATAAGAAGGGAGTGGTGGCAGTGACACAAAGGTGGAGTGAAGAAACAAAGAAAGAAAGACAAGGAAGTTAAGAGATAAACAGTATTATATGGCAGTGGTGTTGCGTTGTCTGTGCATGATTTAGATGGAAAAGTGAGATCTGTCCTCGACTGGAGGTCAGGCAGAGTTATGGTGATAAAAGTTATTTCATTAGGTAAAAATCCTCCTCGTTACCCGTAAGGACTAGAGGTCTAAACTGATCGACATTAATGGAAAATGGTTAATAGACCTGCACTTGAATAGCATTTTTCTAGTCATTTTGACCACTTAAAGTGCTTTCACACTGCAAGTCAAGTTCACCCATTTACACATACATTCATACACTGGTTGCCGAGGCTGCTGTACAAAGTGTCACCTGCTACTCAATTTTTATACATCCACATGCACTCACACATTGATGGAACAGCCATCAGGAGGAAGTTTACAGTTAGTTTTTGGTCCCTTTGTAGCCGTCTGTCATCAATAACTTTTCTAAATTTGTTCCTTCAAAGTCACTTTAGTCAGTACTCTCTTGTAAAAAAAGATTTTGAATCTCAAAGGGAATATCCCTGGTAAAATAAAGGTTAAATTAAAAAAAAAAAAAAAAAAAAAGTAAAACCTGCGGGCCTGCACAAATGGTATTCAGTTTCCTGCAAATGCTGAAGGTTTGTGCAGCCATATACTGTGAAAGCATTTACAGTGGTATGATAATTTACAGTTATCATACCTTGTACATTTGCTTATCTGCGGTATTGGAACAACTGGAATTACCACCCCATGGTTTTAAGCCTCAGCGCACCAGTCAACTTGCACTTAAAGTTTACATCCCTGTGTGTAAAAACATGGATGTGACACACACATCCTCCCCTGGCAGCACAGATGATCTAAATAGTCAGTGCAGTTTCAAGGTGGGCACCCAAGATTAGTGTAACAGATTCAGTATCTGACTAAATATGTCCCCTTCAGCTCCTGAGTTTAGATGTTGAGTAATGACCAGAAAAGTTTATGATGTCACAACGAAGCTGATCTGTGAACTTTTGGATATGAAATGTCAGCACTTCCTCATTTTATCCTGTTTTTCCCATTTGTGTGAAATCTTTTCAAAATAAGTGTATGAATTCTTGAGTTATGGCCTTAAAAGTTTTATGAGGTCACAGTATTCTTGACCTTTGACCTTTTACCATATTCTAGTCAGTTCATACTTGAGACCAATGGGACGTTTATGCCAAATTTGAAGAAATTCCCTTAAGCCATTCTTGAGATACTGCGCTCACGAAAATGTGAGGGACAGACAACCTGAATACATACTGCCTCTGGCCACGCCCATTGCCTGTGCAGAGGCATAAAAACGCAACCTGAAGGGAGCATCTCACCTGTGCATTATCTTTTTACAGGTACTTCCATAAAAATAGTTTCCAGTTTCAAATAAAGCTTAATAAAGTTACAGCAAAAAAAAAAAAAAAAAAAAGCTTTAAAAACAATCTTTTAGGGTCATTTTAACAGATAATAATGTAACCTTGGTTAATGTACACATTATATTTTGGGGTTATTTTATTATTATTTTAAAGTGAAAATAGAATTTCTTATACCAATGTATAGAAAACATTGTTTGAAAAAGTATCCCTTAAAGAGTAAGATGTCATACATGTTTAGCATATCAAACAAGTTTACAAAATATATTTTTCACAGATAAAGGAAAGGAAAAATGTTTTTTGGGGGTTAATTTAGTTACTTGAGTTGCTATATTAATTGATTTTTTACAGAATAGTGGGGAAACATGAATATTTTAACAGGAATGATTCAACATTGTTACTTTTAACTCACAGAATTCATTTTTATTATAACAAACAGTAATTATTACGTTATCAGTAAAAGCACTTGAACTATTATTTTATAGGCCTGTGTATATATATTTCTACGTGTACCTTCAAGTTGCTATTTTAATTCCCCACAGCCTCAAGTGAGTCAGAGTAACTTAGTTCCTACCTGCCATTGTTTGAGGGGGGACAGGTGATGGTGTGACAGAACTAGGTGCTGTAGATGTCAGCTGTCTTCTTGTTATTTCAGTGTTAATTAAAGGAAATAAAGCAAGACAAATTGTAGCCCGGTTATTACTCACAAGCCAGAAGGACTGGAGAACACTACCAGACAGTAAAGTAAGGTTCCAATAGTGATACTAATTGTGTTGTACTGTATAACATTGAAACCGTGATATTTTGTGAGATTTTGTGGCCCACCAACTCGAAGCAAGACATACGGACTTGGTGTCACCCGCGTAGTGTGACTTTAAAATCTAAAATCTGATAAAATCTGATAAAATTGACTGTGCTGACCCAAAACAGCGTGTTGACAATGGGGTATGGTTCAAAACAAATTGATTTATTTCTTATAAAATTATAGCTGAAAAGCAGAGTTAAAACAAATTAACATGGGCTCAGGCACTCAGTCCAAATAAAATGTCCAAGTATAGAGTCCAGTGGTCCCCAAACAGAGCAGTCCTGTCAGCCTCATAACTGCAGCACAGGGACGGTCCTCAGTTTCTCAAACATGTGGCGTCTTCAGCTCGTCAGTACAGAGTAGAACCCAAATCAGTAGACTCATCTGTCTCTGCCTCCTCTTACATCAGGTGATAATATATCATGACATTAACTAAACAGGGTGAGCCAAAATAATTTGATTACTAAATTCAAAACAAAACAAGCCAAATACTCACACCAATAAAGCAAATATAGCAAAGGGAAATAATTCAGTCAAATGAACTGGGCAAGGAAAAAAAGAAAAAGTAATCTAGCAGCTAAACACTGCTACTAAAGGAATCAAGTAATCATGCAAATATATCAATGTAAAACCAATGTAGACTGACGAAACGAAACACACACACAACAAAGGCCCTTTCCTTATTTAGTAAGTTATTTAGTTTTTGTATATCTCTGATGCAATCGATATTGTTGGGACTCTGGGCCACTCCTCACGCTTAAACATTTACAGCAATCAAAAATATAAGATATAAATATATGTATTTTTTACATTATTTTGTGTGTGTGTCATCATTAAGCATCTTTTTGTGTCTCTTTGTAGTCGATTTGTGTCTCCTTGTGGTCATGTCTTGTCTTTTTTAGCCCCTCCCACCAAACATGGGTAAACCCATTAGATATAGGTGATAGACTGCATTCCCACTGCTGGTCAACACACTGCTGCAGCAGGAGTCTGCTTTTCTGTCAGCTTTTGTGTGTGTATGTGTGTGTGTGTGTGTGTGTGTGTGTGGTTGTGTTATTTTGTTGGTGTGTCTGTCATTTCCCAAAATGTTGCACTGTTCCCGTAAAACTTTATTTCCTACAGAGACTTGAAATTCTGCCCACTTTTAAATTAACCTCTGATCCACTCACTTTCATTTCTCACTGAATGCTTCTTTCATCTGTCTGTCTGAAATACCTTCTGTCCATATTTGTAGATCAGCTGTTATCCACAACTTTCCTTGACAGCAAATCTCAGTACCTTCTTGTTTTAAAACCCACACCGCCTATAACTGTACAATTTTCAGTTTGCCACAACCTTTGCTCCCTCCATCACTCACATAAACCTGAAATTAAAGGTGCCGTGTGTAGGATTTAGAGATATATATTAGCAGAAGTGGAATAAAATATGATAAATATGTTGTCTTTGGTGGGAATCAACTGAAAATAGGAAGGAGGAGAGTGAGCCATTTACATCCACATACAGAATGGGCTCTCTCCTGGAGACGTATAACATTAATATGATAACATATTAACTTAACTCTCTCTTTTCTTCTCTCTCAGTCAGTGTGTGCAGTCGGGATGTTCGAGCTTCAGATCCATTACTTCCAGAACCCACTTGGACTTCTGCAGACCGGAGAATGCTGCGACCTCCAGGCCAGTGGGGGGCAGCGCTGCTCTGCCAGGGACCAATGTGACACTTTCTTTCAAGCCTGCCTCAAGGAGTACCAGGCCCGGGTCGTCCCAACTGGAGCCTGCACCTTCGGGTCAGGCAGCACAGGGATCCTGGGTGGAAACTCCCAGTCGCTCCGCCACCGAGGCCACGATGGAGGAGGAGGAGGAGGAGGAGAGGATGGGACTAATGGACACATTGTCATTCCCTTCAAATACGCATGGCCGGTGAGTACAGGGGCAGCCTGGTGATCAGTATGGTTACCAAGGGAACAGACTAAGCTTCAAGTACAACAATACACTCAAACTGAGGCTAGAGTGGAATAACAATGATGAGTTCAAATGCTTTTACACCTTTTCTGTCCTCCTCTTTGAACGACTGAAAGTGGAGTGGACTGATAGACAACATAATAAAAATTATAGGCTATAGTAAATCACAGTGTCTTTTGAGAAATAGTGTTATTTTTAGTGACTGCTTCTATTGTTAATGTTAATTTAGACAACAAAATTATGGGATAAAGCAGAGGTGGCCCATCTTGCCTGAAACAAAAAGCACCTCCGCAAAAATTAATACAATTTGTCCCAGTCTTAATTGGAATAAAACAGAGGCATCATTTCACACAGCAATCATCACATATTTAATGACTATGGCTGTTGTTTAGACCAGTAATTTTTAACCAAGAACTTAAATTTTAATGTAATTAAAACTTTGGTTTGTGAGCAAATATCTACAAAACTAAAGACATTGTCTTCACTCTCAGCTGTACTTTGTGTCTAGTATTATTAGCAAATGACAACATGCTAATGTGCTAAACTAAAATTGTGATAAATATTTCAGCTGATTATTTGCTTTCCTCACCACCGTTTCTTTTCTTGTGCACTGAGCTGAACTGCCAATCACAGTGGTTTCTCTGACCAATGAGCTCCCCTGTCTGTGAAAATCTGAGAAAGGCTGACAAGTGCCCACGGTGCGAGACACATCACAAAAACCATGGTGACAGATGCTCAGCATCAGCCTGACATCGACCGACAGCCGACCATCGACTTGGTGTGTCAGGGCCCTTAGCATTTAGCTCAAAGCAACACTGTGTCAGGAAATACCACATTTTTTTATATGTTTGGTCTCTAAAAATCCTTTAAATAAACAATTTGAGAGGGAAAACCTTTTTTTATACGGAGACCATGACCTGTGTTGTGGGATCAATACTTTACTATAAGCCATAAATGTGCAAAACCAGTTTGACCATCATCTACTAGATAAGATGATCACCACACCAGTGTGCCGGACTACCTCAGCTAAACATTTTCCTGCATTCATAATTTAAAGAAAATCACGATATGATCACAGTTACAGATGATAAAAGACTACTCCCCATTATTGTAAATTCTCATCCGTAGTTTCATATTTACTGCGTACCGTTACACAGTAATATTTCTTATCCCTCGATCACGTTTTGTCTTTCCTCTTTCTCCCTGTTTTCCTTCATCAATCCTGAACTTTCTGCACTCAGTTCAAAACTTAACACTGCTTCCTTCAGGGCGTATCGAACAATCTGCATCTCGATCAAACATCACGCTGCTGGCTGCTCCATCGTGCGTCCTCATTAAAGAGCAGACCAATTAATCTGCCATTAGCACAACGGTGGGCGACTGTGGCTGAGAAGGTGATATCGATTATTCAATCCACCTTTCTCTCTTCTCCTCCAGCCTTCCGTCTCTCTCCTATTCTTTATTTCTTTCCCAATTATGCAAAAAGAAGCTAAAAACCCCCACAAAGATCAGTAAGTAGGGAGTTTTTCCTCTTCCCCACAAAAAACGCTTTGTATGGGAGTCTGGCTTTGAAGAGAACATTAAAAAGTTTCAGTTCAGTTTTAAATTGAGAAGGTTTAGTGAAAATGCATGTGTTTGACAAGTCTGGAGCAAATGACTTGAGATGAGATTCTGATAACACTGCAAGGGTTGCGTGAGTGTTTTGTAAATTGATTTTTTGATACAGTTTTGCTGTCGTTAAGCAGAGTCCCAAGTAAATCAGTAAATCAATATCTTTGTAATTTTCTGCAGAGGCATGTGAGAAAAGTTTTCTCAAAAAATTCAAGGTAAAAATATGATTGATTTACAGATGTTTTTTTTTTATTCCTTTAAAGGACAGTCAATATGGGGTGCATGTGATCCAATCATTTCATGCGTTTTGTTTTCTTTCAGCCCTGAAATGCTCACAAGGTTACTGCCCTTGTGAAAATTGAAAAGAAAATATTCTCATAAGGCATCGTTCTATCCCTCCATCATCACCCATTAGTCGCTTCTTTACTGAACTCTTCATTTCAGCAATTAATGCTTGTTTATCAATGAAACCAGAGTTAGAGAGAATCCCTTAAAATGACTTGGCAAGGACATGAAGGAGTGAGTCACCATTTTTCAAAGGTTTGCAGAGGTATCGATGGCTCTCAGTTGGTCCTCCTGTTGTCTTTTCGTGCTTTCTTTTAGCCTTCAGCATGGCTGACATCTTTCTCAAAATGAAAGGATAACAGAAATGGCAACAAAAGACCTTGTGGCTCTAATTTTATTCATTTTGTGTTGTAATAATGTTTCTTATATTGCACAAAACCCAGGTGAAGCTCCAGCTTGACACACACACACTCCTAATGTATCCACGCTGACCTGAACACACACACAAGAATGTAGCACACAGTTGGCTTAGGTTTCTTCTTCTTGATTAGTATCAGCCCATTTACCTGTGAGACTCTCTGTCCCAGAGCCAATTATCTTCCCTTATCTGTGTACAGTTTGCTTTTGTGTGCGCTCCTGTGTGTGTGCTGTGTGTGTATGTGTCACACTTTTTCTCCTGTGCGTTGGGGAGGTGTGTGATTGGCAGGTGTAAGAGTGTGAGAAAGTTCTCCATCAGAAAGCCTACCTGGATCAGTTTCAGGGCTGGGCTGCAGGGAGAGAGAGACAGAGAAAGAGAGAGAGCTGGGACACACAGTGGCCGCGTCGGTGCATTTTGGGCTGAAAGACTCGCTTTATCTGGCCATCTCTGGGAGGTGGAGGGTGGAGGAGGAGAAGGGTGAAGGGAGGGAGAGAGGGAGAGTGATCCCCCTGCCCCAGGTGAGGGGATGAACAGGTGAGCAGAGTCATTATGAGGAAAGGTGAGCTCTCTCTGTCCCCTGCCCTCCCTTGCTCGTTCATTCTCTCGCTAATCTCTTCAGGGAAGTTGTGTGTGTGTGTGTGTGTGTGTGTGTGTGTGTCTGTGTTTGCTTATGAATGTGAGCAAAGTTGTAATTCGTTCTGTTGTGTTTGTTTTGCGTATAATGTTATCAAGATTGCGGGGGGGAGTTTCATCCCTGTAAGTCTGCTCTGTGATTGCTTTGGGTAACGCTCTGGCCCTGTGCAGATGTCTCACTTTTTCCAGACATGTTGTGTAAACCAACATCTCAGTTTCTGTAACAATTGAGTCTCATGTATAGTGTTGATCCGATAAATCACCAAACATAGATCCAGTACGGTGGAAAGAGATTTTTTGGGGAGTAAATCCCTACAGTGATATATACGGACAGATGATAGCATGAATATGTGCGTGTAATGGCCTAGACACACCAAACCAGCATCAAAGACCTGATGACGACGAAGGCTGACTGTTGCGTCGCCTCACGTCACCAGTCTCTTGGCCAAAGACTACGGTCGGCAGCCAACTAGCATGTGCATTCTGTGTCTGTCTGAGAGGAGATAACTCTCTATACCAGCAGGTGGTGGGAGTCAATTCGTCTTTCAAAAATAGAAAGTGGAAGACCTACAGGATGGATTAAAGATGCTAGTTACACTGTTAGCACATTAACAACACATCAGTGTCTGTGTAGAAGCGGTCTCCGCCGTATCCACTTTTCCAATGGCGAGCAGCGTCACTGAATGTGACAGCTGTCACTTTTGTCATCATATCCCCTTTTTATCATATCAAAAGAATAATTATATCCAAACCTATCAGCAAGAAAGGAACACTTGAACAAACATCAGGGTAAAAAGAATGACCTAAAAAATGTATTTGACGTTGACTTTGATGTTTTAGTTTGGCCTGTGTCCCAGCTGCTAACATGGAGCGAGTGGGGTTTATGACCTATACTCCAGCCAGCCACTGCGGCGATCCAGATGTTTGGGCTTCATTTTTGGGTGAACCATCTGAAAAAAAATAATGTCCAAGTTAAATCTTACACACTGAGTCTGATGCGGTTTATTGTACCAATTTGTTGGGAAAATTCATACTATGAGACAAAATGAAATGACATATTTCCCCCGTTGCTTCTCTCCACTGGAGTTTTCTTCCTCTCTGTCACCAATTTGTCTTACATTTGGCACCGTGGCTACCTGAAGGGACTGAGCTGTCCTCTCTCTGTCTCCACACTGTCATCTCTTTGCCTGCGTGCGGTCCTCGCCCTCCTCCTCATCATTATCCACCTAAATATCTGACCTGTTAAGAGTGAGCTATTTGAGTTGTAAAAGGATACTGTGCGCTCCTCTCCTCTGTCTTTTTGTGGATATGTTCCGCAGAAACTTTTTCCTCGCTGCTTCTTGGTCAAATAACTCTGTAAAGGCTTTTGACAGATACGAAAAATGTAGAAAATTGAACCTGTTCCGAAAACTTTAACGACGTATGAAAGTTGGCGACAATGTTGGACAAAAAAAGGGACCTTTATGTCGACCATCTTTATTTATGGTCTATGTGTTCAACATGCCTCAAAAATGTCATCAAAAATATACGAGGTGTGTATTTTTATCAGCTTCTGGAAAAAATGCATCGCATTGTGTCTGCTGAAATTGCAATAACTGTTCAGAGTGGCCACAATCAACTTTGGCAGCTACCTAGTGGGGATTTTTTTAGTTGAGCTTTGGTGATGTTGGTGGGTGAATTTTTTAACTTTTGACAGAGCCAGGTTAACTGTTGCCAGCTGCCTCCAGTCTTTATTCTCAGCTCGCTTCACCACTTGGCAGCTCTGACTCAGCATTAATCGCACAGCGATAAGGGAAGCATAAATCGTTTCATGGATGAATTTAACAGAAATGTCACAATACTTAAAATACTGAAAAAGTGCCTGTCTATTAATTCATATGAATAGCAGAGGTTGCATTGCCATGTCTCTGCTGTTTTCCTTGACCAGATTTTACTTTGCCTCCTGGTCATCAGCAATCTTGCAGATAGTCTGAGGGCCGTGGCTTCATTTTGACCCCAGTGTTGGAATCACAGACTCTCAGCAGTCTGGGATGTTCTAGCTGCGGCGCCTCCGCTGAGACGACAAAAGTTCAAAGACTTCATAAATTCGAGGTCATTTCTTAAAGCTGTCTCTCTGTTGGTGGTTTCACCGTGAATCTGTTTGGATGATCAGGGGAAACAGAGTGAACTGCCAAGAGAGAGTTTGATCCTGATGAATGTGTTTATCCGACGGAGGTGGGAACAAGTCAGTGAATGAATCAGGGGGATGAATGAAAAGCTAAAGAGCAGGTGAGCTGGCAGGTAAGCAGTGCAAAACTAATGACCAGGTGATGCTTTTTCATTGGTAGATTTGGGATAAGAACGCTGCTCAGCAGACATTGTGGGAACTTAATCTGATGTTTCCTGACCTTTTGACACTCAGAAGTATTTAATCAGAATCTGGTTAAGGTCTGCTCTTTTGTTGAAACGACCTGTGACAAATGACAGTATGACAGGTGTTATAGAAATACTGTTAACGAGAAGAGGACGCAGTGAAGTCCCCTCCGTTTATAATCCTCGTGTCAAGTGCTGAAGCTCATTCATGGTCAGGTTCAATGCCGGAGGCCATGGCTTTCTGTTCCTGGGAAACACTCACATTACGTTGTCTCTTGTCATTCATGTTAAGTGTATCTTATGTGTTTGCATAGATATGATTCTAATATATGCATTATTATCACAAATTTAACTGAATGCATATTCATGCAGCACATTCAAAGCAGAAAGAAAAGAAATACATATTCTTATTTCTAAAATGTGCAATGTACCATTGTGGTTTTTTTTTTTTTTAAATTTAGTGTAATGTTTAATTATTCTGCTGGAAAGATTGTCTTTTTTTTTACATTACTCAGCTGTCTATGGAGTAAAAACACAAAAATATTTCTGAAGATGGTGTTACATGACCAGAGAAAACAGAGAAAAAGGGCATTTTAGCTCAAGAGTTAGAAAACCTCCAGAATGCACTGCGCTGCACCGGACCAATAAGCACTCCCACTGGTGGATGATCTAATGCAAGTTTCACTGTTTTGACACAGAAAACAATATTGTGGCCAGCTGTTAACAAACAGTTTGGTATTATAGTTAAACGAAAAATCTACAACGTGTTTCTGAAAACGTTTTAGGCAAGAAATAGGGATGCTGGACGCTGGTTAGATGGAGGGAAGTTTGCTGTAGGTCATTTACCAATAATATCTTATTGTTTTGATACAAAGCTGGTAGAAAATATCAAAGTAGCCCTTTAAGACACATATAATATACAGTAACTACAGTTACTATTAACTCCTCTACTTCAGTGCTCTGTTCCTTTGCTTAGAAAAAGGCACTAATAACAAAATGTGAAAGTGTTCTTTAATGACAAAAATAGTCCAGCATAAACATTTTCACTTGACGCTACTCTAATATTTTTTATTATTCAGTCCTGCCAAGATTTTGCAGTTTGTGTCTGTGATTGTTGTAGCCTGTAATAGCTGATTTCATGGTAGCTTTTCTAAAAAACTGGAATGCATGTTGTAATATTTTAAGCCGTTTTAAAATGCTGTACAATGTAATTAGAATCTATTTGTGATGATTTGAGGGAAAGCTGGAGTTCTGACCCCCAGCAGCATCACCAGCAGGTGATGGAGAGCCAAGTGGGACAGCTTGACAGCTGTTATGACACTTAAAACTTAAAGTTTCAACAGTTACTCAATCTAATATTCGTTGTCAAATTTGCGCTTAAGTTGCGATGTTTAGACAACCCTGCAAGGTCGCACAGGACTGGCTGAATTTATGTCAACTGTTGCAATTGCAAGTTTGTGAAAACCTGAAGGGAATGGTTATTGTAAAAAAAATACTATTGTCATAAACTCAGTGTATTATGAGAGAGGTGTTGCTCATTGTGAGAATTATCACCTGACTGCATTTCAGCTCAGCTCAGCTCAGAAGTAACTATTCAATAATACGAGTAAAAAGTACAATATCTTCCTTATGCAATGTAGAGGAGGTATATAATAGCATAAAGTGGAAATTCTCAAAAGTGCAGGCACCTCAAAATACTTGAGTAGATGTACTTTTCCACTACTGGCAGCTATTTCTTTGCATGTCTCTCTCTCTCTCCCCATGTTTTCTGTCTCTAATGCTAACAATTGCATTCCATGATATTTGACTCAACAAATAGTGTATTCATTAGCTTTTATTGGTATTACTTAACTGTTTTACCAAAGAAATACAATATAGTAATAGATAAGTGTAGGTAATTGTTCACAGTGAGGTCTGTTGAATATCCTGAGTTATCAGGACATTGTGTCTGAAAAGACACATTGTTATTGAGGTTATTCAAGTGTTATTTGTCGATGCTTTTAGCACCACAAATAACATTCCTCTTATTTGTATTGTGTCGGAGTGGCGGCAGACTGGTAACAGGCAGATAACTGAAAACCTCATATGAGATTGAAACGGAACAGTGCATGGCTCGACACCAGGAGGAGTGAATGAGAAATTGTGGAGAGGGGGTGTAATGTGGTTGAAGCTATCTACACTTGCATTTAGGTGAACTAATCACTTCCTCCTCTGCAAAATACTCTTCAGGCGGCTCTTTGTCAGAGTGCCCTGAGTTCACTATGCAAAGTGTGGCTGTCATGCAAATATGTTCAGGTGTAGCTGCTTTGAGTCTTGACAAGCAGGGTGTGGGGTACACATATCCCAAAATGTTTTACTGATGCTGGATCAAAAACGTTGGCAAGAATCCGACAGGAAAAAAGCTCTTTATGAATGTGTGGAAAAGCTAAAGTGAACTCATTAAAACTTAACAGTGGTGTACTCAGATCCTTCATTGAAGTAGAAGTACCAACACAAAGTACAGAAATACCCTATAATGTATGTATTATAATACATTATGAGATTTTTGTTAGTGATGCATCGGTGCATACTCTGAGTTAGTATTTTGCTTCTGTAGGCGGTTTAGGTGGAGCAATTTTTAATGACTTTACATGGTTCAGTGGTTCAGTCGAAAGTGTCAAAAGATAAGTCTGATGGGATGTGAGATGATTAAGTTATGTGACATTAATTTTTATATATACATTTTTACTTACTTTAATCTTTGCTGCTTTTATGAAAAAAATTTTTTTTTTTTCTTAATTAGGCCCCAAACAGTTATTTGAATTAAATTATCTGAGATGTTTAGAGGGGAATTGTCTCTTAGGTGGAACTGCAAAAAGCTCATTAACATCTGAAATATGACAAAGGAACCCAAGTAAACACACTCAGGTCTAACGTGTGAGTTAGTGAGCATTAGACGTGCAATTAGGTGGATTTTTTTTTATTTTTTAAAAGAGCCAGACGTGCTATATCCCCCTGTTCCCAACCTTTATGCCAAACTTAAACCCTTTTTGCACAGAGATGGAGCCTCAGGGTCACTATGAAGTCCCTTAATGAAGCTGCCTTTTCCAGCGTCCTTGAAGCAAAAGATGTGTGGTGGGTGTGATGTGTAACACAGCAGTGTTGGCCTCTGGTGTGATATATAATGCACACATCAGCAGACATCTAAACAATAAAAATGGCATAACATGGCAATAACAATCATTTACTGTCCCTGTTATACAGCAGCCGACCTCATCCTGGGCTCGGATGGTAAAGAATTCAATGTTTTCCCAATTTTTCAGTCACTGTTCTTCTGTGAGTGAGCTGCTAAGTGCTGCTAGCCAGGTTTTAAATCTCCCAGTGGTGGGTCACATACATAAAGCCCAGTTCAAACCAAAGATTTGCGACAAATGAAAACATGCAACTACAGAGTAACAGAGGCTGCTGTCAGAGAGTGCCACGGCAAGTAAACACGTGCCAAACAGTTGCAGGGGGTGTGTGGCAGCCATCATGCATACGCGTAGTAAACAGCAAGTATATCTTTGGACTAACTCTCTGCAAGAAAGCAAATAAGTGTAGTTTCCAAAATGTGAAACTTTTACTTAATATCTCCAGGGAAATTAAGTGAATTTGAGTATAAATTAGCATGAAATGGAAATTCTTAAGTACCTCTGATCTGCACTTAAAGGAGAAAGATTGTTAGTATTTGGAGTTCAGCATGTTAACATGTGCCATTTTTACTGTCTCTCTTGCTCCCACTTACATTAGAATGGCTGACTGCACCTTTAAATACAGTACCTGAGTAAATGCATTTAGTAACTTGCCATCACTGAAACAGAGGAAACTCTCTACTCCATCTTATATGCTAGGACACACACACACACACACACACACACACACACACACACACACACCCTCTCACACACACATGTGGTTGTGCATTCCTGCTGTGTGGGAGCCGAACAGGGGGAAGTCAGTGAAGGGAAACGAACAGAGAGGAGAATAGTTGGAGCTTTCTTTCTCTCCCGAGTCTCTCTTTCACTCTTTCTCCTGCTGTCGTTTGAGCTTCTCTTCTCCTTTGTCCCCTAATTGACTCTCCTACGTACCCTTGCATACCTGTGTGTATGCTGATACTGTTGTGCACATCATTTGCACACACAAATCTGCAGCCTTGTACGTAGACACACACGTTTTTCTCTCACCCAAACACAGACTACAATTTCATCAGGCAACACACACACAAAACACAAAGAAGGTTAATTCCATCGGGATGTGGAGCTTGTGTTTTTTAGAGATAAGTTAATAACTCGGGGGTAAACGTCTCAAGGGAAGCGTGTTTTAATGATTTCATTTGTGTGCAAATTGGATTGAGGGTAGGAGACTCTTTATTAGGAGAGAAAAGAGGCAAAGAAACCTTGATTTACATGATCGCAGTAAAATTGCAGTCCCCGGATGTCATTGTTTGTCATTGAATGCAGATCACAGGTGAACAATCATTTATACGCAGGTGTAATCGTGGCAAACAGTTCACTTTCCTTGCTATCGATCTCTTTCTTGTCTTGTCATATCTCTTCTTCCTTTAACATGCTCTCTCTCACTGCAAACCTTTTATTCCCAGTGTCACTGCCCTCCAGTGATGTTTAGCCACATCACGTCCCGGTGGATTACACAGAGCTGGCAGAGATACAGTAAAGCTGTCAGAAATCCTCCCTCTTCTCTCTGTGGCTTCTTGTGTTGCCTGATGCTTGACAGGAGCAACCCCAAACAATTTTTTTTAGCCGTCAAAATTGTGAAACATACTCTGACCAGAGCCTTCAATAATAATCCCAGCCCTGTCCCACGATGCATTTCCAGATCCAGTTTGTCATTCCCGTCCACTAAGATACACATTGTCCTTATTTACTGTATACTTAACTTACGTCAGTGTGTCTCATTATCACATTTTAATCCTGTGCTCTCATTTCCGTCTGTCTGATGGGTTTATTGTTTATGATTCCCATTGTACTCCACTCCTCACAGTGAAAAGCTTCAATCCTTTATATAGTGCTAACTTTATGTTAATTAGCCAACTGTCCGTCCATCTGTCTGTCTTGATCTAAACAAGGTGATGCATGCGTGCACATACCTTTCATTCCATTTTTGTTCTTCAATATTTCCCCCACTATCTTTCTCCCACAGCAATTTAAGACCATCAGTAGGAGTTTTGTTTGGTGGCCGACAAGAGCAAATGCACTATGACGGACCAAAACATTTCATCAGCAAGTGAAACACACTGCAGCTTTAGAAATGATGCCAACTGAAAAATACGTACAAAATCCAAAACAAATGCAACAGAAATGTTGCCCCCCGCCCCCAGCAAACATGTTGCAAATAAAGAAATGAAGCAAAAAAACCCAACAACATACAGACAAATGAAAACAAATGCAACACAACTTCCTCACAACTTCCAGGCCTCTAAAGCTACATAAATTCCCTTTTATAATATAGTAAAACACTAAGACCAGATGTGAAAAAAGAATATGTACCTCTTCAGGGCATGATCACATACATGAGTGAATGCATTTGTTATTGGTACAATATGCATTTTATTATATTTCATGTCCGTCTCTGACTCACTGCCAGCAGCATCTCTAATGTGTGGCAGTTGTATTTTCATGGCCAGTATCATACAATTTCAGCAACGATCCATGTTTCCTCCACACACACACGTCTTTGCTATTGAGTGAGGCTGCACCAGTCAATGTTCACCAACATTCAGCTCCACATGATGGAAAAATGCAAATTTGCTCTGCCATTAGAAGCAAGTGTTGTCTATTGATTGAAATTGAGCGGGACGCGAATATTTGCCACTGTTAATTTTGCTCATGTATGACTGTACCCTCACGACACTTATCTTCCCGCTTCAAAATCGAACACTCTCTCATCTGGTCATCTCTCTTTTGGGACAAAAATCAAGCTGTTCCTCCTGAAAGGACTGGAGAACTTCGGGGTTGCAGCGTTTTTTTGTGGCATTTATTTTTGGTGTTTGTGCATTTTTGACTTGGCATTGTTTCTGTATTTACAGCATGTTTGTTGTTCATGTACTTGTTTTGGCTTTCTACTGCATATTTTTTCATTTGTGGCATGTTGCTGTTGTTGTATTTTTGTTGGATATCCATATGTGTTTTTGAATTGGCATTATTTCTGAAGCTGCAGCATTATAATTTTGTCTCAGACAGTCAAAAGTAATCACATGCATGCACGATTCCTGCCTTGACCCGCCAGTAACTTTCCCTAATTTTTCTATTGAAGTGGGCGATTTGTTTATCAAGACACACACACACACACGCTCCCAGACTTCACTCTGAAAGGCAGTCGTGGTTGTGAAGCGTCCAGACGAGGTAATTTCCTGTGTAAGTCGGAGAGGAGAGGGGGTCGGAGGGGATGAGGGCAGTCAGTCTGGGTTGCGATGGGTGATTAGAGGGTGGGGTGGAAGTTTGTAGAAAGAGTTGAGATTAATGAGCAAAAGGGTAAAGTTGATGTAAGCGCTGTGGACGAGAGTAAAGAAGAAGGAAGTGAGTGTTGGGTGGTTAGCGGATGATCTCAGTGTGCGGCACAGGTGTTTCGGGTGGGGGTGTGGATACTGGCAGGGAGGTTTGTGTGTCATAGCAGCTTACTCACCCTACTGAGAGAGTCATAAGCTGCAGGAGGTAAAGGAGGGGAGCGATGAAGGGGAGGACAGGCTGGAGATGGGGCAGGGCGAGTTGGAAGATGAGTGCATGTCATGTCAAGAGGCCTCTGTTGTTCCACAACATTTGAAGCAACCGCATAGTTCATTTTAAGTCAATTAACTCTGCAGGAATGTGACTGTCGGACAAACAGAGAGAGAGCGAGGATGCAGAGAGGGACAGACAACGTTGGATATTAACTTAGTACATTTAACAATTTTGTGGGGCTTTACAAAAGTATTTCCATTACATACCATTTCAGAGGGAAATATTGCACTTTATACAGCATTACATCTATCAGTCCCTCCAGGATTTGGGATTTCTGCTGTCTGAAATGCCTGATTTCATGGCAGGTTTTCTGAAAAAAAAAAAGAAAAAAGAAAGTTGCGATGCATGTTATGATGTTTTTAGACATTTTTTTCCCCCAGTGAAATTGTGGGAGCCAGTGAAAATGGCAGTAATAGTTGTGATATTTTTTGTATAATTAATTGAAGTCAGAATTAAACCAAACTGTTCTGAGTTTGTGATTTATACGACACTAGCATTGCCACTAACCATGCGTATTTAACTGAGCTCACCTTGGTTCTCTCAGCACGTGTATGAATGAAACAGACTGTCATTGAGATGTCTTGTCTGTTGTCAACACATTTCAGTCAGTATCTGTCAGCATCTGTATAACCAACATACTTATACATTTGATACTTTAAGTGTATTTTGCTGATAATACATCCGTAATTTACTTACCCAGGATTTTGAATACAGGACTTGTAATGGAAGATTTTTACCTTGTACTCCTAAGTAAGAAATCTGAGTCCTTCTTCCACCATTGGGTGAACAAAGTTTGAAAGAAGATGGAGAGATGCTGCTGCTGCTGCTGCTGCTGATGATGATGATGATGATGATGATGATGATGATGATAATGACGATGATGTTCTTAGTGGTGGGTGGAGCTTCAGTTCCAGGTTACTTTATTTGTACCATTAGGTAGATTTTGTTTGCAGTATAAAGTGTAAGGCATCCATTAAACACAGTTTTCAGACACCACAGACAACATACGAGATAAAAAATGACAAGAAGATAAAAGATAAAAAAATTAAAGTGCCCCAGTGCTAATCAAAATTTTAAATATTTAATAATAAAACCCACAGTGTGATGAGATGAGGAGAACATGGACATACATTCAAAACATTAAAAACAAGTTTAAAACACCAAACACTAGGATGCCAAACACTCACTGCCAGTCGCTGCGTGTGCATGTGCCCTGGAACATAAGAGAGTCAGGGTAAAGAGTGGCTGATAATAATGTCCAGAATGAAAGAAAAATAGGAAAGAAGACGAGACACGAGAACAGAGACATTTAATTATAGGGACAGGATCATGGGAGCAGGGTGGGGTGGACGGCTGCTCACCGGGGGTCTAATTCCACATCTTGTGCCGTGTGTGTGTGTGTTTTCCCCTGCTGAGGGCAGGGATATGGTTGGTATTGGCTAATATCCACTGAGACTTTTGAAATTCACAAATTAGCCACCCTAACGTCACGTCTCTCTCTCGCTCTCCTGCACTCTGGGCACTCCCTGATCCAAAGAGATTGATTTCTGTTGTCTTTGTTATTTTAAGCCAAGAATGAATCAATAACACAATAATCATGTCTGACGTGAGGCTGCTTTAATTGTTGGTCTGTAGGGAGCCTCAGTGTCCAGATAACATTTTATTTTGTTCCTCAGGTGATTGGACAGAAATCTGAATTCTTTACAATCAGATATAAATGACATGAAACAATATGGTTCCATATACTTCTGTATTTACTGTATGAGCTTTGCCACTGGAATAGTAATGGCATTGTTACTGTGGTTACCTCCACTACTAATTTGGAGTGCAGGTGAGGTGTCTGCCGTCCAATCGGGCTCAGGCACAGCTGCTGCCATGACAACAAATGTTTGCATGTTTGTGTGTATGTGTCTATTGGAGTTGTGTTTTGTTTGTGAATGTGCGAGTCTATAATTACTTGAGCTGTCTGATGCTCGGGGTGAGAGTTGGCAGGTGCACGAAAACAACAAATGTCCAGCTGCAGATTATGAATATTAGAAGTTGTGTGAAACATCGGCTGTTAATTTTCTCCATCATCTGAGAACTCAGCTAAGGTTTAATTTTCAATTAGTCTGTGTGTGTGTACATGTCTGACTGCCCTGATGTTGTGTATGTACAGAAAGGCTTAAGTGCATTTGTTTAATTACTGTATGCAGGCTACACTTGATTATGTGAGACGAAAAAAGTGTCTCTGTGATTATATTATACAAATATGTTTTTGAAGGAACACTTTGCCCCAAAATCGAGAATACAGAAGAATTTTCTTCTTACCTTACCATTTTTTCTTCTCTTGAAAAACTCAACAGTAATGTCTCTTTCCAGAAATCATGACCTGGTTACTCAAGATAATCCACAGACCTTGTTGAGAGCAGTTTCATTTAGGGACTATTTTCTTTTTACCAAACTACACCTGTCGATCGTATCACCACGCAGAAGGAAGCATACATCAACTGGCAGCACTCGTAGCACCACTGAGCTAGCTGACGTTACAGCTCAGCCGAGGAGGATGCCATTAATGTTTACATCTCACGCTGTCATGAGCCTCTATGCACACTTCCTTCTGTACACTTAATTCAGTAGAAAGAAAATAGTCCCTACATGAAACTGTTCTCAAAAAGGCCTGTGGATTATCTTGCATAACCGGGTCAAGGTTTCTGGAGAGAAACATTACTGTTGAGTTTTACAAATGTAATTTTGGGGCTTTGAGCATATCTAGTTCCATTATAATCCAGAGAAGGTGGTCATCTCTCTATCTGTGATATTTCCAGCAGTTTGCTACTCACACCAAAACAATCTAGATTGATAAATAGCACTGCAGGGAGGAAGAAAGATATGTATTTTTGATTTGAACTGTCCCTTTAAGTTTCTTTTGCAAATCAATAGATAATCAAAAAAAATAACACAAGTTGGTGAAATAACGGTAGACTGTATTTGTACCAAATCATAAAGTTCTTTTCAAGAAACAGGAAAAAGCCATAAAATAAAGTGTCACTGACCAGTGTGGTCAGTTTCGAGGCTCTAAAGCTGGCAGCTATTGTTAAATGATTAAAGTACTAAATCCTGTTGTCTAAAATGATAAATGACACATTTTGTCTGCTACAGTCTCCATTGTGGTAAGTGGGCTAATGTTTTCAGGGCTGAATGAAAGCATTGTATATGGAAAAATAAAGATTAGCAATCTACCCGGGTAATATTGGATGCCTGTGTCTGTGTGTGTCTGAATTGCGTGTGTGTGTAAGTGTGTGTATGCATTAGTGTGTGAGCTCTGAGGGGAAATTCCTCTCTCAGGGCTGGGAGTTCTTCCTGTCGTAGAGCTGTGTTTGTACAGCCTGGCTTTGTCGGGATATCCTACCCTGCCCATGTCTGAGAGAGGAGAGAGGGAGAGATGGAGGGAGGGATGGCAAGCGGGGAGAGAGAGTGGCAGCTGGGGCGGGGGTGGGGGGTGAGGGGGGTCAGGCTGAGAAACTAAAGCAGTAACAGGGGCAGTGGTAGGAGTTTGGAGGTTGATTTTCTTCATTAAATAGAATTAGACATGCCATCACAAATGTCTCTCCAGAGGTTTGAATGAGTAATCCTGAGCTTTACTGCTGATGTGAGGCTGCAGGTGAAGGGCCAGAGCCAGACGACCAGACAGCCTGAGGGGAGGGAAGAAACGAGTTATCATCAGGACTCAGTCTTGTGTTTTGATGTTTGATGTCTTGTATTTTTTGGAGGAAACCCCTGCTCCCTCCGGCCGTGCCAGGCTCAGACCATCTGCACATGTCATGACTGGAAACAATCAGTGACTGAAAATTAGTTGTTTCTGTACAGGAGCTTCTGAGTGGAAACAGTTTGGATAGAGAGAAAATCAAATATCCACATGTACACTCAAAAATATACTGTTACGTTTGGCTACAGTGATGGTCCAAGGACAGAGGGATGATGTAAGCCCCTCTGAGGCTAATTATGACTTGCAGTATTGACTTTATAGATCTAACTAAAATTAAAATTACTATTTGTTCATCCCTTTGGGGCATGCTTTGTGATCAGGCTACAATAAACTTTGATTAATCTGTAAAGCACTTTGGGTTGCTTTTGAGTATGAAAGGTGCTCTATAAATAAATTTGCTTTGCTTTGATACAGATAACTAGGGTGGCTGGAGCACATTCTTCTTCATCTTTTCCTCAATGTTTTCTGATGTTTACATTTGGAAACATCAACCTGGCTCGATCGTGACTAGTTAGCTATAAGTCAGCAGAAGGAGAGTTTACAGACTTGTGAGTTAATGTCCTCATCCTGAGTGACTCGCAGCCATATGCCACCACCATCCAACGCCAACCACAAAAAGCACCACCAAGACTTGCATAATAGACATAAGGGTATACATTTTGCACAAATTTAGCGGCGCTGACAGAGAGGCGATTGGAAGAGTATTTGCATATGTCATTTTGTATTTTTGTAATTATGAGTGACAAAGGCAAAAATAGGACTAAGAATTCTCCTTTTTATTAAAGCATAAACAGCTAGAAAATGTGCAATAATCACATCAAATAAATCACAGCCATTCCCCATAAAAACACATCTGACCATAGGCCTATAAACAAACAAATAAATGAATGGACATTATGCCAGTGTCGAAAAATGTAAATCATTACTATTTCTCATTTGATGAGCTATTTGGGATTTCTGGAGTAATGTTTATATCATTAAAAAAACAAACAAAACCTCCAAGCGTTTGATGGGGATTTGGATGTCAATTACCATGGCAACAGTAGAAGCTTCAAAGCAATTGGCATAGCGTTTAATATAACCAGCGTTGTAGTCAAGACCACAAAACGAGGCCGAGGCATGATCAAGACCAGACCAGTGTGAGTCCTACTCTACATGTCACACTTGCGATAAAATGTGGAACATGTAAACCACAGGTACTCCTCACACTGATCTGAAAAATGCACATTTCCATAAAAACACCCCCAGAAAACAAATAACAATTCTTCCTCATTCACCTCTTGTATTGAAACTGTATATATTTGTTATGTGCAAGTGTACCAAAAGAAATGTTTTAATAAACTCATTCAGAAGGCATTGCAGAGGTGAATTTTATGTGTAGGAATTTCCTTTGATTTCTATGAGCAAACAAATACAAGCAAAAAGTAATGACCTAAAATCAAACTGTCTGTATTACACCCTCTTTTTTGACCTGGCAATTTAGTGATATCTCCATAACTGTGGTCTTGACCAGTTTTTAAATAGCCCTGCTTGTTCGAGACCACGATAAGACCAAGTAAAATGGGGTGAAGTCCGAGAGTTCTTGAGACCAGTCTCAGACCAGGATGTGTCCGAAGTACAACACTACGTAGAATTAATTATAGGTTATTACATGTGTCTGATATTTTGTGTACAAACCCATGTTTGTTCTGATTAACAGTATGTTACAAAAACATAGTGAAATAGTGATATCTCACACAGTATTACATAAAACTACAAACATTTTTTAGAGATTGTGCAGCGTTTCAACAGGAAGTACACCAGACTATTTATTTATCCATTAAATCATTAAACAAGCTGCAGCTAAAATTGCTCCCCAGACTAAAATCCAATCTGCTATTTCCACTCTGTTCACTGAGTCAAACTGAGCTTGTATTAAATATTTTCCACAACAGACTTTTTAAATTGTCAAACACAAGTGTAACTAATTATTTAATTAATTATAAATTAACATTTAATGATAGAACAGAGCACATCAGCATTGGTATTAGTTCCACTGCCTGTGCTTTTCCTACTATGATGAGTCAAAACGTCTTCAGAGAAAATGATCTATAAATCATGTTCATTTGGGAACAATGAAGAAGCAAGAGTGCTCTGATGGTAGCAAGGCCGATTCAGGTTGGTAAGGGTAAAACGACATTTAATGCACAAAAAATAAAAAGGAGGGAAAAGATAAATGATGGTTATCCAGCAAGTGTCAGTCAGTCCAAAACATGTCTGTGAAAGATCAAGTCTGTCTCACTTTTATCCAGTAAAGCAAGAGAGCTTTATGTGTTGTGCAAAAATATTATCAGCATTTGTCATTTGGAGAACTTCATCATCACTTATGACCCAATAGAAGTGTGTGGTAGGGGATTTTTATGCAGAGCTCTGTCCTCTGCCTGCATTTTCTCATTTTCTTCTTATTTTCTGTGTTCATGACATTTACAGACATGTAGCCCAGAGCGCTCAGGTGTGGTCGAGGCCTAATTAAAAAGCTAGTGATCAGGTGCCAAACTGTAAGCAGCAGACATCTAAGAGACACAGCAGAGAGATTAAATCTGGGGTTGGCTTTTACTTTTACTTTTGCTGGTGATCATATTTACAAACAGTAACCAACAATCCTGCAAATGTACTTTTAAGAAGTAGTATTATATGTTGCCAGACTGCCAGCTGAGGCAAAGGTAGGGGCAAAAAATTAAAAGGGCACCAGCATGCACAAAGTTTTCTCACATGTGGGCCAGCCTAAATGTCATTGCATCACGTTTTCTCATTTTTAAGGCAAATCTATCTGGGACTTCATCATCTTTTATCCACCAAAGTGGCATCCAAGGATATTAACTGTGTTTTTTCAAACAGTGTGTTGATAAAAATGCATTTGCTTTAAAATCCATTTTGAAGGTTTATTCCAGTTTTTGTGAGCATGTCAACCAAATCCAGAAGTGATCTGTTTTAGTGTTAGAAACATTAATGAGTGTTACATTTAGCATGCTCAAAGTACAGCTGACGGTGCTGGGTAAAGAAGCATGAACAAGTGTTTGTGACACTGTGTCATTTTTTTTTTTTTTTTGCCTCTGATTTGTGAGAGAATACATAATTGTATATTATTAATGTGTTTCTTATCACAGTTTTGAGGAGTATTGTCCTTTGCTGGGCCTCCATCTCTTTCAACACACACACCTTTCCCATTATGTCACTTCCCTGCTGTCATCACTTTGGCCATTATCTCCACACATGGCACAAAAAACACTGAGATGTTGTTTGAGGCAGATTGAGGTAAAAATATCACTTCATCATTGATAGTGATCTTATCACCTTCTTCTTTGAGATGTTTGATTTTCCCCTCTGTTCGCTTTGCCTTCTCCTGGCCTCTAATGGCCGCAGGTCTCTCTGACGTCACAGACTTTGTGATTGCAAAATAAATTGCTCTGGTGTCCGTGTAATTATGTGTGTTTTGGAGCGGTTGTCAGGAAGGTTTTATTGTGGGTGATTCTCTTAATCTTTTTACGCACATATTCCAAGTCTTATCAGTGGTTGTTGTTGTGATTTGAACTTGGTAACCATGGTTAGTTTGACCCCTCCTGGCTGCTGCACAGGACCCCCAACCTCGGCAGCAGGGCTTTCTGCAGATACACCCTTCCTGTATCAATGACAATATCATAACTTACCTGGCCGTGTGCTGGTGTGGGCCGAGAGGTGAGGTTGTGAGGGGGGGATAAAAGAGAACAAAAGAAAAGAAAAAGGCTTTGGACTTCCCACAGGTCTTAACCTGCTGTAACAGTTGGCAGAGGGCGCAGGCAGAATGAGGGAGAGGCGTGTGTACGCTGGATGGAAGGAAGGGTGAGGGAAGAGGGAGGGAGATTGGAAAGTTGATAAGGCTAAGAGGTCTGTGAGCAGGCCAATGGTGAGGTAATGCTGCGTGTGCAATTTGTAGTGGTGGACCGTTCATCACAAGTCTGACCACAAAAATAGCTTTAAGTCACGCTACAGTCTCAAGCAGCCTAAAATATTATATCAGACGCGCGACGAGTAAGACAACCGTCAAATATCCTGTACTTTTTTTAAGGCCCGAGTTCAAATAAAACCTGCAACCATTTGCTGCACGTCATTCTCGCTCTCTTTTCATACTGTCTGTCCAAATGAAGGGCCAAGAATTATAATCTTTAAAAAGAAAGAAGTAAGTTTACCCGTAGCTAGCTCCTAATGTCTGGTGAGTTGCATAGTGGGCAATGTACATGCCAGCCAGGTTTTGACAACAAAAAGGCGTAGAATAAAAAAGACAAAGTCTCTGCTGCTCTATCGATAATGATCCTCTTATTTTCTAACTGTCCACCGATGTTACAGTGCACTGCTAAATCTGTGGAGTATTCTTTTAAATCTTAAACCGGTGTATTGTTACCCTGTACAAAAATGGATGGATGGTAAGTGGACCTGCACTTGTATTGAGCTTTTCTAGTCAGCTAGTTCAGTCAGCCATTCATGTTCATTCAATACTGGTGGTACAATCATCAGGAGCAATTAGGGGTTCAGTATCTTCAGCGAACGACGCCTCAGCATGTTGACTGACGCAACCGGGGATGGAATTGCTATCCTTCCAGTTAGAGGACAACCTGCTCCACCTTTGAGCCACAACCTCCGACAAAAAGTGTCGTCCAGAGCCTCATTCCCAATGCACAAATAAACCTTACTAGCACTTTTAGCACAGCTTTTTAATGAATGGGGAATGTGTTCAATCGGCAATCACGGGTGTTAACTGCCGACGGCTCCCATCAGTATCAATGGAAACACAACACCCGATTGAACAAGCCAATTTCAGCTTCTTAACCGGCAAGATGCAATGACGCGCCATCACTAAATACTATCTGTTCTCCGGCCTGTCTGTGATGTTGAATGGACGCACCAAAAAAACCAACACACATACATACAGGCATGCTTATCTGCTGTGAAGCCGTGTACACAGCTTTGCTCTACTGGCTATGGGAGAGCAGTTTATAGCCTTTTTTTAGCGGGTTCACCATGTTTAAAAAAACCTGCGTGCATGCGCGAATTTGTTTGGAAAAGAAGTATTAAACTTCAAGACTATAAAACAAAAAAAAACAGTTATTTTAATGAGACATCAGCAGCATTTCCCGCTGTGTTTGTGCCACCAAATCCAAGTGTTTAAAACCAAAAGATAATATTTTCCTTACAATTACCAATTAGATTTTGTGCCTAAATATAACCACACGTTACCCCAACATTGTTGAAATGTAAAAAAGGTATATATATATGTGTGTGTGTGTGTGTGTGGTTTGAAACAGACAATGCCAAAATATTCTCCTAAATCCATCCTTAACAGCTACAATGGTGTATACTACTACACATTACAATCACATTGTTGCATTATTGTAATGACATAAATGTATACAGTAGGATCATTTTACTACAGAACAAGTACATTTACTACTACTACATAAGATCATTTTTCTTAAGCAAAAGATCTGAATACTTCATATCCCACTAATTCTGTATAGCTCTAATGTGATTATAATCGACTGCAGAATCTTGCAGTGTAAAGATGTGAATCATGAATACTAAGCATCACTTTAGGTGAGAGTTTTAAGCCGAAGCTTAATGACTCCAGCTGGTCCATCTGTGGGCTACCTGCTATCTGTTGGCTGTAATAAACCCAGCACATCTCATTAGCTCCGTGACTTCTAACTGTGTGTGTGGGTGTTCTTCCACTTCCCTGTCTAGTTATTTTTTCTTTTCTTATCACCTTCTCTTTTGTCTTTTGTCTCATCATCATTTTGTTTCACCTCCCTCTGACCTCTTAGTTCTCCAAAACATATCTGAAAATCTGACTGAAAACTCCAGGAGTCCAACAAATCGTTATTCACCACAGCTGCCACAGTTGCATTTCACCTCCACCTTTCTTTGTCCTTTTTTTTTTACATACATCCCACATAATTATCCTTTTCTCTCTCTGTACAGTCAGTCTGCTCACCTTCTCATCTCCTCTTCCATTGCAGCACAGATTTACTTGATGTACTTCCACTAGAAGCAAATCCCTGACTCAGTGTTTTCTCCACACCAATTTTCACTCCCTTAACATTTTGCACCTTCACTGCAACCCTTCATCTTCTCCTCTCCTCCTGGCATGTCGTCTCTTTTCCCCTCCAGCTAACAGTAACGCCGCTGCCGACCTCCTGCCCTCAACCTGCCTCCAAATCCCTCTCACACCTCCTGTGCCCATCACCTGCTTCCTACAGTATCTTTTTCCTCCCTCAGCCTCTTCTCCTCCCACTCATCCACCTCTGGCAGTATACATTCTCACAGCAAGGACGTGACTACACATCCATGTAGCCCTTTAGGGGAAACCTTACCCATAATGCACATGGTAGAGATATTTGCATGACAGGCGCTAGTGCGTTCCAGAGAAGGAGAAATGGATGGATGGAGAGAGAGAGTTGCAGGGGAAAGTGTTGGTCTGAATTATTCATTGCTGGTCTATATGATGAGCAAATGCATCAGAAAAGAGAAAGGCAGAAGAAAAAAACACATGTCCTCTGTTATCTCTCTAGAGTGTGATATCTCTGTAAGCTCAAAGTCATCAATTGAAGATGTCCAGCTTATGCCGGAGTCCTCTGCCTGTGTACTGCAGGATGACAGGCTTTATCTTTAGATAAGTTTATGAATTTTAATAAAATATCTAGACTGTAAATGTTGCAACCTGCTCCATGCATCCACGATTAATGTGCATCCTGCAGCACAGAATAAAAAAGAACACAATAAAGCATTACACCTGCTCCAAGAGTGTGTTCATTAAAATGAACAGAGTTTTTTGGATGTCCTCTCTCACAAAATTGATGTTTCTCTCTGCATGGCTGCAGGCTGAGGTTTTCTTGAATCAGCAGCTTGTTCAGGCACTGAATCCTTTCTGTTTTTTTTTTTTTTTCTCAAATGCTTGGGGCATCATTCGAAACACACACACACATGCTTTCCACAGCAGTGGAATTAAACTAGGGACATTTACTCATGTACAGTTTTGACCAAAGGCCAGTGTGTTGGATTTAGGGGGATATATTGGCAGAAATGGAATATAATATAATAAGTTTGGTTTCTTTAGTTTATAATCACCTATAAAGGTTGTGTTTTCATTAACTTAGAATGAGTCATTCCTATCTACATAGGGGGCAGGTCTGTGGATGTATAAAGTAAACCGGTTACAGCATTCGAGGCGAGGCCCTGTTTATTCCTACGAAAGAAAGCACCAGCTGGGGTCCTGAGCGGGTCCTCGTCCACGGAGCTTGCCATGTTGCACCACCATGTTTGCCATTTGCATTTTCACATTAGCCGTTCACAATGTGAAACTAATTTACTCAGTATTTTTATCAGTTTAAATCACCTTGTTGCTTTGTTTTAGAGAAGAGACCTCTGTGGATAATTTGACTCCTGTAAAACCCTCCTGAACAATGGAGTTCATACTCAGAGAAGTGCCAACATGCCACTAAATCCCCTTAAATTCTCTACAGCGTTAGCTTTACAACATTAAAATGCTGCCCAAACTTTAATGCATCAGTAGTATGATATTTTTTCTTTACATTTTACTGCCCATCCTAATTAATATTTATGGAGGAATAAGTAGGACTTTTACTTGTAATGGAGTGTTTTCATTCAGTGAGATTTTATTCCCTATTTTAGAAGATCTTAATACTTCTTCCTTCACTGATTTTCAACGCCTGATTCCAATCCGTCTATTGCATCATGTATGACGGACGTTGTTTGTTTTGTAAAAAAAATTCAATTTGTTGCAGAGGTCATACGAATTTTTAAAATTTAAAAGAAAAAAACTCTGCCAACATCACACAGTAAACCTGCGTGTTGTAAACCAAGAACAGTTATGACAACCAAATGTCAGTATCACTACATTATATTCCATATCCATTTGTTGGAGCAATGACATTTATACTTCTACTTTACTATTGATACTTCACTTTGTCAAAAAAAAGTCTAATATATGTACAGGTCAGAAACACAGCCCGTCTGTAGGATTAAGACTTCTCTTTGGCCTTCTTCAACATAAACAACAGAATTGGTTTTGTGTTATTAAATATGATATAAAACTCAAAAAGTGTATTTGTGGCACATATTAAATGGATGTCTTCTCTGTGTTTTCTATTTACAGAAGTCCTTCTCTTTGGTGTTGGAGGCTCTGGACTATGACAACGACACAACAGAATCAGGTGAAGCTATAGTGTGTGTGTGTGTGTGTGTGTGTGTGTGTTTGTGTGTGTGTCTTCTTCGAGTCATGTGCTGATGTGTTTTTATGTGTCTTCTTCTCAGACTGCTTGTTTAAAGGTTTGAAGGTCAATATGTGTAACAGCTTTATCAATTGTAAAACTTTAATGTCGTGCTTTTTCTAGATGATTACACTCACCTCCGCCACGCCAGATAAAATTACTGCCCTCCATGATTGATTTGTCTAAAGGGCATCTAAGCTACATAGCTTTTGGCTTGACTTTTTGGGGTTAGTTTTTTCTTGCATTAATTATTTGCCTTATTAATGTGTTATTACAAACTCAACTACAAGTATGTTGGGCTATCCTTTTCTTTCCTTTATTATGGAAAACATGTTAAATACAGGGCTTTAGCTAAGGTCAGCTCTGACTGCATTCCTGGTAAGATGCCAAAGTCAAAGTGCTTTGGGTTTATATGCCTCTGTACATACTGTACATCTGTCTCATTCTTGTGAATGCTACATTTTAGGAAGCCCTTGAGGAAGTTTCTTCAAATTTTGTACAAACATCAATTTAGACTCAACAATAAACTAATTTGGTGGTCAAAGATCAAAGGTCAAGGTCACTGTGACCTCACAAAACACATGCACACAAGTTCAAATGTTAATTATGACAAAATTTCACACAAATGTCTAACAGGATAAAAAGATGAAGTGACATTTTATATCAAAAAAGGGTCAAAAGTCAGCTTCACTGTGACATCATAATTTTCCGCAAAAACACTTTACTCGCTATTATTCAACTCAGTAACAGAAGGGGAGACATTTGGTCTGATACTGAATTAGTGACTAATATTGGGTATTCACATTGAAACTGTTTTGATTTATACTTAAAAATTAAAAATTCATTGATCTGTGCTGAAGATGTGTGTGAAGCATCCACGTTTCACTAAAACAATACATTTAATGAATTCCTTCACTATGTGTACTGTATGAGTCTATAGAAACAAAGATATAAAGTGCAACCTGACTGGTTGGTGGAGGCATTCAACCACGAGGCGATCATTTTAGTTTACCTCTGTTTTGTGTTGGTGTTCTTCAATTATACATTGCTATGACAAAATATTTTTTATATGTCAAAAAGTCTGGTCTCACTCTGGTCATAACTCAATTTTGACCAAATATAGTCACTGTGGTTTGGCTTTGTAGGGCTGTAATTTTCCGTGTATCTGTCTTTCCATTGTCTTTCTTAATTTCCACTGAGGCAACAATTCACAAGCACTTGTTTACAAGTGACTCAACATGGTGAAACAGTATGAAAATATCCTACAAGGTCTTTTATCCAGACCCTTTAACTTCCTGCTTGTCTCCTTGTTGTTTCTCCTCGTAATCAGGAAAAGCTCCATGACAGGGAATGTGAGCTGCATGCTATAAAAAGCATAACACACACACACACACACACAGACAGATGTTCCTGTGCCTTCCTCATTCCTGTCATGCCACAGTCCTCTCTTTCATCCCACCGTCCTCTACCTCTCTCAGCCAGTGGACAGATCCCAGTTGTATCCAGAAGATGGCTAAGATAATGAAAAACCGGGAACTGTCTTCCTCCTTCTTAGTGTTCGACTCTCCCATCCCCTTCCATTTCTCCTTCCCTCTGCCCTCCAGCGCTGCCGCTCCCACATCTTGTTTGCATTACCTGTCATTTCTACCTGAGCTCCTGACAGCCTTTACATTGGGTCTAAAGCCATTCACTAGGCCGGCAGCTTAGCTCAGCCCAAACACTGTCGTCCTGTAGCAGTCTGAATGGACTTATCAGGCCCGCCTGCTAATCAGAAAGGATTACTGAGCACGACTTTTGAAACAGTCCTTGGAAACGGTGCAAAAATATGACGTCCTTTGAGCACAGATAGTACGACCTTCACTGAGTTTAGTTGGTGTTAATGTGCAGGGGAGTACCTTTATCTATTTAAGCATAAATCCAGTTTATTTCATATTGGTTATGATATTATGTTACTCACCAAAGTAATTACTAGATCTGGGACACAGACAAAAAAATTATCTAAACTCCTTTTTTGGTAATAATCCCTCATTGTATGGGAAAAATGCGTACACAAAGCGACAGTAACTGGGTCACCGTAAGCTGAACCAGGATGTCGGTTGATAAAATCATTTTCTCTTTCATAAAAGTTTGGCCAACCTGGGGCCCGTTCCACAAAACAACAGTGTGCCAGCACTGCTTAGTTTTGTTAAGTTTTTTGTATTTTCATGTATGATCAGTTGCCAGTTTATTAAGTTTGCCTTGCTAAAACTGATGCAGAGCTTTTCAATAAATCCTACCTAAATCCTACACAATTCTATGTCTCCAGCTGATCACTTTTGTTCAGATTTTGTTACTGCCCCGCGCATAGGTATTATGCCTATACTTTTGCTAGCTGCTCTGTATCATGCTCGCTACTCAGCTCAGCATTAGTGCACTGTCACCAAAACAACCACCACGCCCTGCACTGATGACATAGTCCTTATCGGAGGTGCATCAGGATGGAGTTAGTATTTATAACTTCAAAACACATGTGGTCAAATGTGTCCCAGACCTCCTCAGCAAGTGGTTTGAGTGATCAGATTGGAAATGTATCTCTGTGGCATTATTTAGCGCTATCCAGTGGTGATCAGATCATGCAAGAGACATGTTAATGCCAAGGCTAAACTGGATATAAAATATGTGAGAAAGTGGGAAGAACATGTTTTTATGTATATGTCATGTGGTGTGGAGCAGGTGCAACAGGGACACTAATAGATGTTTCTTTATTCATGGTTGGAGAAAGAAAAACACTAAACTAAAGATCACATAACAAAACCAAGGATCAAACAAAGACTGAACTGAAAACCAGGACTTAAATAGAAACTAGTCTGACAAGGGGATTAATCTCAGGTGGAGAAAAGGGCGGAGGAGCTCAGGTGAGGGGAATAAATCAATAAATTAAATCCTTCAATGTATGCAGCAAGATGTTGGAGATCTTCTACCAGTCTGTGGTGGTGGGTGCCATCTATTGTGCTGTAGTCTGCTTGGGGAGTAGCATCAGTGCCAGGGACGCCAGCAGGTTCAACCAATTGATCTACAAAGCTGGATCTGTCATTGGCCACAACCTGGACTCATTCCAGTCTGTGACAAACAGGCGGTCACTGAACAAACTGCTGTCTATCACAGACAATTCATTGCATCCGCTTCCGCTTCACACTATTCAGAGACAGCTGAGCTCATTCTCCAACAGGCTTCTTCAGCTCCGCTGTCACAAAGAGCGCTTCAAAAAAATCATTCCTGCAAATTGCAATAAGACTCTTTAACAGCTCCCCTCTGTGAGGCACGTGAACTCACCATCTGCACTGGACTCACTGATCATTGCTCTCTGTTCTGCACATTACTATTTTTGCACATCCGTCTTCACTTTTTGCACACTTGTTTGCACATTTTTTGTTTTTTATTGCTCTTTTTAACCTTTTTTTCTTTTTCTTTTTTGTTTGGTTTGTTTGTTCTCTATACATACTGTACATATCTTTGTTATTATTATTGTTATTTTATTTTAGTGCCTTCCTTTTTGCATTATTTTGCCTTTTTAACGAATATTTTATTCAGTTGCTGCTCTCTTATTTGCTGCTTTAACAAAACAGTTTCCCTCACGGGATTAATAAAGTATTTCTATTCTATAAGGGGATTAGGCAGAAGAACAGGCAGGCAGCTCACTGGCTGGAGACATGTCAACATGCAAGCATAAGGAAAGAAGTTTATGTTGCAAATCGCTATTTGTGCATAGCAAATGTGGTGAAACTGACACCCTCAGATTACCCGAGTGCTTGTGTTTCTTGCGGCATCTAACTTCTATTTTGTAATGTCACCATGTGCCCAGATCACATCATTTAAAGTTACCATGTAAGTTTTCTTTTCTTTTGATCACCGGAACACATAGTATGTATTTTACTTGTTGATTTACGTTTCCTTCATCATAAAACACTTGCAGAGCTGATTTTTGGAGGACCTTGTTACCTATATTGCTAGCAGCTCTTTTTGTCTTTACATATTATGGCTTATTGCTACATTTTCTTTACATTATTACCACCAACTATTGATAGGTGGATAGGCATGAGACCCCTGATACAACTATATACCATGCACAAGGAGAACAGCTCATATGATATCCTCCGAATCAGTGCCTCACGAATTATGTTACATCCTTAATGTACAGTTATGTACTTAAATTTAAGGTAATTTAGGTTTGTGCAGTAACAACTACTGTTAGGTTTTGGAAATTACACATGGCAAGAAAGTACCATAAAATAACGTGAAAGCGCACTCAAAGTTCACACAGTACCCAACACACATCTCCTAGGGCAGTGGTTCCCAACTTTTGGGTCGCTGTCCAAAAGTGGGTCGCTAGTCCATTCTGAATGGACTGCAAGTGACTACCAAAAAAGTCAAGTTTGTAAAAAAGCAGTGCATTTTGAATTTCTGGCACAGGGATTTTATATTGAAGTACTGATTCCTCCTGTTCAGCCATTTTAATATGTCCTTGGTTCCATATACTTGATATTATTAGACCTATAAACAGTAATTTAATGTTACTGATCTTGGAGCAATAATACGCACTGTTTGGGGTTGCAGTGCTATTTATTTATGCACCAAGTTTAAAGTAAGTCTAGGTCTAGGGAAGTCTAGGGAAATTTGGGGATTTTGGGACCTGTCCACCACCCCAATCTGCATCCTTACAAGACTGCTTGGGACTGCTTCTTTGTTTACTCCTGTCAGTACATTGGTCATGTGATTGGAGCCTTTTTAAGTTTATGTGATATGTATGAATTTGGGTACAAACAGTTTGTGAGAATGGCCTTGTGTGTGCAAAAAATCTTTACTCCCTAGTGCCACTAATGGTCACAAACTCCATTAAATGCTCTTTAAATGTTGCCAGTACAGTGTTGTAATAAACCAGAATTATCTTAAAATAACAGCAGTTAAATTTCCTCTATGTTCTTCCTTCTGTTCACATGTTTATTGGGTCATTGTGAGTGCAGATTTGCCGCTGTGATTCAGCTGTATTGACGTAGCACTCACAGCCACAAAATTGCCACCCCCGCTGGAGAGAAAGTGAAATTCAATATTAGAAGCATTATAATCAAGACCAGCTTGTCTATAAAATTCCAGACACATGTTTAGACTTAGTGTTTTTATCCAGATGAGAATCATTTTATCGGGACGTCCTGCATTAGAATCAAAACGCAAAGACAAAGAGTGCTGTGAGAGTTATCAACATAACTCAAACAAACGCCATCCACCTGGTGTATTGGCTTCTGCTGTATTGATTTGTCGGTTGAGGTGATGTGGAATAGCAAGTCAAAAGGAGGCGTTTTCTCTCCTGCAGTGTTTTCTCAGCCGCTGGCGATGGCAAGCACTTCACAGCTAGCAGCAGGCAGTGGGGGACGATCACCAGAGGCCAGAGAAAGTGATTTAAGTGTTCTTGCTACCTGCAGACTCTTTCCCTGTGTGTTCGCTGCTTATATTCTGTTTGCCTTTCTGTGAAGTCCCATTTCAAAAGCAGCTCTGGGATTGTTGGTGCTACTGCTAATATCTGAGCTTCTCTCTTTCTTTAGTTTTCTCCATCTTTCTCGTGTGCTCGCTTGTTATTGCGCCATCTTATTACACTAGAGAGGAAATCACACACACCTTCCCTGCTGTGCAGGCTGATAATTTGGTTATTTTCTTCTTCTCTCCTCCCGTCTGCTGTTCCTATTTTCTGGCAGAGACATGGTGAAGATGAAATTAGCCCTTTGACATGCCAGAGTCATAAAATAATGAAAAAACCCACACAGCACTGCAGCAGCCTAACGATGTTTTTGACGACAGGCCAGTGGAGGAACGAGGCAATGGCTGAGCTTACAGGGCTCTCAGTGTCCGCTCTGGTCCAATTCCTCTTTTACACTCTTAAACACACACTCACACACACACACACTCGCAGGCAAACACACACTCACACTGGCCAATATGTGCCCCTGTTTTCATTCCTTTTGTGTCAAACCATGGTGATCTCATCTCTCCATCAGGCGGTTTGCTATGTGTGTGCGCTAATAGCTGCCTCCCTTCCTCTTTGGCTCTGTTTGCCTCTGTCTGCCTCACACACACACGCACAGACACACACACACACGCACACACTGTACACCCTCTCTCTCTCCATCGCTGACTTACTTCCAACAGCCTTTTCTATCTTGCAATCTTCCCTTTTATCTTCACCAACATCTCTTAGTTAAACACACATGCATACATTGAAATACACAGATGCACCCGCGCACACACACATATTCTCAGTGCTTTGTGTGTGTTAACACCCTGTCAGAGGAGATTATATCTGAGTTGGGGATGACAGCGCCTCTGGGAAATCCCCTCCGGGGGTCAGGAGCAGCAGCCGCTGCCCCGGGCCTCGTCTGGTCCTCTCTGGTGTTCAGGCCTCCCTCTCTTCTCTGCGGACCCCCGACCCCTTTTCTCCGCTCCGATAGTCTGCCTCTTGTTTCCGTCGGTATTCATACCGGAACTGTATATGGAGCTGTTTTTCAGTTTGCTCCCTGTACCCTCACTATATGGTCAAGTGCTCTGATGGTGGGTGTACCTAAGAAATTCTGGACTCACCCAGACCATAATAAAGATATATTTGAAAATACACCAATTTTTATTTTTGAAAGAAAGAAAGCATTCCTTTATTATTATCATTTTTTTTTTTACAATCTGTTGTTATTTTACAGATTACAAACTCATGGGCCTGAAATACAGAAACATTCACACACAGGACCTATACATGAATGGCGAGATGTCAGAGCAAATGGGATGCCCGTAGACAAGTGCCCTGAGCAGTTGGGAGTTCAGTGCCTTGCCTCAGCACTGCCCGGGAGAATGAACTGATACCTCTCCTACAACCAGTCCACACTCCTTGTTTAGTCTGTACTGAGCCACTGGTGCCACCGGAGTCCTCAGCAAAATTGCATTTCGGCCCAAGACTAGTTAGTGCTTTATAGAAGAGTACAATTATTTTAAAAATCTATCCTTTGGGGCGCCTGGTGGCTCAGTGGATAGAGTGGCGCCCCATATGCAGAGGCTGTGTTACTCTTTCCTTCTTGGGGACCACAGATCAAAATTAGGCTTTCTGACTAATGTAGGAGTATTTTCAGAAATGTTATTAATATACTTTCCTTATCAAAAAAGTAAAATAAAGATGGAGAATGAATGAATGTTGCTCCTTGTCTGCTGGATGTGTAAATTACACCATCACTTTTACTTAACCAGCTTAATGTGTTGTTTATATTTTAGTGCATCAGTTTTGTGTTAACAGCTTGATCCGCTGCAGGTTTAATGTCCAGTGTGTAGGATTTAGGGGCATCTATTGGCAGACTTGGAATAATCATTACTATGTTTTCACTAGTTTATAATCACCTGAAACTAAAAATCGTTGTGATTTTGTCACTTTAGAATGAGCTGTTTATATCTACATATGGAGTCGGTCCTCAACACAGAGTCTGCCATGTTGTTTCTACAGTAGCCCACAATAGGCAAACACTGGCTCTAGATAGGGACATTCATGTTTTTATGTCGGTTACTGTGGTTCTCTTACACACTTGACACACTAGAGAAGTTTAAGTTAGTTGATATGTTGCAGCCTCACTGCTAGAAGCCACTACCTCCTACACAATGGACCTTAATGCACTGTTTCTCTCAAAATATCAAATAATGGTGGATCATCTGTTTTAATCTGAATCTTTCAATTCTGAAAAAGCCTGTCCCTCCTCTCTCAGGTCAGTTGATTGAGCGAGTCCTCCTCTCCTCCATGTTGAACCCTGGTGAACAGTGGCAGACGTACCGTCACCACGGTCGACCTCTCAGCCTGGATTACCGGCTCCGCTTCCGCTGTGATTCAAACTACTACGGACCTTTCTGCAACAAGTTCTGCAGAGCCCGCGATGACTTCTTTGGTCATTTCAACTGCGACCCCAGCGGCTCCAAGGTTTGCATGGAGGGCTGGACGGGACCAGAGTGCAAAGAAGGTGAGAGATGAAACTTAAATCTGTGGTGTGTTGGCATGAATGGCAGTATTATCATGCCAGTATCGCCCCCATTAAACCATAACACTTACACTTCAGTTTATGTCCAAATGAAAGAAATGAGATAAAAATGGTTTAACCAAGCTTTTAGGGAGCTCTAAAGTGTTTTTTCTTTGGACAGAGCCAGACTCGCTGTTTCTCTCTTTTTCCAGTCTTCATGTTGAGCTAAGCACCTGCAGGCTGTAGCTTCATATTTACTGTACAGACATAAATGTGGTTTCAATTCCCTCACCTAACTTTTGACAAGACAACCACGAGAAGCTATTCTTTCGGAAAAGATTGCAGCGCTGGAAAAGCAGTCTTTTCATAAAACTGAGCTGTCACACACACATCAACTTGCTGCTTGGTCAGTGAACTTTCACGTCTACATATGATGCCAGAGGTGGTATGTCAATTTATGCATCTGACGCTGAGATTCTCTGACGGAGTGGTAGTATTTGACAAACGGGGAGTGAGAATGGGCTGTGGAGACCTGATAGTGAAAAATAAATTGTGTAACAATGTACAGTGTGTGTGCTTTGTAGTAAATGAACCAAAAAAAAAAAAAAAACCCACTGTAACAGTTTTTTATCCAACCCTCATTTGTTTAGCTTTCTCAGCTTCGACTCACTCCAAAATGGGGCACACATATTTTGGAAAACCTAGAAAACATCCGCCAGTATTTTCCTCAGGATGATTTAAGACCACTGCTGAGAAAAATAGAAAATGTTTTTGCTTTCCATTTATTTTCCCACTTATCCCGGAAGGGGGTTTCCTCTGTGGTGGAGCTTTCTCAGTTTCTTAAAAGGTTTTTCCATGAGGGAGTACTTGTTTTTCTTTCTAATGTTTGCTCTCTGAAGCCCTTTGAAACTGTTAATGTGATTAAGGGCTGTTAAAATAAACGTGACCTACGGACCAAACTCATCAGCATTAATTGGTAGATGAGTTGTTTTAGATTCACACAAACACACGTATGTACTAACAGCCCCTTAGCCAAAAGAATTAGCTGCATGAGAAGACGATTCTCATAGAGACAGAAGAGTAAGTATATAGACCTCAACTCCTGAATAAATCAATTGAGATAGCCTTTAGGAGTAATGACACTGACATGCTGCTGTACATCAGTAAATACACATCAGTTAGCTTGTGTGTGTGTGTGTGGGGGGGGTTTCTCTGTCTGTCTGTGACTCATTAGCTGGATGACCTCGCTGCGTGACCTCGGAGCGCTGCCATCGCGCTGCAGTGGTAAAAGTGAATGGAGGAAACCAGAGTGGAAACCATGGGAACCCTGAAGGACACGCGGCTGGTTTTTCGGACATCCTGCAGCCTTGCCCATCCCGCCCGTGTCTCACTAAATCTGACTTCCTCCTCAGCAGGTCGCTGATTGGACTGCAGAGAAGCAGGAAGTGTGAAAAATTAGCCAGGGTCCCTCTGTTACCCCCTGCAGGTTACTGACCACCATGAAGATCAGGGAGGTTTAAGTCTCCGTCTTTGAGTAGATGAACTGTTTATGTAAATAATCTAACAATCAAATATCAGGATAATCTTGAGGTTTTGTCGCGGTGACAGTACCTCCATGTGTTGTCTTGACTGACAGTGATCCAGATGTGTCCACTGTAGACTACATGTTTTAATAAGAGTGTTTGAATGTTTGCATCCATCCATAGTCAGTGTATTATAAACAGTAGATGCCAGTCGACATGGCTCCAGTTTGGAGAAGTAGGCTGAAGTCTGATACAGAAACTAAGCAATGTACTGCGGTGGACAGGTTCAGCAACAAAACATATTTTAGCAACCTAAAAAGTGTCCCACCTAAAAATAAATAAAAAAATAAAAAATACAATATGAGTTCAAGTGTATGCTATATTGAATGTATTTTCACCACTTTTACCTCAGTTCCCCTTCTATGCTTCTCGTCAAAGCCACCAGACTCCATTGAGGAAAACGATAATTTTAGTTCTCTTAACGGGGTAGCTGCTGGTCTACCACTGCTTCATTCAGTTATTGTGTATTGTATAGTGTTATTGTGTGACTTTGGTGAATCCGAACTAACCTCTTTAAACACCAAAGTCACTCAATAACACAAACAAAATAATTTCTCAAGGCAGCAGTTGACTAGGAGCTCCTGTGTTTCAGCAACATTTAATTACTGTTTTTCTCAGTGGAGTTTAGATGAGACATTTTTTAGGTGGCTAAAATTTGTTTTGTTGCCGACCACCATCCACAGCAATTCTTTGCTTAGCTTTCATGTCGGACTCCAGCCTGCTTCTCCTAACTGGTGGCTGATATCTCCTATGTGTAATACACTGACTATGGATAAGTACCTAATGCAACCCACTTAAAAAAATCTGAGCTATCCCTTTATTACCCTTAACTGAATATCATATCTGTTTCTAATAGGTCTCTTTTTTGTGTGTCACAGCTGTGTGCAGACAGGGGTGTCATCAAGCCCACGGCTCGTGTACTGCACCTGGAGAATGCAAGTATGTCCAAGGACCTCTTAAGAAAATTAAATTTAATGATAATTTAATCATTTCCTATGTTGGCATTTATGTAGCAAACACCTGGGCCAAGTGATACATAATTTCAATATCCATTCCAGTTAAAATTTATTCATAAAGCACATTTAAAAACAACTACAGTTGACCAAAATGCTGTACAATCACCACTATAAAATCAAAAACTAGAAAAACAATACAGGAGAGCACAGATGATATCAATGTACAAAGTCATATAGTATAGGAGGCATTTCAATGCACATTCTGTCATTAGCATATAACATCAGAATTAAGAAGTTCACTACTGTTCAATACAGAAGTGTAATAGTTTAAAGTGGAAACTGGACAAGTTTTTAACTTTTTCTTCCCCTAGCATTTCTAAGTGGTGCTATTGTTGGTGCCAATGTGGCAAAGACACACTGGATTGCTTTCTGTTGTCTTCTGAGTCGAAAAACTCACCAACACAGGACACACTGCATTTTCTTTCCCACAGTTACTTTGGTTGTTCCACTGTGTGTCATTGCCATCACTAGGAAGTGAAACTGTTAATTACTTACACTGATACCCTTTGGTAACTGGGAATACCTACTGATAGCTACTGGGCAAAAACAAAAGTGTGATCCTTTCCCCATTTTGGCTGTGCCATGGTTGATGCCATGGTTGACGCACTACTTACTGCTGCAAAAAAAGCCTTCATTTTCCCAGGAGATCATACCTGGTCTAACCCCCGGAGCGTCAAAATACAACACTTGGGCAGTGGTTAACCCTAACCCTGGAGTCCCTAATAACAGACAGCCCAGATGGGAGGCAGACCCTCAAAAAGCCAAATGAAAAGTTTGATTTTGTTTACAATTTTGCCATTACTAAATTTGAATTGTGCACAGAGACTGCTTATGCTTAGGGCCCAGATTTTGGTGCTATGCCCCTGTGGATGTCACGTCAATCTTATGTCACATGAATGGACTCGTGATTAACATCAGCCATGGTCTTTTCCCAGTCCTAACCAAGCGGTTTTGTTGCCTAAACCTAGCTATAAAAAAACTGCCATATTTTGATCACAAGACCGTTGCTTCAGCTCCCCTTCAATGCTCTTGTCAGAGCCACAAGACTACATTGAGAGAAGCTCTCTTAACAGGGAAGCTGCTGGTCTACTGCTGCTTCATTCAGGTAGTTAGTTTGTGTTGTTGCGTTACTTTGGTGAATCTGAACTAACTCTTTTAAACTCTGGATTCACACAGTAACAAACAAAATACCTGGTTGAGGCAGCAGTTGACCAGCACCTCCTGTGTTCAGCAACATTAAATCACTGTGTTTACTTAATGAAGTCTGGCTTTGAAGAGAGTGATATAACGAATTCACCTTCCCATCGGAAATCACTGTCTGACATTAAAGGTAAAGCAGTGAAAATACTCTTAGCATAACATACACTTAAACTGATATGGTGGCAGACATGGTCTTATAGTGAACCAATTTAAATGCTAATGTTGTCATTATTCTACAGCCATCACATTGCAATGCAATCAACATTTACTTCATAATGATAAGTTAGAGCAAAAAACTTACAACATTAAACTAAAGACAGCAATATAAGGCCTGCTGTAATTTCCTGAACCTTCTCTAAACACTTTGACAGATGATATCCTTTCTTTCTTGTTTTTTTCAAAATGCAATTTTCATATCTTGTTTTTTAACCTTAGCCTGGATTAGATGTCTGGAGTTTGAATCCCATGTGTCCTGCAGCAGCAGGCAGGTGCAGCTGGGTTGTATTGATGGACTGTTTCCACCAGAGTGATGAACTGTCTTTACCTGTAGAACAGCTGACGTTTCACTAAGAAAGACCACAGTATATATATGTACTGTGTAAACGTAGTTTTTTTGGAGTGACTTGAAGATTAGGGAGAGATGGGGTGAGGGTCCAGTTCAATGGGATCATAGGGGGTCAATAAAAGAGAATGAGGCTGGTGATGAGGCTGAAGCATTCTGAGACGAGACTCAGGGTGGGGGACACGTCTCAATAAGCTTTGTGTTTCATCATCCCCCCCTGAGAGTTCATTTCCAGGACCTTTTTGTTGTGAAGCAACAGTGCTGGTGGCTGAGCTACTGTGCCACCCTGCTGAGAAGGAAGAGAGGTGAAGAAAAGGGGTTTTTTTTTTTTCGGGGTGGGGGATGTGTCGTGAGAACCAAGTCAAGTAGGGGGGAAAGGGTTAGTTCAAGTAATATATGACCGTAGATGACGACAAACACATTTAAAAAATGGCAGAACAACACAAAGCAATAATATAGGGATAAGAATTGTCAGTCCACATGTCAAGATGTATTTAATGGCCTCACAGATCATCACCATCTACAATCCTACCTCAGTTAAAAGGTACAATATTATCACCCCCTCCTCCGTCTCCTCGTTTGTTGTTGTGTGAAGCGTTTGACTCTGCACTCGTTTATTGCAGAACACGATATGTTCTTTACAATTTCTCGTTATCTGTTTTTCAGAAGTTTCAGTCATTTTACATGTGAAAGTACATTAAAGCTATTGCAGTGTTACTGTTTACAAATGTTATAAATAAATGGTGCGAAACACATACATAATCTGTGCAAATCGTAAACACCACCCTGCCCTGCAGGTGCCATCTATTGGTTGTATCTACGCCAACATTGGAAGCGTGGAAGTATGGCGACAGTGACATTTACAATGTTTAATTGAAAATAAATGGAGCATATACGAGCCGTTAGTTGTCATTTAAAGAAAAAAGTCCCACAACATTCATTAAAAAAAGCATCTCTCCCTCCAGCATTTCTTTTTAACAGCAACAAAACAGTTGCTATAAATATATAAATATATGACTCTGCTCTTCTTCTTCAGGTGTCATTACGGCTGGAAGGGCCCTCTGTGTGACCAGTGTGTGACGTTCCCCGGCTGTGTGTACGGGAGCTGCACTGAGCCCTGGCAGTGTGTGTGCGACGTCAACTGGGGAGGACTGCTGTGTGACAAAGGTCAGATATGTGATCCATTAAAAGTGGAATGTTTTGAAGTAAGAATGAAAGAAAGCCCAGATGTACAGACACAAGGATTTAATTTGTGTTTGTTGATCTATTTCCTTTCTCCACTTCAATTTAACATCCCAAATATTCAACTGGAGCTGTTTGAAATGAGGTTACTGCACTGGCTATCAGATGATTGCTTTGACGTTCCCTCTTAAACTTGATCATTTGTCCAGAATGAGCAACACACAAAACCACATTTTTTTCTTCTCTCAAGCATACATTTCAAAAAGTGACTCAGTGAATGTGACATGTTTGTACTCCACACAAAAGATTTACTTAAACATCCATAACTGATTAAACTAGGATAAACTTAAAAGAACAATAGAGTGTGTAGATCAGCAAAGTCTGTAATAAAATCTGTGCAAGGACGTGCGTCAAAATCAAAGGAAACAATGCGGGATAGATGTCTGCTGTGGTAAAAGAGGGAGTGAGTTAACGAAGGGCGCAGCTTTTATAGCCTGGAAGGCCCAGTTGGGCTCAATTAGGCTAGTGACCCTCCCATGTCAGCCAGCTGCCTGATTTAGCCATGTCAACCTCCAAGACAGCAGGATGGGCATCACAAAAACTACCAGGGTTTCTATTTTCCTCAGGTAAACAGTGAATCCAATAATTCAACACAATGACAAACAGCTAAATGAAAGAGGTGTAAAATGTCAGACTCCCTACCAACCACTTACCAAGTGTACTGTTAGCTAATTCCAAACTTTTTATCTTATTTCACGCCTTTTTGGCATGTGTTACTCTGTAACCCAAAGATATATGATCAACACATTATTCAATACAATCATCAGACCAGACACATGAGTCAGTCACTGAGCCAAAAAAAGGAAACTTCAGAATACTGTATTCACTGGGAACAGCGTGGAGGATGCTGTCAAATTAATGTAGTTATTGCTTCATGTCTTGGTTAACAGCAAACATTTTCCTACAAATAGTGTTTTTCACCGCTAGGCTCAGTAAGTACAGAACTGTGCAATCTGCATGAAGATGAACCACTTTGCCATTTATTTTAATTTGATTAAGACCCCCTTCTGTCTGTAATGCAATATTGTGTCTGCTCCAAAGATTGTACAAATAATGGATGTAACTACCATTACATCAAACATTGACTCTAGTTTGGCATTTTGGCTGTCGCCATCTTGGTTTTTTGGAGCCAGAAGTGACCATATTTCGGCGAGAGGCTGGCACTATGAAGGAGTGAGTGGTGTCTCACAGACTGCTTGTCACTGAGCTGTGCAGCATTAAATATGCATAACTGTAGGTGTTACTAAACTTTTAAAAACTTTAGTTTTTGAACATTAGTTTATCAGGCGAGATTCTTTACATGCCTTCACATTCATGCCATAATGATCCTTAGTATAAGATAGGACACAACTCTCTTATGGCTTCCATGCTTTAACTTTTCCCACCGCTCTGTAGCAAATGTCCTCCAACATTATCCCAGAATACAACAGCCAACCTCCCCCCTCTGTCTCAGTGTGGGATCATGGAGCCCACGGGACGATGTATTATACAGCGGAAAGGCGATAGCCTTGGGTAAGGTGAATGTGAGCAGGGCTGGACGTACCCAGCTAGGTGGGGTCCTAAGCTGATTGTGTGTGTTCAGAATGTCTCTGTAAAGAGCTGTGATGAGACAAAGAGACCCCGAGCATGGAGGAGATCGTTAGAGAAAGCTTTAATCAGCCTCAACACCGGAGAAAATGGGCCCTGCAGCTACTGGCCTGCACAGTCAGCGCACTGAGCCGACCTGGAGTGCATCAGCCTCGGTGGGGGGGGGGGGGTGTCTGTGCATGTATATGTGCTATAAACTGAGATATCAAAGTAAACTTGAATCTTTTTATTCATTTTTCTTTTTTTTTTATGGATTTTAGATCTGAACTACTGTGGCACCCACCAGCCATGCAAGAACGGAGGCACCTGCACTAACACAGAGCCAAATGAGTACCACTGTGAGTGCCAGGAGGGCTTTAGAGGACGCAACTGTGACATCGGTGAGTATGTCTTTACCATGCACCGACTGGAACACTTAAGAAAAAAATAACAGAGATTATTCAAATACTGTGTGTGAAGGATACAGTAGGCAACAAAGTGAAATGAAAGCCAGATTGTTTTTCTACACATATAAAAGAGACTCACAGAAAAAATCTGCACCTGAACATTGGGGATTCATTCTTTGCCTGACTTCATACCGTACAGGCATATCATGAATAGGTATACACGTTTTCAAAACATTCACATTTTTGCAAATTGAAGTTTGCTTCCCAAAACAAACACAGGTAGAGAGAAGGCAAGTAGAGACCTCCTATTTGTTGGCTTTAGGAATATATCTTCTTTTCAAGAAGAAGCCACCAGCTTTTATTTTACATGAAAGAATGCCACTACCATATCAAATGTAAGTACCTGTGTGTGTATATGTGTGTGTGTGTGTGTGTGTGTGTGTGTGTGTGGCTTTCAAGTTTCATTCTCTTTTTTCATTGTCATGTGTCCATCTTTGTCTCCTCTCACCAGTGGAACATGCATGTTTGTCGTCCCCATGCATGAATGGAGCAACCTGTGTGGAAGACCCGACGGGCTTCAGCTGCACCTGTACTGAGGGCTGGACCGGACACACCTGCACTGATGGTTATTGTCAATGCCATTCAGACACGCATACACATACACACACACACCTACACACACACACACACACACACACACACACACATACCTCTTAGCTGAGGGACTGGGCAGTGTGAGAGATTGTCTGTGATTGGTTGTAATTGGATCAAAGCCAGTGAGTGAGTCTAATCAATCCAGCAGAGGAAGCTAAATTAGCCCGAACACAAACAGTATCATCAGCAATCAGTGGTATGTCTCGCCCTCTGTCTGACTTTGTGTGTGTGTGTGTGTGTGTGTGTGTGTGTGTGTGTGTGTGTGTGTGTGTGTGTAGGTGTGTGTGTGTGTTTGCATGCATTTATATTGCCAAGAAAAGGTGAGGTGGAGCATCTTTGATTAGCTCTATTGATTTAATATTAACAGAGGTGAGACTGTAAATGAAGTGTGTTTCTTTTAATGGCAGTGAATCAAGGGTTCATTGTCTTGTTACTCTCAGAAGCCTCGTTCAGACATTGTGTCTCACATCCAGCAACATCCAGACTGTCTAGATCCTTGAGAGTCTCCAAAGGCCAACAGAATGCTTTACAAGCACCTGATCAGGTGTGGCTATAGCAGTGAATTCTCCTGTGCACATGTAAAAGTGTTGAGTAAAATGGTGGAAACACTGAACCCTAAATTGCTCCATCTGTAATAAAAAACTGTGGAGAAAGCTTACATCTGAAACTCACACAGGTAATGACAACTGTGCACTTGTGTTACTGGCCACAAGAAAGGAACAGATGTACAAAAGTTGCAAAATGTGGATTGCATACTGTCCTCTTCCCTATATACCGCCACGCACATGCAGACAAGTGAATACTGTCAATACAGAGTTTAATCACACATGAGAGAATTTGTGCAGCGACATCCGGTTCCCTCGTGATGCATGTGCATGTGATGCGTTGGGAAAACACAAAAAGTTGTTTTGAAACCAGATCGTCTGCCAAATGTTATCAGATTTTGTTTGCTCTGTGAGTAAACTGAGACCACTAATAAGTATTAAAACAATACACACTTAGAACAAGAATGACATTACTGTTGGCGTTTGTCCTCATCAGTTAAAGTGATAATAGTGTGATGTTTCTCCTAAAAAATATGTTAGACTGTCTAACTTTGTCCTTACAAAAACTCTGCTGTAAATGATCAAATACCAGTAACATCAGCTGCTAATTAAATACAAAGCCACAACAATGACATAACATGTGATCAGTTTAACTGATATCATACCACATGACAAACATAACTGTGTACCTACTGTCTACTGTGATCACAGATAAGAACTTCTAAACCAAAATCCTCACATCAGGACATGTTCCAGTGGGAATGTGATCTGAATTTGGGGAGAAGTTAACAACATTGGCAACATAGGTTATGTTTCCCTGGCATTAGCATGTAGCTTAATGTAGAAGTGTAGGCTACATAATGTAGACACTTGCAGTAACGTGACTGGAGCAGATGAACGTAGAAATCCAACTTGAGCTGATGTCAGCTTGTCTCAAAAGTAGAAAAAAATATTGAAAACAAAGTATTCAGAATGATTTGAAGCCTGAGATTTTTTTTAAAAAAAACATTTACCTCATTATTTGAAACTTTGGTCCATTTATTACTAATAATAATCATAATAACCTTTATTTGTAGAGCAACTTTCATACAAGAAATGCAGCCCTAAGTGCTGTACCAAGTGTTTCACGTGAATAGACATAGAAGACATAAAGACATAATATAACCTGCATGTAAAAATAACATAAGATCAGAATAGAACACATAGAATGCATCTTCACATGGATAACACCCACTTGATAATACTAGTAAAAATAAGACAAAAATAAGGCTAAAAATAGAATGCACAAAATTCAATAAGATGGAAAATAAAGTTAATTGAGATAATATTAATAAAAAATAAACATAAAAACAGACTGTATAAAATGCATGAACAAAAGGAAACTACATCATTTTAAAGAGGTACAGCAGTGCATTAGTGCAAAGCAAAATGTGAAGCAGAACATCCGGTGCTGTAACACAGTATATATGTCAGAAAATCAGCAAAAGCATTAAGTCCCTTTTAACACAACTAGATTTCTGCTAAAGAAACCAGATCCCTTGGCCGTGTAATCCAAAAAGAGTTTTAAAAGACTGTATGTGCATGAAAAAGACTTAACTATATAGTGACAGCAATGAGGAGTGTTGCAAAGAAAAACAATAAACACAGTGGTGCATTTATGTATTCAAAGTAATTCAATTCAAGACTGACTAAAGTATGATAAAAACTGAGCTGCAAAGGCTGACATATCCTGAATCCCAAGTATGAGTAAAGCTCAAAAATGTTGGATCGTACATTTTCCTTGGTTCCAGTCTCATATTTCAAGCCATCTTTGATAACGTTACCAGGGTTATTTCCACAAACGTTAGGCAGTGCCTCCACAGCCACAGATGACATTATAAAGCTCCTCTGAGTGACCCTTTGAGGTGACACTGAATCGCCTCCAAAAGTCTAAATAAGTCAGCTGCAACAGACACATTTGTAATCACATGCAGTTAGAGAAATATTTTTAATGTCTCACCATTTGACATAACTAAATTACATTTTATATCAACCAACACACCTTGTGAGATCTCCCACTTCCATGTTTTCAGGTGTGGATAAAGGTCAGACGTGTTTTTGTCCACAGCGTAACAACTAAGCTGTCATAACAGTCCGTCCTGGGCTTGATCACATGGTTTGTTTGTGTGTGTGTGAGAGACTCATATAAACAGCGGGTTTTAGCTATGTGTGTGTGTGTGTGTGTGTGTGTGTATGTGGCTACAGGTGAGATTGGATCACACAGGTTACGGTCTGTCAGAGCTGCGTGTGTAAACAAGCAGCGTTCCACATCTTCTGCTTTCACCTCGATCAGGATAAACAGCTGCAGTTTGCTCGCTGGCATGTAAACAATTTCATTACAATAAGAGGAGAGGGACCAAGAGAGGAAGAGTTTATTTTTGCTCTTGTTATTTGTTGTTGTCGTGATAAACAGTGAGAGAGGCGGTCACTCGCTGTCTCTGTATGTGTTTTGGGGATCTCTCGAGGGAATACACAGTGAGAGGATTGTCAGGCTCGCAGGGAATGACGACCATAACCACAACACAGCTCTGCTTTCAGACTTAGATTTATATATATAACCAATATTAATTAAAGGCTTCTTTGTTTGTTATGAATTCTCCATGTAGTTTTGCCGCTAGCTTGGCCGGGTTTTTATTGCTCAGGGTTGGAGTCGAGGGTCAGGTCGATGGAAAATGGCTTTTCTGCAGGGTTAGGTAAATGAAAAAAGGTTATGAGAGAGACAACTTGACTGAAAGATGTATACCACGGAGTCATGCATGGGAAAAGGAATGCCGTTACTGTACAAATATGCCACGTGTAATAGGAAGTCATGCATGGCTAACCCCTAAAATAAGAGCTTCTGTTTGTGCTCTTCTTCCTCATATTCCCTCTATTTCTTTATCTGTTTTTAATTCCTTTTCAGAGTAGTGGAACCAGGCGTGGCAGCCCCATTTTTCTATGTCTGTTTTACCCCCGTCTCTCCTTTTATTCTTCTAATTTAAATTCCCTGGTTCCTTGCTCCTCTCTGGGAAAGGTACAAGTTGACGGCCATGTACGTGCAGCAGATGATTGTATTTATCATTGTTTGCACAGAAACCAGAGCAGCAGAAAAGGGAATGAAAACACGCTGCCGCCAAAGCATCCGCATACCAATGTTCAGATCACACATGTCCACATGGTGGCATTGCACCGAACCAATGACTCACACACACACACACACACACACAAAAAGTCTCTTTGATATTCTCATACACTTTCCCATTACACAGACCAGTAGTTCATGTCAAATATTTTCTCTTCCAGCAGTGAGGCAGTGCGATCGGAGCCCTTGCGGACGTGGAGCAACGTGTCAGGAGACTCCTGGAGGTTACCGGTGCATCTGCCCACCTGAATGGACCGGCAGGACATGCCAGCTGGGTCAGTGGGTCAGAATTTAACTGCCATAATACATTTAACATATATCTTTTTATATATACATGTACTATGGCACTGCCTCTGAGTATTGGAGCCTGCTTTGCCTGTTCTTCTGTGTATTTTATGCATAAATATATCATATAGGCCTATTTAAACAAAATCAGAATATGCTTTATTGAATAAATAAAAGCAAAAAAGACTAAATCTGATTTAAAAGTAAGGCGAGGCAATAATTCGTTATTATTGCCTATTGAATTTAAAGGGATACTTTCCTGATTATTAACCAGCTTTGTATCATAACAATGGGGGTAGTATGTGTAAATGAATTATGCTAAACTGTCCTCCATCTTAACAATGCCCAGATCTCCCTGCAGATCTTCCAGCTCAAATTTTCGCTGGCTGTAGGGCTGTTGCTCGATCTAGAGGTGGTACTGTTTTGTATGCCCAATGCCCCAAAAACAGAATACAGAAGCGGATGGAGAGAGAGAGAGGCCCGCCCCTCGCTCTCTGTCAAACAGATCAAACTGTAAAACCAACCAGTTCTGATTACTGTGTTTCCTATTTCTCAAAAAAAGTCTTCAGAAACATATTTTAGTGCACTGTCTGACTGTGATAGGAGAGTTTGTAAACAAGAGCAGCATACTGTTTCCTGTATTGTAAAAACAGTGGCTGTAAATACTGAGATCAACCAGTGAAACTAAGCAGTGCTGATCGAATATGAACCAAGATTCTATAACTGCATTTCTGATTTCTCACCTTAAATGTTTTTAGAAACATATTTTATTGTATTGTTTAACTGTAAATTGAGATTGTTAGTTAATAAGTAGGCCCAAGTAGGTAGGACCCTTCTTGTCAAAATGGCAAAGCTTGCATTACATCACCCACCAGTAGGAGCGTTTATTGTTCAGGTGCGGTGCAGTTTTACGCTTTTCCTCTGCTTTCTCCTCTGCTAATACTTCTTTAAGCAAAGCGATGGTAATAATAGTACTGTCATTCTGCAAATTCCCCGAACTGAAGACAACAAATAAAACTATTGACGGTTAATTATCAGATTAGTTAAACAAGCTCTGCTCAATGGCAGTGCTGTAGTAAAGGAAATGTAGATGCCCAAATTCAAATTTTTCTGAGCACTTAAGGAATTTCTGGTCAATGTCGGCTTCAAACTGCAGATTAAAAAGTTTGGTCTTTACCTCAGAAATAGCTAATGAAAAACAATCTCAGGACAGAGTCCATTTAGCAGCAGAGACTTCGATGGGCAATCCTAACTAGGTATGTGTATGTTTTACACATATGAAAAAGGTTTCATGTAGCCTGATGCTAAACGGTATACTGGTTTGAACATCAGCTCAGTTATTTTGTCATTTTGCATATGTTTTCCATATTGTGATATGCAATATCAGAGTTCAGCTGTAATGGGGTTTTTCACTTGCATGGTCAGTCAAGTGAGTCTGAGATCTACTTGCCTAATAAAAATTTGGTTGCCCCTGTTCATATTGCTTTATTCATGAGAGGTTGTTAAAGACTAGTTATTTGTCATGTTTGATCATAAACTTGACATGCAACCCCATTTTATCTGCATTGCTCTCAAACTTGGAGTGAGCTGCGAATTACATGTTGAAATTTGGTCCTCATCCTTTAAACACCATCCAACTAACCTCCTGAGTAATTAAATATTTGCTTGAGCTTCAGCTCATAAAGTTTGTCTTTACACGCCACCATTTTGTCGCAAGTGCGAAACTGCGTTTCTAAACAGAGATGAGAAGGAAGCAGATGGCTCACTCCTGAGCTACTTCCATCAGTCACTCCTGAAAAAAAACAGTGTTTAATTATTTTTGATAGATTTACTAGTCCAACATGGCATATGTGACCCAGGCAAATAGGCAGTCCTTATTGTATCATTATTGATACTGTGATATTAATGTCAGCCATATTGCCCAGCCATAAGTAAAAGTGATGAGCAAAGCAAGGAACCAAAAAACAAAACAAAACATAGAGGCAAATAGTGCTTGAAGAGATGAAGGACTAAGACAATTTAATGCCACAGCTATGTGCTGTACTCAATAACATATTGAATTTTAATCTAAGGCCAACAGATAACCAGAGCAAAGATGCTAATGTATGTGCAAAAGGGATTTTAACTTTTTTTTTTTTTTTCTGTGTAATGCTTCAGCATACTGGGGTTTTGTTGTGGCGATAATTTCTCATAATTAAAGTATGTCACCACAGTTGTTTATACAGAGTTCTGTTAATAAGAAAATCTGATATTTTTCATCTTCAAAGGAATCTATTCATAGGATTTTTAACACTGATCTTCTAACAAGCTAAATCAATATGTAATTCGCAGCTGGTTTCAAAAGCTGCGTTTCAATGAGCAGTATGTGATTATGTGTTCCATTTGAAGTGAAATATGCATTTAAAGCACAAATTAAAGAAACAGAAAAGGCCAGCAGCATGTTAATTCTCCTATCAGCCCATCGTGACTGTGAATCAGTGTTCTCTAAATGCACTGTCACGTCCCTTTGGGCCGGAATCGCTCATATTGACAAGTTTACTCCCAGTGGCTTGTTGTGTTAGATAGTACAGCAGAGGGAATATAGTATAGGATCACGCACACACAGGGCATACTACATACACACATACAGGAGCCTAGCTTGCGGGTTATGAAGTAAAAAGTGAGACATATTTCAGTTTGACAGCCTCTTCTACTCCTCTGTGTTACAGTGATATGTCACTTTGACACTTGATAATCCCCCCATAGTTCCACATCACAGGTCAGTAGCTTGCAGTACAACACACACACACACACACACACACACACACACACAGCTCAAACACAAGTGATAAAACTCTTTATAGCCTGAGCCAAGAGGCAGAGCATCAGTAGTGCCTCAAATGGGGAAAGGCAATTATACTTTCTATCAGTTTCACTCTTTTATTAGCAGACGTCTGTCCCCACATTTTCTCCTGTAGCAGGCAGGATCCGCAGGCTTTCCCATAGATAACACACACACACGCACACACATATGCACTCCCCTGGTGCTAAATCCTAATAGGCCTCTCACTGACTCGAACAGGTTTAGATTACCTATATAACTGACTGGATACTTCCTCTTTATTCATTCAGCGTTTCTTTCTAATCCTTCTCCTCCTGCTATTAGAGCCAAGCCCTCGGGGGTTCCTGGCTTTTTACACTCTCAGTGCGACACAGGGTGGGAAGACGCTCACACACAGTAAACATGATCAGTGGGGGGGGGTGTGCAGAAGATGCTGCGAGGCATTACTTTGGATGTGCTGTTCATTTGTAAACATAATATTTGATAAAGTGCGAACACTTTGCGTCCAAGTGTTGTATCCAGCAATTCCCCACTCCACAGTTTAATTCAAGTATCCACTTCAAAAGTGAATTTGCCAGGTGGCGAAAGATTTTTGGGAGTGAAGTAGATTTTATTCATTTTATGGGATTTTGTATCTCATTTTTGTGAGAAGTTTAATTAGCTCAGTGCTGTTTGTGAGTTTCGCAACACAATTAGACTAATAGTTCTGTTTAGTGATAAATAGGGTAAATACTGGCATTTTGTATGTGATGTAATTTTATCTAAAAACTGCTTGTAATAACTTTTAAGCTAACATAAAGGTAATTTCAGTAGTTAATTGCATTAATTCACATTTTTTTACCACATTTTTAATTACATTATTTGCATTTCAAAACAGTTTTAAAACCCATATTGACAAAGTAAAGTAATTCTGTTTTACTGTTTTGATTAGGAATCAAATGACAGCAAAAAAATGAGACTAGAATAAAGTGCCCATGTCTGTAAAGGGGAGATTCATGGGTGCTCATAGAAACCATGTTTACTCAGATATGTTGAGGTCAAAGGTCAAGTGATCCCTGTAAAATGGCCTTGCCGTTTTTCCATCGCCAAAATTTAGACTTGTGGAGTGTTATTTACCCCCCTTACAGAAGCTAGCATGACATGATACCCTAATCCTCAGTCTATCTTTAAAACTCAGCCTGGGACAGGCTCTTACAGACAGGAATGTCTGCTCGTTAACACAATTAAAAAAAAACTAAAAACAACACAACTTGTTATGTACAGACCTCAATGGCATCATGATAAATTTGTTAAAGCTGATAGCCTTAGTTCTTACAATGAATATACTCCTTTAAATTAAAGCTATACATCTTCTTTCATCGTCTTTTTTAAGGAAAAACACAGTCATATTTCATATTTAAAGAACAATGAATTACTTAACATGAATAGATACATAAAACAGAGATGGAGTGATTGTGATGGAGCTCAAAATGTAATCTGTGCTGGTGTTAGTCTATGTACCTGAGATAATCAGTAAAACTGACTATAAAAAAGAAATCAAAATAGATCTATATCAGTATGTAACTCTTTAACTCAGTCTTATTGACATGCTTTTTAACCAGTCAAAATACTACAGCAGTATCGGTGAATTCCTGAAATTCAGTTATGACTTTTGCTTTTGATGTGCCACCCCAAGATTTCTGGTGGCCCCATCTGGCCACCTGTATGATAAATTCTTGGGGGCGCCTTTGCAACAATAATCTGCAGAAAAGAATTAAATAAAAGAATTGCACTCTGCTATCTTGTGCTGTTTCAGGGAGACATTTACAGTTAAACTGTCGCATGCATATGAATTAAAGAAGAACAGGTGTAGCAGCAGCTCAGTGCATCCCTGATTGAGTTCTCTCAGATCAAACACATGTAAAGTCTAAATGTCGGCCACCAGATCTGCATTTTTAGAAACATTGTCTTTCTCCCTTTAGACACCAACGAGTGTGAACTGAATATATGCGTCCACGCCCGTTCCTGTCGCAACCTGATCGGTGGATTCCTGTGTGACTGCCTTCCTGGATGGACGGGGCCAAACTGCGACATCAGTGAGTATGAAAGGGAAAGAATAAAAGAAGGAAGACGTGATCGTCCTGTGGCAGGGAGTGAAAAATGAAGAGCGTCAGTGGATTGTGTTTAAACAGCGGCTCCCCTGCAGCTCAGAGTCCCTGTGGGCCAGAGATCATTTTACTCTGAATTCAGCTCTATCAATCATCTGTCACACAGTATCGCTGAAATACTCTAAAAATCTAACACTTATCAAAAAGAGTGTGTGAAGTTTTGACTGTTATTCCCTTTTACTGTGTGTGCTGATCTATCGCCGTAAAAGGTTCAGTCTGACATTCTGATTGCATATAACGCAACATCATTTAAACTGTTCTGTTGTTTACAGTTTACACAACACATCCTGTCTCTGTGTGACAGATTCATATATTATCTGCTTTCTCTGATTTCTAGGAAACAGCAGCTGTCAGGGTTTATGTTTGAACGGCGGTCGTTGTGAGGTGAGAGTCCTGACCGTGCTGACTTTCTCTCTCCATCTAATTTGCCTGTCGTCTCTGCACTGACCGACTTCCCCTCACTCTCTCATATCCACTGATGTGACATTGTCACCTGTCTTTCTGTCACTCAGTTTTTAATCTGTTCCCTAAAATTGTCACACATCTGGAAAAGCAAAGTTTTACCCATGTTGTCTCTCTAGTCTCGTTATCACCCACTTTATATAATCATTGCTCTCTGTTGTGCATACAAATAAATATCGCACACTGTATACTGTCCCACACAGGACCAGGTGTCCGGGTCCAGGTGCTTGTGTCCAACTAGTTTCTCGGGAAAATATTGCCAAAATGGTCCAAGTCCTTGTGCCAGCGCCCCCTGTCTGCATGGAGGACAGTGTGTGGAGAAGGATGGAAAGACTGTCACTTGCAACTGTCCCACGGGATTTTCAGGAGTCTTCTGTGAGGTTGGACAATCTTTTAAATAAAACCATCATAGTAAAATGCATACAATGATGAAACTACATGGATATGTTCAGTGACGGAAAACATCTTAGATTCAATCAAGTGTATGTTTTCTATGTAGATTTTTTTAAAGGTCTAATTTGTAAGATTTAGGAAAATGTAGTGGTGTCTATTGGTGATGATTGCAGATTGCAACTAGCTGAAACGTGTTCCGGTTAGAACTCCTTCAGTGTTTCTAGTTCAGGAGGTTTTTACCAGGAGCCGAATTACCCTCAGAATTTTCTTCCTCTTCAAAACAAATGCACCAGGCAATTTAAAGTGGTAAAAACACTGAATAAAGGAGTTAAACGTTTAAAAAAAATCAACATTTTCCGATGCTTTGGTTTGCAAAGGAGCTGTGAATTACATGGCCGACACAAAAACATGGATGGCCCCATCTACAGCCAATGTTTGGTGTGTCCATTCTTGGCTGCTGTAGCATCATGGTGGTGCAACATGGTGGTCTCCGTAGACAAGGTTTCCAGGATTTGTTGCCTATAAATATAACAATGTCCTCCAGCCTCACTATGCATGTAAACAGCTATGCAGCAAACTAAACACTCACACTGTTCAAATAATGGGGGAAGAAAAACTGCATTAACAAATTACAACAGAAAAAAAGGACCGACAAATAATGTTTCAATCAAGGGAGTAGATAAAAGATGCTTGTTAGCATTTTCATGAACACAGATTTGACAAAATTGATGTAGCAATGTCTGTAAAACAGCAACTGTTTTGTTTTCTTTCCCCATAATTTCAGATAGCGTTGGATCTGTGCAATCCCAACCCCTGCCAGCAGGGGGTGCCCTGTCACAGCACAGAGGGCAGATACATGTGTGCATGCCCTGAGGGTTATTATGGTAACGAGTGCATGAGCCTTAAAAATCCCTGCATTGGATCACACTGTCCAGGTAAGAAGTGTGTGTCTCTGTGTGTGTTAAAAGAAGAAAATATACAGTTTACATAACTATTTGATATAACAATTTGTATTTTTTAGTTTTTGTTTTTTAGATCTGTGTGTGTATGTATACATATTTTGTTGTATCATTTTTGAATATTTTACTTGTAGCTGGGTGCAAACTTGTGTCTCCACATTCCACTATTTTCTTTTTTTTCCAAAAAATAATTCTGTAGGTCCCCCTCTGTGTTTATCAGTGGGTTTTTACCATTTCTCAATCAATGAAATGTATTTAAATAGCTTGTAACTAAACCTCCTATATCTTTGGATTCTTTTAAAAACATGGCGTATTTTCTAATTCCTGAAAAATAGCAATTCTGGGTATAGGAGGTTTGCGCCCAACAGCAGCTTTATGTTACTTACTCATTCTCTTATTTGTTTATGTATTCATTTATTTTGAAACTGCTTTTGTAGAGGTGGTATGTGTGACCGTTGGGGGTGGGGGACAAAAATGTTTTTAAAAAGTTTAAAGTTAATCACATTTCATTGTACTTTTTTTAAAGTAGGAAATCACTATGACTCTGGTCTCACCTCTCTGTCTGTAGGTGCCATGTCCGACACAACACACGGGGGCGTCAGCTTCTACATCATCCTGGTGAGCGTCTTAGCGTTAGTGACAGTCTGTGGCTGTGCGGCCTGCGCCTTCACCCTCTCCCACCTCCATCGAAAGCGGAAAAAGCAGCAGGCCGTTCCACAGGAGGAAGGCATCAACAACCAGAGGGAGTTTGTCAACCTCATCAGAAACGTGGACCGTCCCGTGCCCCTTCTGCCCCCCGCCTCCCCGCTTGCACACCCTCCAGCGCCTCCTGCCCCGGTCTCACGTTGCTATGAGGAGATTGAACTGACCCTACCACCCTCCCCTGCACCTTCACACCCATCTCCGGCGCTGAAGCCAGCCCATGCGCCCAAACTGGACATTTCAAACCGGGAGAGGGAGAAGTTGAACCGCTTCCACTACACAGACAATCAGGAGCTGGAGGCTTGACCCTTAAACATTTGAGCCTCTGAGGAGTTTTTTGCAATTTTTATTTTGCATTCTTCGCACTCTCTCCCTCACAGGGACCTGTTTCCAGTGTCTTGCACTGACACTGTTGAAGTTGTGAAAATGGAATAACCCTATGACCTTTATGCGCTCAGACAGCACCTGAGGAGCGAAGGCTGCTAAGTAGAAGGGTCAAAAGTCTTACTGTGTTGTTGTCTTTGATCTTATTAACTATTAAAAGCAGCAGCTGCATGATGTTTGAATCCGACTCTCGATTAAATCTGGAGACTTAAAGACTTGCCTTGGAGTGCCTGAGATACCGTCAAGAGTTAAAAGAGGCTTGTCCTCTATAGGAGCCTCTCCACCTGTTTCCTGGTCCATGATGCCACCTGATTGGTGCTCAGACCTCCATTTCTGTTTCAGACTGAATTCTGACCAACAAAGAGATCAATGAATGGATGCTTATTTAACACTCAGTGTGTGTTTCTGTGTCTGTGTGTAAGTGTGTGTGAGAGTGAATGTATATTATGAGTGTATGTGTGGGGAAAAAAAGGACAGTTTCAGAAAATTTGACATGCATGTCAAAAAGAGTGCATACCATTTTGAAAACTGTTTTAAAGCTATACACTGTTGCCTGTAATGTCTCTGTAATACTACAGTTTGTCAAAGATGTATGATTTTTTTCATACCTGCGTGTAAAAAAAGGCTTTTTTGTATATTAATATATTGTACATATTGATGCCCTTTTTGTACTGTGGTTTGGTCTGAAAGTATCACTGTATTACTTTGCTCTGTTTGTCTCATTTTGCTTTCCATTTGGAGCAACCAGCACACATGGATTGTAATAAAAGTGCATTTACCAACTCTGTTTTATTTTTTATTGTCTATAATCATTAATCACCAGCACTGCCGTACAGAGATGAGTAACTACAGTCTTTGCACGAGAGAGTTTAGTGCTTCTTGCCTTTTTCATATGTGCTGAATCCAAATTTATTTTATGAGTGGGCAACAAGGAGTTTCTGCTGAAGTTTTCATATGCTGTATGCTGATTAGTTTGTACTTCATGTGAGTTACAGTGTCAATTAGTGTCTTTCTTGGTATGCAGGTTCAGTTGTGCCCACAGGTGGGTCTGTCTTTATGCTGTATGGGCCCACAGAGCACAAGGGCTTCCCGGCCTTCATGTGTTAAATTTCACTCAAATTAACACATACGAACTTAGGAGAGACTCAAAATGACCAAAAAAAGGCCAAAAAAAAATCCACAAGAGATGCAAGGGAATTGCAATGAGACACAAAACCACAAAAAGATGCTTAATGACTGTGCTGAGGGGCCCACTGTCTCATAATCCCACCATGGCTTCCACAGTTCCTAAATACAGTACATGCCAAATATATCAGGCTGAATTTTATGAAAATGTTTAAATGATGCAGAATGAATGAGAATTTTTCCATTTCCAAACGATGTAGTTCTAAAGTTTGGGATTTTTAGTAACTTTCTCCCTGCAAGCGTCTTCCAGCTTTAGTGAAGTGTTGGAACAAACAGATACAGTGTGAATTTTTCTTTTCTTTCTCTCTTTTTATTAGTGGAGCAGTGTGGAGAACTTCTAGGATCTAGTAATGAGAATTATGGATTTCAACCAGCTGAAACTTCTACACTTGCCAAGCGTGAACTCCCAGTTATGATTTCTTCAGTGTTCAATGTTCAGGAGGTTTTTATTGGGAGCTGAATTTTCTGCAGAGATCTCCTCCTCTCCATGCAAAGAGCCCATGTTTGGTTCGTCCTTTTTTGGCCTACTGTAGTAATATGGTGGTGCAACACTGTAACCTCTGTAAAAAAGGACCCACTAGATATGTAGATATAATCGATTCCTAATTCAAGATGATCCTCCTAAATCCTGCACTGAACCTGTTTCTTTAATTCATAAAATTTAAAAAAAAAAAAAAAGGTACAGAAAACTTAGCAATACAGAAATCAGCATCACGAAACTTAAACTTAAAGTTTCTGTGGTTATTGCAAGAGAGTATAAAGTGCTTCTTACCCTTTGTGTTTGTACGTGTACACTTTTCGGATGCTATGACAAGCTGTCTTGTTCAGAGACCCAAGGGAGGATATTTCATATTGGAGCCACAGCTCACAGACTCTATGATTGGGTCAGTGGGTCACTGTATGCACACGGTCTCTCTCTCTCTCACTGACACACATTCATAAACAATAGTGCTGACAGTGCCAGGAAAAAAATGGAAAACCACCTGACTGACCCTGGTCTTCCTCGAGAACGACTGCATGGTTGTGAGAAACTTTTCTGTTGTTGGAAAGTTGGTATATCATTTTGAAAACCTTTTTGTAACTCCTTAGTGATTTGCAATTGTAAATGCATTATAATCATTGACTTTTCACATCAGGGCTAATACTACTAGTAATACTTGAGGTGGAACAAAAACTGCTAAAATATGCAATAAAAAACAAACATGGAAAAAGAAAAACACTTTATATAAGCTGTATGTAAGCTCCAACCCACCTCGTCTATGTAGGTCGAGCGATGTTAAAATGATAAATTCATTGTAAAACATGAAAGTGTGTGAAAGGAAGGGTTTTGTGCATCGTGGTGGTGTAAAGTGGCTGCAGGGTCACGGCAGCGACAGTTAATGGGCAAATGGATGAGACAAATGTGATCTTTGGCCTGTGCAAACAGCGGCATGCTGGAAATGAACACAGGCTTCCTGTTACCACCCTGGTCAGGAGGAAATGTAGGAAATAAGAGTTTACAACCACACACACACACACACACACACACACACACACACACTACTGTAGCAGACCCTCTCTACACCTGCTGTACAACCAGGATGTCAGACCACAGCTCGCCTGATTGGAAAGTTTTCATTCAGCTGGGTGCCTTTGTAAAAATGGTTCATCTTAACGGATAACTTCAGCATTTTTCAAAATGCGAAAATGTGAAATTGATACAGTATTGCACAAGAGTGCAGCAGCCGTCAGCCAGCATGTAAATATATGGGGCATTTGAACATCATCCCTGTATCTCCATTAAAAGTAATTGTTTTTGCAGTAGACAGGCTCAGACTTTTCTTTAAAGTGTCTGAAGTGTCTCTTTACCTTTCGCTTCATCCCGTCTGTTTGTTATTTTCCAGGTTGAAAAATATCAAAGTATGTAACAGTAACACTGTGTTACTGTTTATATCCCAAGTGATGACAATGATGCAGCTAAAACATTAAAAGTTGATGACAGCCTGCAATAATATTGTGTATGTGGAGCCTGGAAGATACCCACTCTGTACTGCAGTAAAAAGAGAATTATTGGCTACTGGGGGAGGCTGTTAGAAGGTAAAAAAATAACAAAAAAACAATTGAATTCAGTCAAATAATGTACAAGTATTTGCTCAGCCTTCATAATATATGTGTATATGCATCACCGTGGGTCAGAGGCATCACATACCAAAAGATCAGTTCATACAAAAGTGGCAAAGAGAGCTCATAAGTATGACATCAACATTTACGTAGAATTTCAATAACAAAGACCACACCGTATGTACTGTATGGGATAAAGTAGTTTCATTTGGACGGCTGGAGGATCAGAGATGATGAGGAGAGGGTCGAGTTCAGTGGGATGTTTGGGGTCAAGGGGAGGGATGAAAAGGGGTTGAGTGTGTGGAGATGGAGACTTCGAATGGAGTTGTGGTGAGGCTGAAGGTGTCGAGACTCAGGGTCGAAGACACATCTTGATGAGCTTTGTGTTTCGTAATCCCCCCTGGAGTTCATATCCAGGATCATCTTGTTGTGAGGCAGCAATGCTAGCGGCTGAGCTACTGTGCCATCCTGCTGAAAAGGATGAGAGGAGAAGAACAGGGTTTTTGGGTGGACAGGGTCATGAGAACTGAGACAAACTTGAGAGAAAGGGTGGGATGCACCTACATCAGTCACAGCAGGTGATTGAATAATGAGACACAGGTGGATCAATTAGCAAGGTCCAGGCGATTTGATTTGGTGGGAGACAGAAGAGAGACCTTAAACTATCTATTTAAGTATCTGCTGCATTAAAACAACCAAACAAACAAAGAAATAAACAAAAAAAACAGTATTATACTATTTGTAATTTCAGAATGAACTACACCAGCATTTCTAACAGAATTAACAGATAGGGCTGGATAGAAGATCTGCAAACTCTGTCATGACCATCGTTTTGGAAATAAGTATCATATTTTGTTGAGTGTAAGAATGTAAGCTATATGAATTATAGAGAAAGCTATTTGCTGAAGTATTATTTAGAAAGCCCATCTAAATTAATTGTTTTATCAAAATCAAATAAGCTAAAAGTTATCTGTAAACTACGTTTCTTCTTGCAGAATGCCCATCCTTTGTTTTAGTCATTGGTCCCTAACTGGTGGGTTGCAGTCCAAAAGTGGGTCACTGGTCCATTCTGAATGGACAGCAAATGACTCGCGACTAAGTCAAGTTTGTAAAAAATACACTTTATTTTAAATTTCCGGCACATGGCTCTAATTTAAAGTGTAGTTTCCTGCTGTTCAGCAATTATTTTATTTCCCTGTTCTTGGAATTATTTGTCCTATAAACATGCTGTGCCTTTGCAGCATTTTTATGTCAGTGATGTTGAAGCAATAATATGCACTTTTTTTGGGTGCAGTGCAATGTATTTAATAAGTTTTAAATAACTGCACTTTATTCTGGCAATCTGGTTTATTTCTTTGTGTTCCCAAGGTACGTGTTGTATACATTTTATTAAATAAAATTGAATATTTGGTAAAATATCTTATATGTGGACCTTGAACTAACAACGAGGGGAAAAAATCTGGACCCCGTAGCTGGGCAAGTTTGGAACCAATGGTTTAAGTTACGCTTGTTGTACTTAAGCTATGCCATATGCCATCGTTTATTCAGGGTTCCCAAAACATTTCTATGACTTTTCAAGGCCCCAGAAGAGTATTTTTTCATGCCCTACTTGCCCAGGGTTTTCAAACAGACCCAAAGTTTATTCAAACATAATATCAGCTTGCTGTCCTACATGAAGGTAGAGAGGGAGCGTGGGGAGAAAATGGTAAACGAGACATCACACATCGTAACGTATTTGAGCTTTGTTAGGTCATCAGCTACAAAAAGAAATTTGGCATTATGTTATTACGTTATGTGTAAGGTTATCATCAGAAGATTACTATAACAATTTTGATTACACACAACAAACTTCCAGGACTTTTCCAAAACTTTCAATGGTTTTTACTAATTCAATTACTTTTCCAGAGCTGGTTTTCCATGACCTTGTGAATCCTGATGGTTTGGTATGCTTCTGCTTCATACCCTGTGGGCATGGTCTTGATCCACCTAAATAAAGTAAATAAAATGAACAATATCTGTAAGTGACTTTGTTCCCTTCAGTTTTGATGCCAGGTCCTGATGTCACAGAGACTGTAGTTTGTCAGCTCCTCTTTCACACAGACTCTCTCTGGTGTCTGTCAGTGACTCTCCTGACAGTCATTTGAACAAACAGGGTATTCGGGTGTTTAAGCAAGGATTGACTTGTCATTAAGGATCAAAATTTCAGCATCTGTACAAAGCTTGCTGTATATGAAACAGACTGGCATGCTGCTTTGTAGGAGCAGCATCTTTTATGTTAATTCTGGGTCGACACAAAAAAAGAGATTTTGGGTGAAGTCAATCAATTTAGTTCAATGTTATTTACATTATTAAGATAATCTCTAAAGGTTGACTTCAAAGGTAGGGACATCTCTCTTGTCTTATAGGGACATCTTGTGGCCGTAGCAGGTACACACACTCTTATCCTTCAACTTTTCTGCAAAGTAAATATCCTGATCAACTAAAGCTATCAAATAAATGTAGTGGAGTAGATAAAACAAGCAGCATGAAATGGAAATATTCAAGTAAACTACCTACATGTACATCAAAAGTGTACCTAAGTAAGCTACAGTACTTAAGTAGATGTTCTTTTGGTTTTGACATTTGCATTAAAAGTGAAACTCTTTCCATTTATTGTATTAGAATACGAAAACTTCATTGATTATGGGGTAAGATGTGATATGTTACCGTCACTCTGATGTAAAGCATAAAGAATTATTAAGACGTAAGTACGCCAAATATGCCAATATGTAAAGTGTGTAAGAATATCAAGATACATGTCATGCTACATTACAATGTGAAAAACTAGTATGTAAAGGTTTTCATTTTATTTTCTCTTGCTGTTTAAGTTATGCATTTAAATATTCTTGTATAACTTGTTTCTTTTGCACTGTGCCTAGATGCTTTTCATGTTTTATGTAGAGCACTTTCAATTGCCTTGTTGCTTAAATTTGGTTTATAAATAAACTTACCTTGTCTTGCCCTTTTTGTGCTCAAATTGCTTTTGTAAAAGCTTTGTGAAACCCTATTTCATTTTATACAGATGTTTTTATATGACATATTTTAGTATTTATATTGTACTGTAAGAAGTCAATTCTATTTTTTACAATATTAAATTGATTTTTTTTCTGTACCATACATTCTAAACAGATGTTTTTACTAGTATCTTTATTATTGGTATTTATTTTTATTTGTTTATTTTATGAAGTTACTTTTATTTTCAGATTTTCAATATATGATATTGACAATTTGTTTTTTTACCCTATATTTTATACAGTTGTTTTTTAGTATGTTCATTTTTATTTGTATCTATTTAGTTTTTTCTGTTTTTATATGTTTCTTGAATAGAGTAACTTTTATTATATTTACTCTGTTCTATTCAGATTTCGATTGTATTACGTTGACTTTATCACTTTTTACAATTTATTATACTGGTAAAATTGTTTTTTTTTCTTAATAAAGTGATGCATTTTGTAAACATATTCTAAAGGGTTAAATTACTGTATAGCACAAATGAATATAATAGATAATAGATACATAATTATTAATTTATTTAGGTAGTATTAAACTGTATAACAGGCTACATTGTTTTACACAAAAACACATTTTTTTTTCAATATTTTGCAAGTTCTAATGTTTTGAAAAGCATCAAATCAAGCATTATGTTTACTTTCCACTAACATCACAGTTGATCTTAACGTAGCGTACTTGCCATAAGACGAGCTGCAGCGCCCCCTCAGGCTGAGCTCGGTACTGCACAAACCATCAGTATCAGGCGGAGGAGGAGGAGGCGTGTGACAGTCCGCAAACATCGCCTTCGGCTGACCGAAAACAACCCAAGTGTGTGTTGGTGCTCAATAAAAACAGGTAAACAGTGAATTTCAAAATGATGCTGGATGTGTTGTGCACCAGCATTTCATGTTTTGTTTGTGGTAACGAGGCTGTGATACACGCGTTATCCTGTCTCAGCGGACTAGCTAAAGTAAGCTAAGCTAGGCTAACCGTGAAGCTAACTGGCTAAGGCCCGGGCTGCATGAGGCCGATGTTTATGCTAACAAACTCCTCGATAACTTTGAAAACATTTCCATTTCACGTTTTAAAAGCCCAAAAGTGACACGAGTGTTTTGTAAATGTTAGAAATTAAGTTTACACAATGATATGGTGCATTGAGCTCGGCAAGGACAACATTAATTGTTGAGATGGTTAGCAGACGTTAGCTTAGCCCTTTGGCTGCAGGCTGTAATATTAATCTATATAACAAACATTCACAATACCTGTGTTGATCGATGAGGCGATTGCCCTAATATTAAAGCTATAATGACACGTTTTTGTTTGCTTGATTAGTTGCAGTCAGTGTTATCCTGTCAGGAAAGATTATTGTCAGAAAATCTCAGTCTTAGAAATTAATTGGAAATATAGAAAAGCATTGGAAGTTATATGCAAAACAAATGTATCTGTGTCTATTTTGTGTATTTCGTTTGTTGGCTTGAATGTCACGTCCCTTTGCAACAGCAGCTTCACATTTTAGGACAAAAAAACCAAAAAAAACCCCATCCATTTACATATTAAGTTGGTAAAAGAAAGGCCAAACTACAGGCTAATATCTTAAGTGAGGGCTGAATGGCAAGGAAAGCAGACCATTACGTATATAAAAAGAAACAGTTTCCCTTTATTGTCAGTAAATACATAGACATGTTTTTGTCATAAAGGGAAAGTCACATGAGGCTATCTAATAAAAGCAGGTTATATATTTACAATAAGTCAGCAAATAACTTGCATCTTTAAAATTTTAAAAGAAATCTTACTGCTTTGTATTGTTTTTATGTACACAAAATGTGCTCAATGATCCCCAATATTAATATAACAAAAGATTGTGACATTGATTAACATTAGTATGCTTGACTTGTATATCGTATATCGTTATATATTTTTACAAAGCATACTAATGACAGAGCAAATAATAAGTTTCCCATTATTTTTCCCACATTTTCTTTCTCCTTACCCTCCCACCCCCAAAAGAGAGACTGTAACAGAAATAAAAACAATAACCAAAATCAATCCATCAGCAACAGTCACGACAAAACTTTAAAAAAGCAATGAAAAGTTAGAAATGCACAAGATGAGGAGATAAAGAGTAAATTAGTAGTTAAAACTAAACAGGTGTGATGGAAAGAGGTCTGTGCTGGAGGAGATGTGATCAACAGCTGGTAGATCATTTCCACATATTGTGGGGCTGCCCAGCCATTCGGTCGTATTGGCAGGAAGTAACACAAGCAATACAAAACAAATTTGGTGATGGAATTGACTGCTCCTTTACTACAGTCTATTTGGGCAACATTGCAGCTCATATTTTTGGCCCTAGATAAATACCTACTGAAGATATTTTGTTTTATTTTGATTATTTTGTTTTTATACAGGCCGTACCTCCAACAAAGACTGACTGGATAGATAGTGTTACTACTAAATACGGGATGGAAAGAACAACATTTTTATTAAACTTATTGACTGATACATTTCTGCGGTACAGGGAAAAATGGATTGTGTATGTGACCTCACAAGATGATTACTGAATACTTACCATATGGACTGACTTGTATATCCATCAGTGCAATTGCTCGTATACAAAGGTGACGAATTGTATATCAGTATTCTTTTGGAAAATAAAAAAAGTATAATGAAGTAAAATGTAACAAACGAGGAGGCTTAGTCATCACAACCAAGCAAGGAGGCCAGAGATTCAATGTGAGTTAGGAGAAGTCTCCAAGTTCCTTTCAAAAGAGTTTAGGGAATCCTTCAGGTAAAATCTAAGTTTCTCCAGACTCATGGACAGTATATATTTCACCCACCTACTGTGAGTAGGAGGTTGGACATGTTTCTATTAAAAAAGTATGAGTCGCCTTGCCAACAAGGTGGTGGTGGAGTCAGACTCCTTGTATGCTTACACATATTTATCCAATAAAGGAAAACTGATTCTGATTCTAACATAACATTAATGCCAATTATTAGAAATACTTATCAAAACTAACCTTACCACAGGCATATTAGTAATTCTGATATAACGCTTGCCCGCTGTTATCTGTACTTTAAGACTGAGAGTCACAATTTGTGTTTTGTGCAGAACAATTACTAGATCACTTCTGATTGTGGTTTATTATTTTGATGAGAAATAACTGATGTAAACACCAGCGGAGTAAAAGTTGCTGAAAGTTTTTTTTTTTTTTGCAAAGACATGGTGTGGTAGCCAAGCTATATGTTGAAGAAAATCTCTGCACACCTGAATGTGTCAGGTGCGTCGGAAGAGGGAGCAATCTAAAAACGACGAGAGAAACTCTGGCACACTGTCCAATTTCCTTCTGATATATTTATTGAGGGGAAAAAAACGACGTTACCTGATGAGACCTTTTTTTTTCACTCAATAAATATGTCACTAGTAAGCTGGCCAGTGTGCCAGAGTTTCTCTCTTTGTTTATAGCCAAGTGTTATGTAAAATAATCTCTCAGAAGAGCGCTGTGTGTGCAATTTGTCCCAGTCAAATATTTATTTTAAGAAAGAAACTCTTTCGTACAACCCTCCTCTCCTCTCCTCTGTCTCTTTCACTTCCATTACTCCTGTCTTTCCTCTCGCCCATGTTTCTTTTCTCTTTGCCTCTCTACAGCAGCCGTGCCCCGCCGCGCCCCCACCCCCAGCGGAGCCGTCATGTGGCAGGAGGCCCGCAAACACGAGCGCAAGCTCCGTGGCATGATGGTAGATTACAAACGCCGAGGAGAGCGACGGCGAGAGTACTACGAGAAAATAGTAAGAAACTTATATAATTTATCTGTCTGACCAATGAATGCAGAGATATTTATTCCTGACACAGTGTAGATCTGTGGCAGGAAGCCAGAACAGATCAGGTCCTCGGGGTCAGCGTGCTGTTAGCTTTCTCTGGAAAGATGCTGGAGCACATGATTACTGGAGTGACGAAGATGATTTCTGTGGAAAAAGTCCAAATGCTTATCTTTCTCAAGAGTTTGCTTTTCAGCTGCTCACAGTGCAGTGTGTGAACAGATAAAACAGACAGTAATTAAACATTGGCACGCCCTGCAAAGTAATCACTCTCTGACGGATATCTTTCCCAAATCCACAATAACTTCATTCAGATGAGCACAGAATTAAAAAGATCACCTCGTCCATTCATATCTTTCCAAACCTCTGTTGTCCACTTGGATATTATCATTGTGGTCACTGTGCTCATTATGTGAACATAAGAACACCCTCTGACCTGAACATATATTTTTATGATATATTTACTTATGCTTTGACAATAAGGCGTTGGCCAGAAACTATGAGAGACAGCTGTTAGCTGGGCTGGCACAGGCACCTCAAACGTCGGTACCTTTTCTTACTCTGATGAAGAAATTCTTTATGTTGAAGTGTTAGTTGCTGCACCTTATTAAAAGCTCTGACTGTAGTTGCGTGCTCCAGATCTCATGTTTTAAGCTTCAGCATTGGCTGAGACTCTTTCACCTCCTGTTCACTTTCTATTTCTGCCAGTTGGTTTTTGTTCTAGCTGTCGACACAGAGCCAAATTTAGACCTGAGATGACAGATGAAAACAATTAACTCTCTTGCATCAGCATTTTGAACAATAATGAAAAGATGTGTGAGCTAAGTTCGGCCTCAGTTCACAAGACACGGTAAAGCACCACGTACACGAGCCTTATTTGTTCTTCCGGTTTAAACGCAAGATGTAATTTGGGAGATACAGTACAGCACTTTGTACTATATTTCACTCTATAATGAGTTATTTTTATTTAGCTACATATAAGATGGCATCTTCTAGTTGTTTGACTGCCTCTCGTTTTGTCTCGACAGAAAAAAGATCCAGCTCAGTTTCTCCAGGTTCATGGCCGAGCATACAAGATCCATCTGGATCCTGCTGTGGCGCTGGCTGCAGAGAGCCCCATTAACATGTGAGAAAAAAAACACACACAAACACAAACAAACACACACACACGCACACCAGATGCTCAGTGCTTTTTAGATCTCGCTGATCAAATTTTATCTCTTCCTCTTGTTCTGTGAAAAGGATGCCGTGGCAAGGAGATGCCAACAACATGATTGACAGGTTTGATGTACGGGCTCATTTGGACTACATCCCCACCTACACGCCTCCACTGCTCAGCACATCGTGAGTCTTGAAATTACATAAAGTCACATTGAACCTTAGAATCTGTCCAATATGAATCTGTGTTTGTTTATGCTTTTGCCTTATGTTTGTAGAGACATTCATGCATTCTTCAACAATCATTTTACAATTTGACTTTAAATGGACTTGAATCAAACACAAGTAATGGATAAAAGAGAGGTGTGTAAGATCATAATAACAACGCCAATATCAGGTTACCAGTGTGGATCATGAAAATGTTAACGGGTTGTTGGCTTGCATACAGATATGTATTTACAGTATCAGATCTGTCAGACTACATGGTTATTAGTAGGGCTTAAATCTGTGGATATTTTATCCATTTTTGATTAAAAATGAGAGTTGAAAAACATTTAACTTTGATTAAAATGCTAGGCTGGTCACTGTCACCAACCGTCCAATCACAGGGGAGGAGGGGCGGGACAAACACAGCAAAGACCAACAAGCACAGATGACAAACACAAGCGCAACAACACATGTCACTAATGAAAATTTGATCAGACAAAAGCCTAATGACTAACCAGTCTACCAGATGTTTACAGCCCTAGTTAATACAGATGTTGGGCCTCATGCAGCAACATTCTCTTAAATTGATCTTATATTTTCTCCTAATTTTCTGGTAAGAGAAAAAATAAGAGAAGTTAACTCCAGATGTACCAAAGACTCATAACCCCTCAAATCTGCCCTTACCCAGGTGTGCTGCAAGTACACATGCACAAAGATTTAAATACATTTAGTAAATCAAAAATAATTGAAATAATTAAAGAAAAAGCAGCAGGTCCTCATACATACAGTTTATATGAGAAGCTGGAACCATGAAAAGCTTTTTCTTTTAATAAATAGTTGCCAATTAATTTGTAATCAATTGACCAGTTGTTTCAGATGTACTTGTAGATTTTCATATTTTTGGTTTGTGTGCAAAAATCTGAATATGTCAAGTCAGTATCTAATAGTAATAGGGTAAAAAGTACAGTTTTCCCTCTGAAGTGTAGTGGAGTAGAAGTAGAAAGTGGCATGATATTAAAGTAGTCAGGTAACCTAAAAGTAACCTTAAATGTGTACTTAAGTACAGTATTTAAGTCAATGTACTTGGTTACATTGCAGCTCCGGTCAGCAGAGGGAAGCATAGTAACTGAAATTAGAGTCAATGGGATCAATTCACCAAGTAAAGAAGTATTCCTTTAGCCCTGAAATTTAATAATCCAGTCATTACAATAACTCTAAAATATCACCTAAAGTTGATTATATAAATGAATGAATGCTAAACATTCCTCAAGTATAAAACTAATTTTTCGAGATGTTTATCTTTGTACCTTTGTAGCTTTTCACCACTTATAAAAAAAAATCTTTCCCAAGAGAAAAGCAAAAATGAGAAAACATTGATGAACTTCAAAAATCAATGGGTACTAACAAAATAAAAGCTAAAAAAAATGTGTTTGTTTATTGTTTCTTGCATTAGGCCCAGTGTCTGTGATCATGTCCATGATATTGCACATTATGCCCATTGGCAGAATATAAAACAAATCTTCTACTCTTCTACTCTCATTAAGGACACCAGAGCAGGAGATGGAGGAGAGGAAGTGCAATTATGAGCGATACAGAGGCCTCGTGCAGAACGACTTTGCCAGCAGTGAGTACCACTGACTTCATGACATCTAGTTTCATGTTGCAACACTGTCAAACTGTTAATGCATGTGTTCTTATTGTGCCTGTAATGGGCTGATGACCTGCCCTCAGTGGGTTTATTTTGCTGTTGTTTTGTGCTCTCAAACTCCCCGCTGTCCTCCTACAGTCTCTGAGGAGCAGTGTTTGTACCAGATCTACCTGGATGAGCTCTATGGTGGCCTGCAGAAACCAAATGAGGATGAAAAGAAAAAGTATGTCACTGTAATGTTGTTAAAATGTTTGCTTCATCAGCCCTGTGCATATAAATGCACAGTGGGGGGCGGGGTCTTGTTGGCCCCATTTGATGGTAGGGGAAACACTGGGGTTGGCTGTCTGTTTATAAATCCTTAAATCCTTTCTCTTGTTGTGCAGACTGGCTGAAAAGAAGGCCACCATTGGTTACACCTATGAGGACAGCACTGTGACGGAGCCCGACCCCCAGTCAGACAAAGATGAAGACAATTCAGAGAACAGTGAATCAGAAGAGGATGAGGGCATCCCGGATATTGGTGAGGAAATGAGTTTGGTACTAATGAGATTTTCACATCAAGAAACATAAAACTTGAGAGACACTTTAAAAAGAAAACGGTAATGCAGCTTCAGAAACAAGATTCAGAGCAGAAACGGTCCGCTGTGGTGTAACAGCTGCTTTCAGTTTGTAGATCTTCGTTAGTTTTAAACATAAACGACCATATCTGGCTTAATATAGATAGAGTTGAAGCAATCTTCAAACGTTAACAAATTTAAAGCGACGTACAAGGATATGATTTTCATGAGGTACAAATAAGGGGTTTGACAGTCACGCGGTGTTTACAGGGATTGTTTTTTGTTTGATTTTTTATTTATTTATTTATCTCTTCTCTTTTTCTGTAAGTATATGTTTATTTAAATTTATATATAGATGATTAGAATTCGGTCTATATAAAAAAAGGAAGCGGGTCAGTTATTTTTCAATAACTGATGGAGAACTTCTTCTCACTCCTTTTCGGGTATGTCTGTTTGTTTGTGTATGTTAATATGTTCATTTTTTTTTCATTTCCATTTTTTTTTATTACATATTCTAAATACATTCAGTTCAATTCAGTTCAATGTATGTAGAAATTATTATTCAATCAAGCATGACGGCTCAGACATATTATTATTTACCTGCTGTGAACTGAGGATCCTCTCTGTCTGCTGTGTTAAAAAAAGCTTTTTGTGTGTGTGTGTGTGTGTGTGTGTGTGTGTGTGTGTGTGTGTACAGATGTGGAGGTGGATGTGGATGAGCTGAACCAGGAGCAGGTCCTGGACCTTAACAAAATGGCAACCCCATATGGAATGGCCGAAGGAGACTTTGTCAGGTAACATCTCAGTGATTTTATCATCATGTCATCAAATGTAGAGCAAAGTGAAAATACAGGTTTCAGGTGAAATTCTTTCTCAGGAATAACCTCTTGAGATTTACCATCTTGTTTTCAAGGGGGTCCTCGACATATATAGTATAATGTAGCACAATTAGACATAACATTTAACAGAAAACAAAAGTAACAGGATGACTAAACAATACAAATATGACAAAAACAAAGAGGCAGCAATGACAAAACAAAACAAAAATAGACAAAGATTAGACAACAAAAACAAACAAGAAGATACACAAAATCAGGAGAAACTAGTCCAAATCAAGCATGAAATAGATCGAATATAGATCATAGAGAAGTGTTAATGTCACCATCAAGTCATAAAGTTCTAAAACATAATTTAAAAAAAGTTCAGAAAAATGCCTGTCAGCTCTGTAATGCGTCATGGCTGATATTCTCTTGCTTTTATAAGATTACAGTATGCAAAAAAGCTCAAGAATTTAAAAAGGTCACATGAAATGGCTGAATATTTTATGCTGTGATGGCTGTTTGTGTTTGTTGTGTTTGTTTCTGTTAACATGATACCTCTTTTTTAGGATGTTGAGGAAAGACAAAGAGGAAGTGGAGGCCATCAAACATGCCAAGGCTCTGGAGGCGGAGAAGGCCATGTACTCTGTAAGAAACATCCACTGAGGAGTGTTTGTGTGCGCTGTGATCGGTATTTGACACGTTTTTAATGACATTTTTGATCATCATTTCAGGGACGGCGTTCTCGTAGACAAAGGAGAGAGTTCAGAGAGAAGAGACTAAAAGGAAGACAGATCAGCCCACCAAGGTGATTTTCTGTTCTTCTTTTATCCTGTTTATCCTGATTAACGGTCCACTGTTAACCCTCCGTTACCTCAAAGCACTTTTAACTTGTGTCCTTGTCCTTGTGTATTTCAGCTATGCCAGGAGAGACAGCCCAACATATGATCCCTATAAACGGTGAGTCGCCTTTTTTTGTTGTCCGCTTGTCTTTTAACCCTTTGAAACTTGAGGAAATTTGTTTGAATTCTTTCAAAAACATTTGAAGAAGGCAACCAGGAACTTAACAAAAAATGGCCCAAAAATTAGCAGGGTATAAGTAAAAAGTTATTAGAAAATTACCCTAAAATAAGTTACCAAAACAAAAAAAGTAAAATATATTATTTATATTATATAGTATAATATATTTTTGTCTTTTTGAACTTTATTTTCTGATTTCTCTCTCAGACCAGAGTCGGAGTCTAGCTCTGAGTCGCGGTCACGCTCTCGTTCTCCCGGTCCAGAGAAGATCACCTTCATCACTAGCTTCGGAGGCAGCGATGACGAAGCAGCGGCGGCGGCGGCGGCGGCAGCAGCAGCAACGCAAACAGCCGCTCCTCACTCTGGACACGTCTCCTCCAGCTTGCAGCACCCTGCAGGTCATAGCAGGGGCTCCCGGTCGGTAACTTTCCGTCTTCCTGGCTTTGCATTAGTTATTTTCCTCTTGCAGTTAAATTTGTGTCTGTTGAAATGACCACAGCTGTTGAGGCAGAAAGAATACTGACGATCAAATACTGATTTATGTGGGAGGTGAGGTGGATTTAATCAATTAAAATGTTAAATAACAAATTGACCAATTTTGCATGTGCGTTAAGCATCGACACACATTTAGTTTCTGATTGTGCATGTCAGATTATGGCAATGCAATAAGTAGGACAATGTGTGATATTTTAATATTTGATCATTCATACTTACGAAGTCAAACATGTGACAGTAAGATTTCTTAAAAACAAGAAAACAGAAGTATTCTGAATATAGGCTAGGTGCTGGGCCGGTGCCCTCACTAAAACGTGTCTCTGTTTGTCCAGGAGACGGAGATCATCCTCCAGTCGTTCCCCTTCCTCCTCCTCCCGCTCTTCATCACGGTCCTCCTCTCGCTCTTCTTCCCGTTCACGCCGTCACCGACGTGGACGCGGAGGAAGAGATGGGCGGCGATCCAGGACCCGGTCGCGGTCGAGACGGCGTTCCAGGTCTCACTCCCGGGGTAGAGGAGGGAACGGAGGGGGCGCATCCTGGAGGCGACGTGACCGGACACGATCGCGGTCCAACGACAGAGGGAGAGACAGGGACAGAGACCGAGACAGAGACAGGGACCGGGACAGGAGACGATACTCAGCACGCAGACGGACGAGGTAAGACCGCCCCAGTGTCTTCTACCGATGCTGTATAGTTTTACAACGCACATGACAATGACATCAGCTCACTTTCCGCTTTCTGTCAGGTCCCGCTCCAGCTCACGGCAGGGGGGCAGTACGAGGCGAGGGGGTCGGAGCAGTGGAGGCCACCGGCGAGGAGACAGCGGCAGCCGCAGTCCCTCTCAGTCCCCCAACCGCCCCAACCACAGCCCCTCCCCTCACAGAGGAGCCCAGCCCTCTACCCTCACTATCTGCGACAAGCTAAGAAAGTAAGAAAACGCTGAAACAGCTCATCTGTTTTAGTAGAAGCGCTTTTGACATCTCACGTGTAGCTTTATTTAACTGCTTAACATTTAACACACTTTCTACTGTAGTATTTGTATTTTGTTGCCTGAAAAGTTTGATTTCATGGCAGCTTTTCTGAAAAATTGCATTACATGTTGCTATGTTCATAAGCATTTTCTTGCAATTAAGCTGCAATGTCAAGTGAAAATTGCAAAAATAGCTACAGTGCTATATTGGATTCCAAGTGTACTATTATGAGCATTTAGTGTTCTCAGTCAGCTGTTAATGCTGTTAGATGATAGACTCAAGGACCGTCCCCATGCTCTTCTCCTGCCTTCTCTGCCTGAACAGCACGACATAACACAGCACAGCATGATCTCATCACTACTCTGCATTTGTTTCTGCTTGGACAGAAACCCTTCAGGTGCAGTTAACGTCAGACACTGATAGCAAAACGGCTCGACTGTTGATAAACCTGTAAATAACCACCATGTAACGCTAGCTAAGTGATGCTTACAGTTAACCCATTGACTGAGTGAGTGTCATGCACTCTGGTCACAGCAGCTCCACAGTGAAATGAGATTTTATCTGTTTTTGATAGTCAAATCTGCAGTAAAGTTGATGTGATTATACAAAATTTCAGGGTTGAGCAGAATTCATAGGAATTGGCTGAATTTGCATCAGTTGTTGCGATCGCAACATTGCAGAGTCCTGACTGATTTATGAATGCATTATCATGTTTTTTTAATTCCTTATGTGTACCTTGACTTGATGAAGAAACACTTTAGGATATATTCATCAACCCAGCTAACTGTCTTTTGTCTTCCTGTCTGCAGGCCTGATACTCCGGGTGGTAAAGAGACGGGAGCTGCCAAAGTCAGTAAGAATTTGATCTAGCTGGGTTTCTTGCTAAAGCCTACGCCTCCCTCATCCCTGACAGGCTGACATGGTTGTCCACCAGACTGGGATGTGGAAGCGATTGTTGCCCACAGAAAATAAAATGTTTTTGTTTTTTTTTCTTTTTTTTTTTCCCCCCACAAAGTGGACATGCACTGCAGTCAAAGCCTTTCAGCTATTTTGCAATTGCCATTACAGTATTCTTCACCTTCTCAAGTGTTTTGCTGAGAAGAAAGTGAACTTGCAACAAAATGACAGACTGAATTATTGCTGCCATCTCTGTATGGAGTGAACATCTCAGCACCCTGTAAAGTCATTACGTCCTGATTGTGCTTTTAGTGTGGGTTGTGCATGCATGTATACATATATACATGTGGGTGAGAGAGTGCAGCGTCTTTATATCTGTTTGTAGTCTCGTATACAGTATATCGCATATCAGCGGCCACAAGAGGAAGATTTCTTTTGCTACTGACTACAACTTGTCAGTATTGGACATGTGATCATTCAGTAGTGACAGAAAAGGTTTGATTAATTAAGATGGGTGTGCTCCGGACAGCCGTATCTGGGCTTGTTTTAACAAGCCGCAAAGCAAGCTGTCAATCTTAAAAATGAAACGTTTTATGTCCCACGTACAGATTGAAGACTTAAAATGAGCGTTAAGGGAATAGTTTGATGTTTTGGGAAAATGCTCTTATTATCTGTCCAGAAGTTGCATTAACTGAATATTTTCTGTCATTGGCTGATGAAAAAAAAAAAATTGAAACGATGACAGAATAATAATATGAAGGCCATCTGTCATTTTGACACATCAGAACAAATGATTCAAGTGAGTCACACACCTGCCCAGTTGGTGGCATGCACATGTTAATCAGCTCTTTTCCACTCTTTGATCTCAAGTACGTGACCTAGTTGTTTATCTGGCTGTAGCCATAGCATTTACAGGCTGTATCACTAATAACCACTGCAAAATTTTGTGGCACGTATCTTAAAAAAAACTCAATTATTGCGGTAGCGTTTATGAACGAGGTGAAAAAAGTAGAGCTTATCAGTTAAATGTCCGATTACCACAGGCTACCACAGCAGCAGCTAACAACAGGCGCCGAGCCCCTTAGCGTTCCAGTAAACTCACGCCATCACCGAGAGGCTTGACTTAGTCGTTAAATCCATTAATAGTTGTAGGGTAATGTTCGCCGTGTGTTGCTAACCGTTAACCCTGTCGCTGTGTGCGTGCAGGTAGAGTCTCACAAACTGTCCCCGTTGCAGACACTTTCACAGCAGTCTCATGTTAAACAGAGCCAGAACGGCTGAGGGAATCAATATGCTGCGCACAGCTCCACAAATTAAAAAAATTAATTAAAATTTTTCCAATTTAGAATAGTTTATACGGAACAGAGAAATCAGGGGCGCCCACTGGCTCACCTGGTGGAGCGGGCGCACCATGTCCGGGGGCTGTGTCCTTCCTGCAGTGGCCTCGATTTCAGTTCCACCCTTGGCCTTCTGCTGTGTGTCACCCCCTTTCTCTCTCTCCCTCCCACGCTTTAATTGTCCTGTCTTATAGAGACCAAAAAAAGCCCCCAAAAATAATGTAAAGAAAAGAAATAGAGAAGTCGACAGCACCTCCGTGGCTGAAGCATCAATCATTCACTGTAGGACACTAGTGTTACTGAAACAATAGAAAAAAGAGGGGTTGATTTGTTGGAAAATGAAAGACAAGCAGGTACTAAAGATAACATTTATCAGCCAGCTGCAGCTAATAACAAAATAATGGATTTTCTCAGATATTTTTACGACCCTTTCTGTCAAAATGACAAGCACCGAGAAAGTAACCCAACTGTTCCTGACTCACAGAGAGTCGAACTCTAATGTCCGCAACACGTGAAGCTACTAGGAGCAGCCGGTTGCTTGTGGTGCTTCACATTTAGTGTACAGACATGAGAGTTGCATCGATCTTCTTGTGTCACTTTCTGCAGCAGCATGAATAAGTGTATTTCCCAAAATGTCAAACTATTCCTATAAGATCAAACAACATGTTTATATGTTTCTACCATTCTGAACCAGTTACTGTCCTGAACCAGCTTCTCTTCTCTCTGCACTTTTTTCCTGGCAAACAAGAAAAGATTTGGATAAACTCCAGCAGTCAGACAGTCAAATAGAGTGGAGGTTATAATCTTTTTCTCTGCAGTGTTGTGACCTGCAGTTTTTCTTGCCTGGCCAGGTTTTAACGGCCCAGTGATGGGTGTGTCAGTAACAAAATGCCACTGGCTCTTTCTTAACTTCATAAGCTCACCGGACCTGAACTTGCCCTTGTTTCACTTTACGAACCTCTGCCCTTCTTCTGCCAGCAGTTTGCCTCTGTCCACACACACACACACACAAAACACACACAAAATACATACATACAGCCTGTTCAGCCGGTAAGATTCAAGTGTGCTTGTTGACTGAAAAAACATCACGTGCAATTAATTTATTTGCAGCCTTTTTATCTCCACCAGCTACTGTACATAAAGATGATAATAACACCAAAACTGTATGACTGCACAGTGCCTTTGATCTCTCTCTTACACACACACTCACACACACACACAGTAACACACATAGACACTCACTTCAGTCAGGCTGTGACAGGATGTGCTAACACGATTGTGTCACCTGCAGCCCAAGATGACCCCACAGGAGCGGCTCAAGCTCCGAATGCAGAAGGCGCTCAACAAGCAGTGTGAGTACAGCAGAGGAGTTGTTTTTCGTGTACACGATAAAAACCGTACAGACCTGAATCGCGGACATGTTGAGATGGATCTGTTGTACGTTATGTCACAATATGCAAATCAGAAAGTTTTTTTTTTCTCTGTTAAATCTCCTTTGGTTTTTCCTGTCCTGCAGCCAAGGCGGATAAAAAAGCAGCTCAGGTTAAGATCCAGCAGCAGGAACACAAACGACAGGTGTGTGTGTGTGTGTGTGTGTGTGTGTGTGTGTGTGTGTGTGTGTGTATACACGTGTACGTGTACACGCAGACTCTGTTGCCCTGCATTTCCCCTCAGTGCTGTGTGTTTATTTTACAGGAGCGAGAGGGAGAACTACGAGCCATGGCACGCAAGATTCGCATGAAGTAAGAATCTGTGTGTGTGTGTTAAGTGGACTGTTTGGTATTTGTGTGTTGCAACTGTCTGACCGAGAGACTCTGCGTTTAGGGAGCGTGAGAGACGTGAGAAAGAAAGGGATGAATGGGAAAGACAGTACGGGCGACAGAGCCACTCGCCTTCTCCTTCCAAATATGGTAAGACTTTAGGTTTCTGATCACAAACGGCCATATGGATCTGATATATTAATCTGTTCATTGTGTGTGCGCACAGTCTTGCATCTCAAACAGCACTAACCAAAGTATTCAATCAGCAAAGCGTCTTTTCTGATTTGCTGGCATCAGTTTCTGCTCCGACAGTTTTACAGGCTGTAAGATGTTGTGGCATGCTATTGTTCTGACGATGTCTCTGTGTCCTTTGTCCCCTCAGGCCGAGAACACAACTCACACAGAAGGTATGTGAGAGGCCACAAGAATCTGCACGGCTCCATTGAAGCAGAATTGAATCATGGGAGTCCTTCACATTAATGCACAAACACTGTCTTAGAGGTTCATCAGTTCATCACAGCAGCAGACTTTATATGCAACACTTAAGCTACTCAGCCACCAAATCAGCGTTTCAAGTGCTGAGAGAGAATTCAGGGCCAAGAGCAGAAATGATCCAGTCATACTGAAAGACGACACTTAGGGCTCAACACTGCAAATGATTTTTCTGCTTCACTATATTCCATAACATTATTTAACCATTTGAAACTTTTGGGAAAAGATAAACACAGGAAGAAGCTACAAGAATATTACCTGAAATTGATGAAAAAATGAATAAAGAAAGAAAAACGAGGTAAAATAACAAACATAGATCTATAGATGAAAAAGTTAATAATTATAAATAAAGTTTTCTGGATATTTTTTCCGATTATTATTATTATTATTATTACTAGCTTTTTAATAATTTCTCCTTTCTCAAACAAATTTTCAGGTCATTTTTTTTGTCGCCTTTTCCTAACTTCTTGCAATTTGTGGGACGTCTCTTTCCAAGTTGTTCATTCCCTTTTTAACAATGTTTTCAAAAGAAATCAAATACAAGTACACAACTGTACTATTTAGTATGTCCTAATACAAAGTAGGAGTGTTGGGGGGAAAAAATCAATACAGCGTAGTATGAGATATTTTTGTGTGGCAATATGGTCCACGTGATACATTTAACTGCAATTAAAGTGACTTCAGTGAGATGAAGAGACTGAAAACTTTGACTAAATAGATTAAAAAAATATGTTCACACATCTTTTCCTTTGGGGACATAATTAGCAATTTCAGTAACTAATGAATCGCAATATATGTTATTGTAATACATATCGCAATATTTTCAAATCGCAATAATAATGTATTGTGACTTAAATATTATGATAATATTGTATTGTGCGGCCTCTGGTTATTCACACCCCTAAAAATCACCCCTAAAGTTCTACTGCATCCAGTCACATTTTGCAGAATGAAAGCCCGCATTTGCTTTTCTTTCCCACAATCCTCTGTGACCCACATTCCTAAAACTAAATCTTGAGTTATGTGATGTTTAACGATGCTGTCAGCATCAGTAATATTTGTCTTTACATTCAGTAATGATCAGACAAAGTGCTTCTTTTTGATCTCTAATTTTATAGCTAAAAAATTAACTAACCAGGCTTTAAAGAAATGGAAAAAGACACATGCACATTTTGCTGCGCTTACCCTCATACAGATTCATTTTTTGTATTTTTTTCCAGGAGGTCCCGGTCCCGGTCACGGAGTCCATACTACCGATACTGAGCATCTGTGGAAAACATCCCCCAGTTTTTCACTGGCACACAAACTGTCCAACAAACAGCCTAATAATGTGGAAATATGAAGAGAGGAACTATGATACACATATGTACCTGAGCATTATGTCCTCTGGTACGTGTCTGCAGAATCTAACACTTTGACTGTGGTACCTTTACTTTCACTAATTACGCAGCCGACTGGTTGAGCCAAGCTGAGTTTGATCTGCCCTTTTTCATTTTGCTTCTTCTTGTGAAGAAACCGCAGGTTTGTTAAATGAGTTTCTTCCTCTGCATGCTCCTTTTTTTCTTTTTCTGCTTGAACAGTTCTTCTCAACTCGTCTGGAGACGTGCGTTTGTATTTCAAAGTACACGATACTAAGCAATATCTCACCTATTACCTCAAGTAGTCTTCATGTCAGCCTTTTACTTTTCTCTAACAAGAAATGCTCACACTAAAAGACCAACCTACATGAGCTTATGTACAGGATATTTATACACATCCATTTAAAACATCTTAAAGAACTTGTGTATTCAATCATCAATCGCTCTTTTTATACTCTGTCCTCTGCCAACTGGTAACAGCAGACGATAACATTTTTGCTCTCAGTAATGTGGAATGTTAAATACAGAACAACAAATAAAATTACTTTGAAATTATTTGTTCATTTTCTTGTATTCCTCTATTATTGCTGATTCATTTACACAATGTCTGCAGGTCCTTAAAAAGTATTTAAGTGTCTTCAGTTCAGGCCTTAAAAGCCCTTAAATGTCTTGATTGCTGCATGGAGGGAAAAAGTATCACCTTCACACTTTGACCGTGCCGCACGAGTTTAATGAATTACAGCAAACAAATTCAATGGGCCACTTCACAATGACTGCACCCAAAGAACTGGAGCACACAATTCACTTAAATATTTAATAAGGTGCAAACGACTAACGTTTCAACACAAACTGCATCTTCAGAAGAGTCAAAGAGTCATGGTAGAGATTGAAACATTTAAATAACCTCCATGACCAATGACAGCTCTCAGTGAAAAAGGAAATGTGAAACAACAATAAAATAAAAATTCTCTATAACAGTATGTAATAATACAGAGTATTCTTAAATGATTTATGGATCAAATATCTGTATGGAGGAGGTTACTTAAATGTTTCAATCTTATTCACCTTATTCATTTTTTTTAACCAATTGGTTTTATTTGTTTTCCACACAAACTTCAGGTATACATCAGCTTGAATGCATTTGTGCAACATGTGATGCAGACCTACGATTATTACCGAGACAGTAGCGGATACAGAGGAGCAACAAAAAAGAAACTCCACCTGCATCTTTTTAAAGTTCCTTAACCCCAACCTGCCCGTTCCCCATGTGTCCTTCTCCAACTTCCATTACACATGTAAAAAGTTTCTCACATATGCATTATAGAATAAATGAATAAATAAATTGTAGAATAAATGAATAAATTTTTAAGTGAATTATGTGCTCCAGTTTTTTCTTCAGGTGCAGTCCTTGTAAAGTGGTCCATTGAATTGTTTGCTGTAATTTGTTGGTTGTGTGAGCACTGACCTCCGCCTGCGGAGGGGCTGAAGTGCAGGAAATTCCTTCAACTCCTGTCTTTTAATCACGGTCACATTTTATCTGCATGCTTCACCCTCCATTCTGGAGGCTCTTGACTTGATGTATCACAGTGTGCTTCAATTCATCACAGGTGACACATTTCTCTCACATTTGCATCTCATATGAAAAGGTGGGATGATCCCCCTTAATGAACAGAAGCTAACAATATTGTGTGTTTATTTTTAAGGCCCCACCTCAAAACTGCCAAGTTCCCTCAGCTCTCTGGTTGAATTTAAAACACAGTACTGACAACGTCGAGTCTCAGGACAACTTAACATTAGCTGAACTTCACATTCACACTGAAGGTGGAAAAGATAGATTCAGATGTTACACTGCCTTCAAATGAAATTGGCTCCAAAAACTGTTTGTTAGAGTCTCTTTTTCCATGTGACCATTTCAAAAGGTCGTGCTTGCGTACCTGTATTCACACTTGCTTTTTTTAAGTGTAAATATGTAAACTGCGCATCTTTCTGTTTGAACTGTATATGTTACTTTTGTACATACGTCTCTCTTGAAAAAGACATTCTGGCCTCAACTAGACTGTCTGTTTAAATGGAGGATAAAATAAAAAATCTCTTTGACTTTATACTTGCAATCACCTGTTAACAAAATGTAGATTAATCTAATCTACATTTTGTAAATGTAGCTTGAGCTAATCTACCTGCATGCAATGCTTGAAAATTTAAAAAAAAAAAAAAAAAAAAGATAGAAAAAGAAAAGAAAATTCAATGTGAAATAGGTATAAATTAATGTGAAAAGGTCTTAAAAAGCAGTAAGTTAAAGTGTCTGATACCTGTACAGATTGTGCACAAAGACAGAGATTTCAGTGAAGTTATTTGGGTTTTGTATTTGGCTTGCATGCCTCATTCATTCACTCTAAAGATTTTCTCTTTTTCTCTTTTCTCTTTTTTTGAAGACGGTCTTTGCATGAGTTTGACCTTGAGTAGAACTCTATTTAAAAAGGCAAGAAAATAAAGTTCTTTGTCAAGGATTTCACATTTCTAAACAATTATTTGAGTATTTAATCAAATGTGAATCACAAAAAAGACACATTTTTTAATGATAATTTTTCAAGTAAAATATTACATTTTCAGACATTTCATTTGATAATATTCCAAAAAGCTCATTTTAACTTCAGATATGAAACAGCAATACCAAACATAATAAAAGAAAGCATAAAATAAAACAAAAACTAATGCAGACACCACAAAATTATACAAGGGAGATGTAAACCTTGATATTCTCCACTTTATTATTTTCATTAGCCTACATATATCTTTTCTCTGTGATTTCAAATGTCTCAGTAGCTTTCTTTGCTGTTGTTACCTTAGAAACAAAGAGATTTGAGCTGCAACACAATCAGGAACTAACTTTGCTTTCTTTCTCTTAAATTGCATTTGTGGTGTGTGGGGGTTTTGTATTATCATTATTATTATTATCATTATTATTCAGATTTTATTTTTCCCTTTAGGTTGGTATTCACTGGGATTAGGCAGGTGGGAGATAGGTTGGGAATTGTATGTGTTTGAAATCAGAAGGAAAAAAAACGCACTCTGGCCTTATGGGTGTGATGTTGCTTCAAACTGTACGTTAAGTATAGCGTCTGCTCTCTGAAGGGTTTATTTATTGTGTCAATAGGTGGCGACAAATCTCAGTTTGGCAGCGAAAGATGCTTCATTTACTGCAGCTTGTGTCAGTCAATCTGTAACTTTTGAGGTATTTTTGAGCTTTTTGCTGTGTTTTATGTCTGTATAACACTCACAGCTGGTCAACAAGAAAAGCAGAAATGACTCCTGCTCTGGTTTTATTTTTTATTTTGGAGACACCTGTGGAAAACCAACCAGGTAGTTCCTCTGAGCTACTGAAAAGTAACTAAATGTGGATTTCCACTTATTGGATGTGAAAACATTGATTGAAACCAAAATAAGAGAAAAAAACTGTAAAAGAGAGAAGAAAAAAAAAGCTTGATGGGAGAGCTGCGTTTGTGTTACCCGAGGAGGGCGGGGTCAGGGTCGCAGGAGCTGGGCGGGCGGTGCCTACTGTCGCCCATGCCCCCTTCTGCCCTCAGCTCGCTGCGGGGGAAGAAGCGTGAACTTGAACGCAGCCTTCAGTGCTCAGTGCGAGTCCAGGCAGAGGACAGACAGTCTCATCAGCCTGTCCCCGCCGCTCAGCTTTCGGTCAACTTATCGGAGAACAAGCAGCAGCTGGACGGATTTATTTTTCGTGGTTTGGGACCCGGTGAAGGTGCCAAACGCTCGACGCGATGTCCAGGCGCAAACTTGGAAGCAGACCGCAGCACCTGAGTGCAATTCAAGGTAAGCCGGAGAGGAGGGGGAGCGGAGATGTGTGGGCAAACTGTTTGAGATGGGGTTTTTTGGGGAGTGAAACTAAAATTCAGGTCACAGTTTTGTTTCATTGTCAGTTTGAGCGCATGGTTTTGGATGCGCACTGGCACCGGTTACCAAATGATGAATGTTTATTACAAGAGTGTTTTTTGAGTATCTTGTGCACTCATTGACCCAAATCGTGCCAGTATGCATGTGTTCATTTCCTTTTTAGGTAAATATTTGATTTAGAGCAGATATTTTTCTTGTCATGTTTGTCCTGATGTGTGCTGTTCGTGCTCATAGAGGAAGGACCGGTTTACTGGCACGTTGTTTTCAGAGGCTACAGGTCCGAACACGATGATTAATATATCCAGGTTAGACCATGATCACATTTCTCCCTCGGTCTCTGCTGGTTTTACTGGGACAGTTTTCCCCCCAATGAAACGCCAAGAAACTGCTTCCATCCTGCTTAAGTTTTTTTTTTATTTATTCGGACAATTAAATAATGTTCTCAATAAATAAATAAATAAAAAGAAGAAAAGATCCCATTTTTCATCTGATTCAATTTAGACTGTTCAAACATGGAGACAGCAGCTCACAAAGAAACATGTTTGAAGGGAAATAAGAGAGAAACTTAAACCCCATTTGTTTTTTACAGTTCTCTACTGGAGACCAGTGGTGCGTGTCTGGTGTGACCACAGGCCCTGACTCAACTCTGTGTGCGTGCGTGCAAGCGTGCGTGCGTGTGTGTGTGTGTGTGTGTGTGTGTGTGTGACCGCGCCTTGCAAGTCTGCACAAACAGCGCAGCCCTGAAACAGGAAAGGTGACATTTTTGAGTAACAACTGGCGAGATCCGACTTCAGACTGTACTGTCTGTACCTGTCCTGTGTGTGTGTGTGTGTGTGTGTGTGTGTGTGTGTTAGCCGGCCTATCCGGGGCAGGTGGATCCAGTCGAGGCATCAAGGTGTGCCTGTGACCGCATTGAGCAATACTGACCCTCCCTCCCCCTCCTACCTGGGAGCATTTCTTTAGAAAACTTTACTTAGACTGTGAAGAGGTTCAAGTTGTGTCCACTCCTCTGTGTTTGCACCTGTCTGCAGGTTGCATGCATTTCAAAGAGCTCATAAGATGTGTCAGGCTGTTAAATCAGATGTGCTGTCCTGTGACCAAAAAAAAAAAAAAAAAAAAAAAAAAAAACACAGGGGCTGCTCTTATCTCAAACACCTTCAGTCATTTTTTTCTCTTTTATTGCAATCCACTTCCTGTTGAGAAACTCCCGCCGGCTGCAGCTGGCAGGGCAAGTTGTAGCTTAAAGTTTTGGTCGTAATCTTGCAGTTTTAAATCAATAACTTTACCTGTCTGGAGCTCGCAGTGGTTGTGACATTAGTTATTGATGTTCCTGCTGAGATGGACAGTAGGGCTCCTCTCTGCAGCAGCCAGAGAGCGGATCTGTTTTGGGTCGGTTAAAGGAAGTGGTCAGTATTGACTGAGCAGATTGGCCTCGTTGCTTTAGAGCTCACAACTGAAACTAGCACTTTCAATCACCACGCCTGCTTTGTATTTCCACTGAGGTCTAACTGCACTTAAACCACTTTGGGCTGTTAATTTGAGCACGGCCCAAATACTCCTAAGCAGAAATCCAAATTAACTGAGAGGACATTTTTGGTATTGTCTGTATATATTATATTTAAGGGACATAAAGCAAGACATTTAATGTCAAGGATACTTTGTTACTTGATACTTTGGAAGGTTTGTTATCAATTTATCTCTCACTATACAAGAGATTTGGCAATGGTTTGTGTAAAAGTGGCATCAAGCCCTTTATCACTGTCATTTATCAAGTGCTGCAAATGCTTTAGAAAAACAAACTTACTAGTCAAGTTTTTGTAGACACAGTCAGTTATCTATGTCAATTAGAGAAGACGATTTAGTAATTCTAGAAAGAAAAGGTTGAAAAATTCCCATGTTCCCATACCATTTTTTGCCTTCCCGATAGTCGAATTTGCATATCGGTCAAAACTGAGTACCCATTCAATACCATTGCGTTAAAATAAATCAACACCTGTATGCCACTAACCCTGAAACTAAAGCCTTGTACGCTGTACATGTTTTCTTTTTATTTTTGGACTTTCCGGTGTAAAATACTGGGCTAGCAGAAAAATACTTGATTTCTGGGAAAACTGCAGTTTCTTCCAGGTGTGAAACTATTTTTAAGAGTATTAATAAATCACATGGTATGGCAACATTAAGACAAGTGTACTTTGCAAATACCTGACCCATCATTTTAGGCAGTGTCGGAGGCATTTCTGATACTGGCATCGAAACAACTCTACTCAAAGAATTAACAGATGATTTTCTGGATTCATTATTTGGTCTATGAAAGTGTCATACAAACAGCCAGAAAAGTGTATGTTGGTGAAGATTGTGATTCATCCAGGTCATGTTAACTCGAGGTACTACATGGTCATTAAATACAGTCTTTCATATTTTTACTTTAAACAATAAGGTGCCACGGCGCAGAGCGTAGGTTTTGTGTTAACATTTATTGTTTTGGGGGTCCTCTGCCAACATTTTTTTTCCTGCATTCTGTTGAATGTTTTTGATCCAGCGTCTGCCTTTTTGTACAAATTTATAGTGTAAAACAAAACAAAAGTTCTGTACTACTTTCATGTTTTTATAGAGGGGGGGGGGGGTGGCAAATGCATGTTGTAAATATTGAGGGAGGCGTCCCCTGATTCCTCCTGAAATCTTTGCTTGTGGCAATGGCGATGAAGTCCCTTTGCAATGAACTGCGTGTGTCTGTCTTTGTGAAATGGTCCTAGATGTCGTGTTTTATCTTTTAAATTCACTTTCTCTGTTACCCCTTAAAAGTGAGTAAAAAGAGTTGAATTTCTGTAATCCAACTTTCTCTTTTCTGTCTCCTCTCTGTCATATTTCTCAGATGCCACTGACATGCCGGATGGCAGCACTCCATCAGACGACCTGCCTCCCCCTCCTCTTCTTCCTCCTCCGCAGCCCCAAGCTCCTGACGAGGGTCGTGACCTCCTGACCTGCGGCCAGTGCAGCCGGGCCTTCCCCCTTGCCCACATCCTGGCGTTCATACAGCACAAACAGGGTGGCTGCCGCTCACGAAACCAAGCCACAAATGCCAACGCCACGCCCCCCTCACCTGCCAACCGTGCTCAGCAACACCTAACCAACGCCGAGCTGGGCCCGGGCTTCATTGAGCTTCGGAGAGGGGGCCGAGCCTGCAGTGAGGAGCCCGGCGTGAAGGTGAAGGCGGAGCACAGCAAAGCAGGTGAGTGCTTGGAGAAGCAGAAAAAGGTGGCAGGTTGCTAATTAGTGCCTCTGTTTTTTGTTTTGTGTAATATTTTTTTCAACCGCCCTCCTCTTCATTTACCCCCCCTCCCCCCTCCCGAGTCCAGCTCATTAGGTAGCCGTTGCCATTAGCAGACCTGCATGAGTTAGTGACGCACAGGCTAATTGCGTGGAAAGGATAGGCGTCAGGAGCGTTCAGAGGGCACCGAGGGTCCCCGAGGGCTCCACACTGAGCACCTGAGCTCTTTCCCATCTCCCTGACTGTCAGTCTCTGAGGTGGAGTGGCCAGGTAAACATGTTTCTCCCTATCTGCCCTCCTCTGCGCCCAGCTGGACAACAGAGACCATGTCCTCTAAACACCAGTACAGGAGCGTGTTTCACCATCGTTCTTGTGTAAAGGAGTGCAATGGTTGGGCACCACAGTGTGAAATGGTCAGAGGATGTGAGGCTGTTCGTGCAGCTCTCCTTGCTGTCATGACACCGTAATGGAGGACATTGCATCATGTGCAGCTCCTCTGCCATCTCCCACTGTTCTGCCCCAGGCCGAGCCACCTGAGCTCCTGGGAATCTTCTCCTTCCTCCTCCTTTTTTCTTCATCTCATGCATCTCCCTCTTGTTGTCAAAACCGTCCCTCTCTTCTTGCTCAATGTATCACACATTAGCAGTGATTTTCCTAAAGGTCTTTTTCTTCACGCCTTTTCTGCTGCTGTTTTCTTTTAAACATGTAGAGTGCGGACACCGTGATGGTGGTACCAAATATGATATGTCACGGTGGAATTCGATCAGGAATCCTTTTTGAAAATTTCACGTCCAGTGGCTAACAATGTGTTTGAGATGAAGCAGTGTGTTTTTCCTGCAAAGGTCAGATATATTTGAAGGTCATGCCGGATCTCTGAATTGAAAAAAGCAAGCATGTAGCATAAATGAGATTGACAGAGCATCTTGCCGCACACTCCTATTAGGTATCAGTGCCCCTTTGCACATTTTGAAACCCTGTCTGTCATGTGCACACACGTTAGCAGTTCCTTCCTTTGTGTAACGCTCGGGGGACTTGTGCACGCACCATTTCCGTCTGTCCACAGCCTCTTTTTTGTTTTTCTGTTTCAGTCATCTCTTGCTGTCTCTCACTTACAGTCGGAGAACACAGGAGTTTGGTAATTTTTGTGCCCGCAGGATTATACAACAAACCTAACACGTGCACGAGGCAGGGAGGGGAAAGAGCATGACGGCTTGTGAATAATGAAAAAGTGGATAAGTTTGGATTAAAGTTTTATTAGCGAATGTAGGTTGCATTTTGTTTGGAGTTTGGAATTGCAAATTTTTAGTCTGCTTTTGCTGTAATTTTTCTTTTCAGATTGTACAGTTTGTGACGGGAAGTTCTTGCATGTCAAAGTAGTAAAGGGGCAGTTTTAATTGGCCTTGTAAGTGATGGGAAGTGTTGTTTTAGTGTGAGGGCAACTGAGCATCTGAAGCCTCTGAGATGACTAAAAGTGAGAGAGCAGTTATCCCACAGCGGAAAGGTCCTTCGTCTATTTTCTGTATTCAAGACAGAAGCGGCATGGACGGAAGAGAAAAGGGAGTGCGATGGATTACTGAAGAGCCGCGTGCATCTGTCTCATTCCTTTTTATTTATTCTCCTTGTTTGTTTTTTTTTCCTCATCTCCACCCCCCCCCCCCATTTCTTCCCCCCATCTTCAACACACTTTCGCTTTGCCCTCTTTCAATCCCCCCTTCCTCCTCCTCCTCCTCCTCTCTTTTCTCCTCCCTCTGCCTCCCAAGGGAAAAGAGATTCTGCCTGCTGCTCGTTAGTGCTCCCAGCCAATCTGCATTTTTAATTAGTAGTTATTGCTTCTGCTTAATATTCAAGTGCTACCCCGGGCCAAATGGGAATCCTTACAAAAAAAAAAAAAAAAGCGAGGGGTGGGAGGGGGGAGAGGGAAGGAAAGAGAAACCGGCTGGGTTTTGTGTTTCCCCCCAGGACCCCCGAAAAAAAGCCCCCCCCCCCCCTCAGGGAAAGATTTGGAGGGTTTTGGGGGGGCAGTGGAGGGGTGAGGAGAGCTGGGGTTGGAGGATGGGTCTCAAGTACAATCCAAAGGGGTGACATATTTTCGTGGTGTCTCTTGGCCCCCTGTACTACATTATAATCTTTTTATCTCATTTTCTTTTTATCTCCTGAGCCCTGACCTACCTATCGCTCTCTCTCTCTCTTTTTCCCACTCTCACTCTTCACCCTATTTTTAAAAGAAGTATCTCAACTTCTCCTGGGTTTCTCCTCAGGCTAGGTTAAAGGACATGAACACCACGGCTCCTCTCGTCTCCAGACAGAGGGAGGGCGGGAGACGGGGGGAAAAAGAGAAAGAAACAGTTGCTCTCTTTTTCATCTTCACTCTCCTCCCCCCTCCAGTAAAATACAGAAGGATTTGACTTGAGGAAACATGAAAGAGGCTTATACCAGAGTCCGCTTTGAACCTCTCCAAAAAAGAAAAAAAAGAACTGTTTTCCCCCTCAATTTGGGGATCTTCTCTCCAATTTTGATTTATGCAGAAAGGCCTCATTTGTCAAGCAGGCTGAGTCAGTGCCTGATTTGCATAAAGCGTTCATTTTCTACGTTCTGCTAATTAGCAATTTGCAGCTTAATTGGAGAGTGGCTCTCGGTTAGGAGACAAAGCTATCCACATATAAAAATATCTCCAGATGTACTTTGCAACTCGACGGCATCTCTGTTGGCCTTTCGGCTGCCGGAGCTCCATTTCTCTCCGCTCAGCTTTGGGTCACACTTTTTTCTTATTTTGGTGTTACTTCATCACCTGACTCTTCCCTTTCTCTTTTTCTATTTGAATCCACATTTAGCTTTTATCATGCTGATACTCATGTTTCTGTTCAGTTTTAAGTAGTCTTTTAAGAGTAGTCTTTTAAGAGTCTTTTAAGTAGAGCTGGGTATAGGTATCACCCAAAACAACTCAGTACCAAGTAGTATTGAAAAGTCCTCCATCAAACACCTGCATTCGATCCTTTTTGTTCATCAAACTTTCTGTTGCTGCCATCTTTGGAGTCGCTCTCCTCCTGGTGAATGGTCAGTTCAACATCTGCCTGTTAGGAAGAGCTAAAACCTAGCCATTAACCCTTTGGAACCTGGATCAACATCAGTTTTCATGTGCTCGATTCAGATGCCTTTCACAAGCTTTTTAACCTGTTTTAAAAAAATTTGCTTTAAAAAGCAAATTGGTTTTATTTCTTTAGAAAATGTCGGGGGAAAGGCAATAAGCAAGTTGACTAGAAATGTCCCTAAAATGTCAAAAGAAAAAGTGGAAAAGGTGGACAAAAAATGACCTAAACATTAGTGCTGAAAAAAAGGGGAAAATGAAAAAGAATTTATACATACACACACACACACACACGCACATATATACGTATATACTTAAAATTATGTTACGGGTCATTTTCTTGTTTAGTTTTGTTACTTTTCTTTTTTTTTTTGTTGCCTATTTTCAGGTAATTTTCTTGTATTTTTTTGCTTATTTCTTCCCAATTTTTGACCAAAATCAGAAATGAAAATTACACAAACATTCAAACAAACGCTTTAAATAAATGTTCATGTTACCGCATATCTGCAGCATGTCTAAAAAGGCAAGTTTGCTCACAAGTTGCCATATCAACTTTAAAAATCTGTCAGATGTTGTGTTAAGAACTTGTTTCCCCTGCACCAAAGAAACGGAAAAATAGCTACTGCAGCTTTAATCTCTACGAATTTACCTCATTGTTTTACTCCTAGTTTTTTTTATCACTGTGTTCTTTACTAACAACCATTGATCAAAATTGCTAACTCAATTTTGTCCATCGTTGTTTTCCAGCATCTGAAGAGCCCTCCTACTTCACCTGCCAGCAGTGTGAAGGCATGTTTCCATCTGCATGGGCGCTCTTACAGCACGCTCAGCACATACACTCCTTCAGCATCTACCAAGAGGATGAAGAGGAGGATGACACCGATGTGAGAGGAGGAGGACGAGGACTTAAAGAGCACAAGCCTGCTGCAGCCACTCTGGACCCTCGCCACCTGAGTCAAGCTCTTGCCTCCGCCTTTCAGCCCTCTGCCCTGCGCCTCAATCGCTCCCGTCTAACACACACCTCCTCCTCCACCTCCTCTTCCAGTAACATGCAGGCTCTGAACTTTTCAGTGCGGCTCAGGGAGCTCGCAGAGGGGAATAACAGCACCACAGGCAGCTCCCACGGAGGCCTGGTGCTTTCCCCGTCCTCTTCTCCACCGGAGGCTTCTCCCTTTCCTCAGACCAGCTCCCTCCAGGCCGACTTCCACTGCCAGTTGTGCGACCAGAGCTTCCAGTCCCTGCGTGCCCTCTCCGCCCACCGCCGGACTCACGCCTGCGACAGGCCCTATCACTGCGGAGTGTGCGGGCAGGCCTTTGCCCAGAGTGGCCAGCTGGCCCGGCACATAAGGAGCCATCACAGGGAGGCAGGAGGAGGAGGAGGTGGATATGAGTCGGTAGAGATGGTCGTGATGGAGGAGGACGGAGGGAGGCAGGGGATGAGAGGGAGGTTTCAAATGCAGCCAGCTGGAATCATGGGAAAGGGAATGGTTGGTGAAGAAGTTAGATCGCAGGGCCCCTCCGAGCTAGACCTGACCCTGCCCAAACACCCGTCCATAGCTTCAGGCCTGATGCTGTTGACCTCGGTTAGACCGCCAGACAGGGAGCTGCTGAGGCTGTACCAGCGCCAGAGAGAGGCGGGAGAGGGAGGGGAGGAGGAGGCAGAGGGGCAGGGGGAGCCTCGGCACACCTCGCCCTGCGCCAGCCCGTCTGAAGGCTCACTGGAAAGCGGAGAGACAGGAGGCAGCGGCGAGAGTGGCATCGCCAGTGGCAACTGCACGCCCAAACGGCCAGAGATGGGCGACAGAGTGCGAGGAGTCGGAGAGTGGGAGAACGAGCGAGGAGAGATCATAGAGAAGGAGACTGAGTGGAGCTCAGCCAAAGTCAGCGAGGTTGTGCAGGAGTGGCAGAGTAAGAACGAGCGGAGGAGTGTGGGAGGAGGTGTTAGCGGCGGAGGAAACAACAACAATACCGCAGTAGGTTCAGGTGGGAAGAAGAAGAAAGACGAAGCCTGCGAGTTCTGTGGCAAACAGTTCAGGAACAGCAGCAACCTGACCGTGCACCGCCGCAGCCACACAGGTGAACGGCCCTATCGCTGTGGCCTCTGCAACTACGCCTGCGCCCAGAGCTCCAAATTAACGCGCCACATGAAGACCCACGGTGCGCATGGAGCCAAAGCCTCCTTCTTGTGCCAGCTGTGCTCGGTCCCCTTCACCGTCTACGCCACTCTTGAGAAACACCTGAAGAAAGTTCACTGCCTGAGCCACGCCAGCGTGGGGGCGTACGCGCAGGCCAGTGCTGCGGACACTTTGGCTGCCATAAAAGCTGAAGAAGAAGCAGTGGTGGTGAAGATGGAGGAGGATGAGGCCAGTTTAGATCAGATTGAAATGGAGAGCAAAACTCACAGTGATGTGAAAAGCATGGAGGTGGAGGAGGGGCAGAGCGAGTACGTGGAGAGCAGAGGGAGTCCGGCCGCAGTGGCCGATCTCCCACCAGAGAGCAACACTGAAGTGAGCTTAGCTTTGACTTCTGCACCATGAGAGCTGCTCTCATTCATTAATTGACAATAAAAAAGCACTGTGTAGGATTCAACTCGCCATTCAAGTAAAAAGAACTCGCCCCATCATTGAGCAAACTGGAATCTAAAGCAAAAGCTGCAGTCGGCCTCTCATCCTCTTTGCCAGCGCGGAGGCACACAGCAGCCACGTTGTATGCAAAGCTGCTGGTTGAAACTAAGTGCCTACAGTTCTTTAGACCACAGAGCAAAACAAGGCCGTGACATTCAACAGGGAGATTACCAGAGCTCTCAAACAGGAAGTGAACCGCCACAGTCCACACAGACACAGGAAACCAATCACCATTTTGCAGTGCAGGATGCAAAAGACGAGTGATTTATCTCTCTAGCGACCCACCGGACAGGTGGAGACAGATATTAACTGTCAGATACTATAGAGAAGGGATTATATTGCATAAAAAAAGACAATAGAACGATGTTAATATATTTTCAGCAGACCAAGAGAGGTCATATTTTGCTTCCTAGCTGGTTTTCTTTTGAGAAGACCTTTTAAAGACTAAAGTTGTTTGAACAGACACAAGGGTGAAATGAATCCAAACACTGTCTGCCTGCAGTTTCTCAGACTCCTCTTTTTAAAGGCGCTTGGTTGTCACAACACTTGTCACTTAACGTAATGTTCACAGGGCTCACGGAGCTTGGCAAGGTTGTGCTCCTGACTTTGTGACAGTATGTATGGATGATTTTCTGTTTTCTAGTTTTAAAAATGTGAATAAGGAGACTTTAAAGTCTCATCTACTGATGTTTTTTTTTTTTCATGATACGTTTCTATGCATAAAAAAATTGCAATTTTACCTACATGTGAAACGGGTCTGTATTTTTTTCTCTATTTGTACTTATTATTGTGATGGTAATTTCTCTCTTTCATTGTTTACATTTGTAAAGTGCCGGACTGTTTGAAGCTCGTGCATGTTTTGCAGCCATTCGAAACTGTTCTTTTTTTGTCGCTTGTGTTTGTATTATTCTTAATTTATGGATGCTGCATGTTGGTGATTGTGTAACTGCTGAACTACAGGGTGAGAGGTGCAGAAGTAGCTAGTCGATTGGTGGAGTTTTGTGTGAAGCACTTGGGTGAGTTTGAGTGAATGTGTTTGTTTGTTTTCCTGTACATATTGGAGAAAAAAATCCTCAGGTGACACTTCTACTTGAACACTTTGTCCTGTGATTTTGTGTGCAGAGCATGACTCAGCAGGTCATAATCACCGTGTCATGCGTCTGACAGGTGCTTTGCAGACAACGATTTAAACATACAATATGTTATTTTCTACAGCTAGGGGGTCTCTCGGTCAAAACAATAACACAAGATGGAGCAATGCCATCATTGCAGTCTGTTTCTCCTGGTTAGAATTCCTTCAGTATTCATTAAAGAGGTTTTTACCGCTTTTCTCCTCCCAAAAACAGTCTTCAGTCTTTTTCTGACACTGTTTGGATCATCATGGAGGGGCAGCTACCCAGGTCCTGCTCATCTCTGCTCACATTTGGTCTCTGATAACTTAAAATCTACACATTCAGGAGGTTTTAACCAAGAGTCAGATTATCCACAGGGGTATCTTCCTTGGTGATTTAATCTTGTGAAAACACTTAGTAAATCAGTTTCATTTTTAAAATAAGCGTTTCACCTATGCTGTTCATCGTGGCAGTGGCTGAAGCCAGTGTTAACTTCAAATCCAAACGTTGAGGAGGTTTCTACCTGGAGCTCATTATACACAGAGGTGTCTTCTTCAAACCAGCAGATACAGGGGTTTATTCTGGTAGAAATAATAATAAACATTCAGACAACCACAAGGGATAAGACGCCACTGAGAAGTGACGGTGGCTAAGTGACACAGATTGTGTCCTTGATCAAAATGACAGATTTCTCTGTGTTTGAACATTGTTGGAAACTCAGACATTGCTCTATTTGTTTTAAGGCATTTTAATGCAGAGAAGATACTTATTATATCTTTAAAACCACAAGAGGATTCTGCAAATTTAACGAAAAACAGGACAAAGTTGTCAAGTAGAATGCTGCCAATGTTATCGTGACTACTGTGATGACTTTGCGTGACCATATCTGATTTCTACTTGCATTCATGTCAGGGAAAGCAAATTCTTGTGTGTGTTGTGTCATGAATGGATGAGTGCAGTGTAACTGTTCAGGGATAATAATTTGTACATAGATTGACATTCTTGCTGTTGCTCTACTTATTATTGTTATTATTATTAATGTTAACTGCCTCCACTTTTCCTAGAGTCGTCTCCTTTCCGCTGAACACTGGCTATTGTGAAGCTCTGCTGTCTTTGTAAAGTTGACACCATTTTGTAATTCACCTTCTCATGAGGAGCCTCAATAAAGAATTGAGGTGAAATATATTTGTGCAGTGTTTTTCTGCTCGTGGTTGCTTTTTCCGAATGTTTCTTTATCCCCCTTCTTCTTTTGGTACCCAGAACAAAGCTTTTGAAACTATTTTTAAGTATCTTTTCTCACCAGGATGTTGTCTTAGTCAGAGTGGGTCGTTCCTCTGAGGACCACAGTCAGCGCTGAGTTATTAATTTTTAATGTGAGTGTTTGGATTAGGGACCCTCACTCCTTGTTTACATCCCTGTGATGTTACTGGCTTTGTCTAGAAACTCTGTAATGTAATTCCAGCGGGGCGTGTATGCAAGTGTTTGTGTGCTACTGTGTGTGTGTGTGTGTGTGTGTGTGTGTGTGTGTGTGTGTGTGTGTGGATATATTTGGTGTCAGTCATCCTGCAGGTTGTGAGATGGGTGCAGCGAGCTGTGATGGGACACGGGCGACAAGGGTTTCTCAGGATGCAAAATTGAGGAGGGGCAGTTTGGTTATTGTTTGTGGGCATGTTAGGAGGCAGAGCAGGGTGGGTGGGGAGTGTCAAGGGGTTGGGATAATTGCTGACTCCATTTTAAGGGCATAAAAACCTCTGCACCAGCATCTCTGGCCTTAACCCCACCCCCCCTCTAATGAAAATGAAGTTCTATGATCCCTCTAGCTCATTAACAGCAGGTCTTTTAATGAGCTTTCAACAGGGTGGGGGCTGGGAAGATGAAGAGGAGGAGTGGGGTTGGATGGTGGAGGGTGTAGCAGGGGGGTTATTGCACCAGATGCACACACGCCCACTCCTACCAATTACCATTGTGTTATAAAGACTAAGGAGGAAGTGAAGAACGAAGCCCCTCAGACCCAGATGAGTCAGTTTGTCCGTTTCTCTCCACAGAGACAGAAAAAACAACTAGGACAGTGCAGGTGACATCCTCCGTCACTCCCTCTGGTAAACTCTGCCCTCCCTGTCTGCTGGGCGCCACAGCGAGCGCCATTTGGTGCTCGTATGGACCCAATTATGTAAGGTAAGGTGATACACAGCAGTACACAGTACAGCAGCCCCTACAGCAAGTGGATATCTTTTCCACGTCCCAGAGTGCCCTTTGTCTTCTTGCAGTCCACACCTCTCTGTCAAACCCTGCACAGGACAGTGTCCGTGTCAGCCATTCACAACATGAAGCATTTATAATGTTTGCGGATAGGAGAGTGAGGCTGATGCTGTGTGTGTTGGACTGTGTGTTTACTGACCAGTGACTGCCCCTGGGTGTTAGTAATGTGGACTTTGAGAATCTCAGCTCCACAGAGACGGCTTTTGTTGGTCTGAGAGTTGGGAGAGGTCGCTGCAGGACGAGAGACACAACTGATTCTGTTACAGGGGATTTTTAATATGCTACACACACTTTAACAACTTTTGTTAAACACTCTCTTACTCTATAACAGGAAGATATATGGACATGAGGAGATGGAGCATCTGGGATTTTGGTTATCGTAACATTGTGAGGCAGTTTAAATGTTGTGCTTTCAGCATCTAAAGGGCTACATTACTGTTAATGGCTCAGCGTGTAGGCATGAGGGGGGGTGTATTGGCAGAAATGAATTATAATATAATAAGCATGTTTTCATTAGTGTGTAATCTTTTGAACATAAGAATCAAATCGTGTTTTCCTTACCTTTGATTGAGCCGTTTAGGGAGTGGGTCCTCATCCATGGTCCATCATGTTGCACCACATGTTTCTTTAGTAGCCCAGACCAGACAAACCGAAGCTGAAGTTTGCCACCGTGGGCATAGGTTTCATATCAACATTGGGGTTGATACATATAAAGCTTGGGGTTTGGGCTTCTTCCCCAGGAAATTTTGAGCATCAAACACTCATTTTCCTGCATTCAGGTGGATTTTAATGCTTTGGTTTATGGAAATGACTTTAATTTTGTCAAAATTAAGTCCGCTGCTATTTGCATGTTTGTTGTGTACAGGACAAATGCACATGTTATGTATTGTTATATGACTATTTGAGGGGAACGTGCCCCCCCCCCCCCGAAGCCAATAGGACCCAAGACAGATCCTTGGGGAACACATAAATGCAGATATTTAGACAAGGACTCAAAGAAAAGATTGAACAGCATTCACCTGCTTCATTTTCAGACATAAAAATGTGCTGACTGAGCCATCTGACAGCTCGACCTGGTGGTAAGATTTTATAGACACAAACTGCAGTTTTCTGGCACAACCACAGATTCAGATTAAAGTTAAGATGATTAGCTCTGAAAATGCTCACAACAAAGGGAATGTAAGAGCTCTGTGTTTGTTTTCCTACAGGGCAGGCCTGTGGCCATGAGAGGCTCTCACTTATGTATGAGAAGATTGTGCTTTATCATGGCAAAAGCCAATTAACTGTGAGTTTTAATTACATTTCTCGTGGTGTACTCTTTGGAGCCTCCAATCATGTCTGTAGTCCCTGTCCTGTTGTCCTCTTCCTCGCCAGAAAAGTTGAGGAGGAGGAGGAGGTAAAGGCTGAGGATTAAATCATCTGCACGGCAGACGGAGACAGGGATAACAAGAAAGAGAAAGATGCATTCGGGAGTGATCAGACAAACCACAGGACTCCCACTCTGCTCTTTATCTTCACACTGTTCCCACAATTCCCACCTTCCCTTGCCTGTCCCTCCTCCCGCAACGACCGCAGAGTGAAATTTGAACCCTGGAATTACACCCGCTTCACCTCGCCTCCCTAGCCTCCCATCAACCCCCTATAACAGTGAGAGTGTGGGAGGAGGACGGGGTGAGAAGCGACACGTACCCGGGCAGCCATCCATCAATCCAGTGCCTTTCTGCCATTCAACACCTTGAGATAATGAGAGGATGGAAAGACAAGGAGGGTTCATTCTTAAAGGGGGGTTATATAATATCACGGACCACTGAGGACAAGCTTTGTGGGACAAGTTCAGTTTGGTTTGAGTACGAGGAAGCACTGACATGAGGACAGGTTGATTTAAAAACAAAAGGGAGGAAGTTCAATGATTTCTCTTTTTTCACAGAATGACACAGAGTGTTACATCAAACAGGCAGAAATTGTTGCCAGATAATGATGGTGAAAATAAATTTCAAAACTAACCCAAATGCAGCTCTTCCCTGAGTGAAGGCCATGGGCTTGTTTTATATCCCAGTGATCAATTGAGGGTGTTTTTTTTGACAGACTGCAAAGACAGGGTGTGGTAGACAGACAGAAACATGCGCTCCTCTTACCTACACCTCGGATGTAAACTGCCCATATCAGAGTCATATTAGTCTGAAAATCAGCTTTTTATTTACAGAGAGAAAATAGTGTAATTTTTGCCTAATACCAATGACTTTCTTCTAAAGTTTTAGGCACTATAACTGGACAGAAATGATACAGAAATGTTCAAAATATGTCTCTAAAAATCTGTTGTAAGATGAAAATGGTTAGAGATGTATCTAATTGATAAGTTCAGTTTTAAGAATATGTTATCAACATTTTCATATTAGATTACTCTGTGGGTTTTTTTTTTTTTTTAGGTTATTGTAACATGATATAGATCAGTGTTATTTCCTGGTATGAAAGGCTGCATTGTAATTATGTGACATTACTTCCCTGAATCAAGCCACGTATAGACCACTGCGTCTACCTGCTGGGCTAAAATATCCACAATACTATGTTTTTACAAATCAGAAACTAGTATGCCCACTCAGTTAAGACTGAATATTAAATCCAAGCATCAATATCAAATTATACAGTACATATTATAAATACTCATGTAATTGCTTAAAAATACCAAGATTTCTCTTTTAAAAATCAGTATATAATATCAACATTGTTTCAAGGTTTTCACCCATCAGTAGATGATATGATATGATATGATATGAAATTATATGATATGTGTTAGGTTAGTTTGCAGTATGTTAAGTAGGGATACGTTATGTTGCAATACGTTAGGTTGCGATATGTTACGTTATGATGTGTTATGATGTGACCGATGTGATGTGTTGTGATTTGTTGCGTTGCTTTGTGTTACATTACATTAGATCATGTCATGTTAGTTTACGTTATGTTACATTATGTTACGTTAGATGTCATTACATTAAGTGTCGTGTGATTACATTCAGTTACGTTATGCTACATTATGTTACTAAACAGAACAATAAAGAACAATACAATACAAGATGCACCAGGTTTTCAACTGACTCCAAGGTAAACCCATCCGCATCATTATTAGACGCTCAGAGCAGGACTTTTCTCTAGGAGAGGGGTGTTTGAGACGAACAACAGTGTTGGTCGCCACATTGGTGGAACTCAAACCCTAATGACGTTTTGAGCAACATGCTGCTGCCTTTCCAGTCGCATTTGTGTCACTCAAAGCGGGGTGTTTTTCAGAGGCATACGTGCTCTGATACACCAAGCTGTCTCTTGCCCTGTTGACAATTGTCAGTGTTTTAGGTTTTTTTTTGGAGAAGGAGGAACCTGTCTGTAATGGAATCACACTGGTAGGCCTTCTTCACTTGTCCCAGTAGGTAAAGCACAGCTGTAAATAATGAAATTAATGATGGCTATAGTCCATTTAGCTGCTTTGATTTCAGTGTCCTACAATTGTGCATGCTGGCTCTCCGACTCTCCCAAAGGAAAAGTGGAATATAACACAGCCATTGTTGCCCATTGGCAGCTCAGTGCACGAGAAGAGAAACAGAGTTGATAAAAGCAAACAAAGAGGGCATGACATCGAAACAAATTTGTTATTTGAGGTAAGAGGTAAGATAGGAAGATTTAGCCGTTGAGCTCTTTATCAGAAATGGTTTGTAACTGTTGATATAGTTGGCTGGTGCACTTTAAATATCCATTGCTCTTTCAACACTGGGTTGTGTTTTTAATGTGCTAACTAGCTAACTAGCATCTTGGATTCATCCCGTCAGCCTTCTGTTTTCTCGCTGTGAATGAGTAATGGAGTACCGCTGTTTGCTGCGATAGAGAGTTATTTCCTCTCACGCAGGCACAGAATGTATGTGCTAGTATACCGAAGGCTGTCTTTGTCTTGTCTTTGAGTTGTGTTCAGGTGCAATCTGGCTGTGACACAGATGACATGAAGCAACGCAACAGTTCATCGCCACTAGTTCTGTGATGTCGGTTTGGTGTGTCTGGGCCTTTAACATCACCAAGTAGTTTTGTTGCCCAACCCTAACTTCCTGACCGAGCCCTTCGGCAAAAGGCTGTTCCCAGTGTCATTTTAGTAATGCCCAGGGCAGGGATGGGATCAGATTGTACCGTGCAAAACGATACAATACAATGCGATACAATACAAGGTCATATTATTCGGTAAGGTACAATATTTTATGATACAATACAACAAGGGTGTTCAGCTTGGTCTGCTTGGGGGCGACTTTTGCAAAGTGACAAGAGGCCAGGGGCCAGAGACAGCAGTCCCATACATGTTTCTAGGATTTCAGGGCATTTCAAGGATTTCCAAACATTTTTCAGTTTTTAGGATGTCTCTAAGATTTTAGGAAAGTTTTCAGATTTCAGGACATTTTTAGGATTTTTATGACATTAGGGGCTTAACAAGGACCTCTGTCTGTGGGTGCAGGTGATCCTCCACTGGAACTTTTTTCAAAAAACAGGCTCTACTTTGATGCTGCTTTTTGTGCTCTGGCACCTTATGTATACATAAAATACAAAACTATTCCCAGGGGTTAGGGGGGCACCCAGCACACTGTTGGGGTCAAGATTTAGCCCCCGGGCCGTAAATTGAGTATCACTGCAATACAATATGACAGACCATGGTGTGATTATTTTGTCTGTGATATTTTGGTAGTTTGAAGAACTTTCTTTCATGACTAATTGTTTTACGCTTGGTATTCCATTCTGCACTGCAGACAGAGTTGTTTCACAGCCACGCTCAGTCAAAAATTATTCATACCAGTGGACGGTTAGTTACTAAACTGTTAAGATCCTCTAAAATCTGCCTGAACAAAGGGACTGGCTGACTGACAGCCGTTGGTAGGATAACCAAACATCCTGTTGAGCTTTTGGTGACCTAATGAAACAGTAAACAATGTCCACTTCACAACCAAAATGACACCCCCACTGTAACATTTCGGTTGGTTGTTGGTAAAGGTGCAGAGAAAATGGACTTGATTTCTTTCAAAAACATTGGAAGAAAGCAATAAGCAACAAAAAGTGACCCAAAAATTAGCCAATTTTTTAAAAATTAAAAAAAAAAAAAAGAAAAAATGAAGAAGCAAGTAAGAAAAAAGAAAACGAAAGGGAAACATGGCAAACAAGATTTGGAAAAAGTGCTCAAAATTTTATAATCATTCTGTAATTTTATTTATGTAATTATGATAAAAAAAAAAAAATTTTCATAACTTTTTTTCTCCTTCCTTAGACATTTTCCCTAGCTTGTTTAAAAAATAATCCAGTTGTAATTTGTGGAACATTTCTTACAAAGGTGGTCATTGCCACTTTCCTGCATTTTTGAAAGGACTTGCAACAATTTGCATGAAAAGTGATGTCGCTCTAGGTGTTAAAGCGTTAATGGCTTAGCACATCATTATTTTGGTGTCTTCTGAAAGGGATATTTGACCATATTGGCCAAAGGGGATATTCTTGTGTTCCTTTACTTTTGCAATATACTGTTTATGTATAGAGCTTTAAGGGTGAACTGAAGTGCAACCTAAAGAAGATGGACGAGATGCAATAATCAAACATCTGCCGGCTACAAACTGTCTCTGACAAACTGTTCCTCAAGCGTCTGTTACTCTCTTTGTTTTACATAAACGCACACATTACTGTGTTCTCGTTACACCTGGTGACCCTTCTTGTGAACCTGAAACAGACACTCACATTTATTCAGTTGCTCAGGTAATTACACACAAATGCACAAGCACATACACACACACACACACACACACACACACACACACACACACAAGCACACACACACACACACAAGCACAAGTCAGTCAGTTTTGTTTCTCGTCCAGCCCAACAAATGTTCAAAAATGCAGGAAAAACTGGATTTAACCGCACACCTCTCGCTGCCCACCCCCTCCCCACGCACATAGTGCTGGGGTCAGAGGTGCAGCCTGGGTAGCATGCATAGTGAAGTCAGGAGGTAGAGTTCAGTCCTGTGACAGGTGAAAATGCTTTCATGCGTTTGCTCCCTGCAGGCCTGTAGGCAGGTGATCTGCCAACTCCAACCGCCTCAACCAGAGTCTCCACATGCAACAAATGTCCACTGTCACCCATGTTACACAGCTCTTTATGTTCAGTGCATCTTTTTGACTGTTGTATAGTTACTTAGATGGAGGCAACGTGGCATTAGATATGACTGCAGCTGTGAGCTTTATCACTATACATTTTTTTCCATCTATAGAAACACAAACGCAACATTTATACAACAGTTCTGAAGCAATTAAGAACTCTTATACAATGATTTTGTAATGTTATCATTATTGCATGAGACCATTTAAAAAGATCATTTATAAATATCACCTCCAAACTGTGACTAAATATCATATTGGAAAAACTTGATGATGGGAATATCATCAATATCAAAGTGCCCAAAGTGTCCCCTGGCATTGTTGCAATTAAAGACATTTTAAGGGTGATGTAAAATGTCTAGAGCTGCAACAATTAATCAATTTGTTGTCAACTTTTACATTAATTGCCAACTAATTTTATAATCTATTAACTGGTTTGAGTCATTTTTTTTTTAAGTAAAAAAAAAAGGCGAAATTCTCTGATTTGATTTTCCTATAAGTAAGTATTTTCTGTTTTTTTTATTATTATTATTGTTTTTTAAAATGTATTTATTTATTTATTTTTACTCCTCTATGCAGAAAACAGGGTTGTGGACAAAACAAGACATCATCTTGGACTCTCATCCCACCTGATGACCCCAATGAAGCCTTTAACTTCCAGACTGACCAATCTGGACTTAAATTCCACCTCAGTTCATTGTGGGTAGGTTTTCTCCTTTTATCTTCGTCTCTCTTCTCCCCTCTCCGTCTTCATGAAAATAAGGGAGTGTGGGGAGGTAACTGTAACAAATTACAGTTACATTTACCTCGTAATTAAATTATGTGTACCTAGTTACTTCCCAAAATTGTATGTTAGTTAGTTAACCAAACAAGACTGTAGTGAATCTTTAATGCCCTGCAGTGGAAACCAGTTGCCAGCAATGACTTGATGCAATTTCAAATGTAATTTAATAATAAAACACATGAAAGAAAGCCAAACTGTATCCCTAATCCTTCCTCATTATTACAAGACTTCTATCAAACATTAAAAAGTTAACAAAGTCAGGAATAAGGTCTTAGCATCTAACAAGTTAAGGATTTAAGACGTTTTTTTTTTTTATAATTTGAAAAGTAAGTCAACAGGCATAAAATACAGATATGAAGTGAAAAACATCACAAAATATAAATAAATAAACAATAATAAAAATATATACAGTGTTGGGGAAGGTTACTTTTGAAATGTAATAGTTTACAGGTTACTAGTTACCCTGTTAAAAATGTAACAAGTGATGTAACTATTTTAATTAGGCTAATTAATCAAAGTAATGTAACTTTTCATTTGATTGGTGTGTCTGATGATTTTGATTTCTTTTTAAATGTGCAGGTTATGCTAGTAAAAGGCATTTCTGGATGACAAAATGATGTAAAGCAACAGACAGAAAACTGCAAACAAATAAAAAAATTAAACAACACAATAAATTAGAAATAAATTAAAAAATACACACAAATATATTAGGTGGTAGTTTCTCCTCTCCTGGCCTTCTCATTCGGGTGTGATGTGAGTAATGCAGCAGAAACGGGCAGGTACAAGGCTGGTTAACCAGCAGGGACAGAGTGCAAGGGGCCCAGGGAGCTGCTGGTGCCGGGGTCGTGGGATCAGAGCAGGTCGTGGAGGTGTGGGAGTGTCTGCTCGGCCCTCTGACCTTTGTCCCCGAGGCTTCCTATAATCCCGTCCTCAAAGACCATACGGACATAATAGAGAGCCCATGAATGGAGTTAAATGGTGACCATTAGGCGGATCTGTGTCTCTATTCTTCTTGTTTGTTTAGTCCCGGTCAGTCTCACGTTTTCTGGGTAATCAGGCGTGTGATGGAGACGCCTGGAGAGGCCTGCAGAGAGCACCGCCAGACAACAGTTTATTGGAGATGGATATCCCCTTAAATTTAATGAAAGACTGAACACAAGAGGGCAGAGGGAGGGAAAGTAATTGGATGTCCACTTCAGATTATTTAGTCCCGCCTGGAGTTTACTAGTGGCCTTCAAAGGAGGAGGCAAAGCACGCTTTTCCAAAACTGACTGGTCAGTACAGATATCACAGCTAAACATATCCTCATGAATAGTCTATTACAGCAGTATTATGCAAAAGGCGTCCCTCATTTACACTCACACTGACGCACCGTCAACAACTTTTAAAAACTCTGCTAATAAGGTTTTAAATTATTTTATTTCAAGGTAGAACTCCCTTTCATCAGACATAAATTAGACATGAAGAGGAAATATGTTTAAAAAAAGATTTGCGTTGGAAAATTGAAAAAAAATGTTTCCTTATTGGATTTTTTTTGTCTGTTTTATAAGAAATTTTAGTTTTCTTTATTTTCTCTCTTTCTTTTCTTACCTGTTGAAATGACGTGCAGTATCCAAAAATATCTTCTACGTCATATTATCATCATATTTAAAAAAGTACCTTTTATTAAGTTTTTAAACGTTGTAACTGATCTTTTTGTCCATGGTTAAGGGGCCATGTGCAGTTTAAAACCTAAATGTTACACCGTACAAGATTATAGTTTAGAGCTAACTCATATCTGCAGTCCCTCAGTCAGAACAAATACACAGCACAATAACATGACAACATGAAGCTGCACAAGAAGAAGAGAAACAGAAAAGACACCCGCAAGACAAAAAATACACACAACAGCACATGGTATAAAGTGTTACAAAGAAGACATAAGACAGACAATACAACATAAAAGTACAACAAAAAGCACATTGCTTACAAAACAGAATAAAATACTACACACAATAGTACATCACAAATGAATGATTGTCAAATCAAAAACGAGTTATAAAGTCCATCAGTTCAAGGTCAGTGAGTACAGAGCTGTTGTTGTGAACACCTTGTTAACAGGCAGATTTCACAATTTGATTTTCTTCACTGTTAGTTGGACAGAGCTGGAGTTCACTCGGGAATTTTTAAAGTTGCATTTCTCTTGTTCAACCCTTTATTTATCATCATCAGCAGCAGCAGCAGCAGCAGCACAATTTTCAATAAAGACCTCCCTACAGTAGATGTGGTGCCTTTATGTGGAGTAGACTGACACCTAGCGTCACTTTGAGATAACTACAGTGCTCTCTTCTGACCTGCAGCCTCCCATTCAACATAACAATATTGTACTACTGTACTTTATTTGTCAAAATGTTCCTTGCACCTCCCTGAGCGTCTGGACAATAATACACAACATTTCCTCCACCATAAATAAACACATTTCCGTATATTCACATCAGATGTAAGTATTTGAGCCAATGCACCGAGCACACAGCACAAGTGAGAGGTATCACTGAAATAGATAATTAAAATGAAAAATGTGATATTAAAAACAAAATCCTGCAGTTTAAAAATTATTAGTTTTTACTATTGTCTTGCATGCAAGAGCACAGAGTTCAAATGTTTTTCCACAGGATCTGGTTATTAGTGCAAACAGTTTATTTTTTCAGTACAAACTACCATTTGAAGTTGTTTGTCACTACCCTGAGCCAAAATAATTTTAAAAGAACCACAAGTCTCTCCCCAGTGCTTAAAAAATGATTTGACATGCCTCCCCCATTTTGAACCACCCCTACCCCCTCATAAATACTGAACAGTCCTTTAGAAAATATCTTTAAATATGCCATAATTATGCTCCTCTGGTTAAACTTGAGTTTCTTTATGAGACATTTAAAGTGTTGGCTGTTTGTCTGTGTTTGAGAAGAGAGAAAGAAAATCACAAACATAAACACACAACAGACATTTTCAGGGTTTTTTAAAAAAAAAAAAAAATTAAAAGACCTATGAAAGATCTAAAGACCTAAAGGTGGCACTTTTTATGCACCTATAATTTCTTGATAGTTTTCTTGGAAGTTCCCCTGGAAAGAAAAATACAAATAATTTGCCCCGTCAGATCCCCTGTCCATCTCAATAGAAAAATCTTTTCCAGGATGTCTAGTTCTATGATTCCTGTCATCTGACTCAACTGAAATGCAGAGGGTGGGTGCGCACAACTTTAATGCCCTTGTACACCTGCGGTGCAGCTAAATTTGAGTGGCTAGAGCATCGTATACGTCAGCATGATCACATGTCCAGTACAGACACAAACAACTAAAGGGAGACTGAAAAAAATTACAATTAGTCATCAACTAGGAAAGCTACCGTGACTTTTGTCCTGTAGACCAACATCATTGTTAGTTATGTGGTTGCTGCCACTGGCTGACAGATTTTAGTCCGGCCCTCAGTGTTAAAGTATTGAGCGGTACACTGACGCACTGAAATGGAGCGCAGCCACTTATTTGATGGGATGTCTTTGAGCCAATCACAGTGTCCCACATCATCAAAGGTGGACTGCAGCAGAGCCACACCCTCTTTCAACAAGCATGGCTGTCCATGAGGAAGGGGCAAACACAAGGAAGGTTTCAAGTCTGCTGATCATGTTTTTAAAGTGCATAATTTGTGTTTGAACTGAGTTTAAAGTAAATAAGAGATGTTATATTACTTATCCATGTCAAAATATAATTTGAAAGATTTGTAGCTTTTACTAAGGAGTTTTTTTTTTTTTAAATATCCGTCCATTGGAACAGATGGTGGATCTGAGTGTCACTGGAAGATAAATAAGGGAAATACTGTTCTGATCTGATTTTCAAATCATACAATCAGCTTATAATGCATCCTATTGATTGAGTACTCCGATTGTTTTCTCAGGTGGTTTTCAACACACTGTTTTGAGGAGATACTTAAGAAATTGAAAATGAAGGGTCTATTAAGACCGTTAGTTGTCATTTCTACTACAGACAGTTTCTGGGTTATGATTCTTTATCCACTGGAAAGGACAGGAAAAAAAAGTATCCTAATAAAAAAAAAATGCTGATGATTTTTATGTGCATTTAGAGTAGAAATCCCCCAATATAATATTTTTTTAGAAGGTTTTGGACACAACTGGGTTCTGCACTGTAAAACATGTTGACATTAACATGACATGTTAATCTTACTTAAAATAATTTTGGAAACATACTGCCTTGCAAAAGGAAAGTAAATATAACTATCTTAACTTAACTTATGTTATCATATTGTTGAGTTTACTCAAAATTTAACCATATTTACTTAATTTTGTGAAGTTGTTGCAACTTTAAAATGACAAGTGGAATTACCTTGTTCTTTCTAAATGCTAGCAACTTCTGCAAACAAAGTTAGTCTTACCTAACTTCATCGTGACAAAGAGGATTTTGCCACTGATGAAGTTAGGACATCCACGAGTTCTGTTTTGTTTACATGTCTGAGAAAATACTGATATCACTGACTAGTTTTCAATCAGAAGAAAACAGATGTATGGCACTGTAAACTTGGTTTACTAAAGTTGCTAAAACTTAAGAGAGATTGATTTATTTAATCTTGTCATTTTTAAGTTGGAAAATCTTCACAAATTTAGGTAAATATAAATCAATTTTAAGTAAACGTAACAATTAGATGTAAGGTAAACATAAATGAAGACTAACAGTTAAACTGAGTTAAACTGAATCGGTTTCCACAATTATTTTACGTAAAATCAACTTGCTAGATTTTTAAGTGTGAAGGGTTGTGTTAGACACTAAATCATGTTAGACACTTTAGTTGCACAGGTAGAGGCGGGGACAGGCTGCTTTGACTCTGAAGTCCTGTTTTTGGGGCCCTAATAGAGGCTTGATGTCTCTCTCTGTCCACAGGATGATAGTGATAATGAATGATGGATAATGGGGCCGCTGGCACCGTGTTATTACTCCGACTCCAGCTCTCCACGGCCCCCGGCGCTCTGCATACCTCTCCGGGTCGCGCAGAGCCGGGGAGGCGCTCCGAGAGGCCCCGGCCAGCTGCGGTGGGTGTGTGCTGTTTCCTGCATATAAGCGCCGGCTGCTCGTGCTACAGTTTGCGGAGTTTGGCTGCACGTTCACTGACAGCATGGCGACCAGAAAGGAGGCACCCCTAGGCTCCATCGAGAACCCGATCAAATTCGGCGATCAGGACTTCAAGACCCTGCTGGAGGAGTGTCTGAAATCCGGAGAACTGTTTGCTGATCCGATCTTCCCACCTGAGCAGAAGTCCATCGGTATGCCGGAAGATCCTGATCCAGAGAGGGCGATCAAGTGGCAGCGACCCAAGGTAGACGTGTGCGTCTGATTTTGTGCTTATCCAGATATTTTGGTCATCACTTAAATCATTTACACAACATTTATTTGCGAGAAAACCCAGGTAAAAATATCATGCACTGGTCAATTTTGAGATTTTGCGCTATTTTGCCCACATAACATGACTTCTTGCCCCAAATACACATTTTGGTGTTTGTCTTGGTTCAAATTTCTATTCAGGAGATGTTTGAAAAAGTGCATATTTTATTAGATCATGCCTCATTTGCACTTCTTCTTAAACATAAACTTCCAGAAAACTTGAATATATATACATATTTTAATGTAAACTGAGTCACCAGTGGCAGAAGTTTCATGGTGATATGTATTAGTTAAAATTTTCACTCTGGTGTCTTATTTTTTGTCTAAAAATGTATAGCCTACATTACGTATTTTAAAGGGCCATTTTCTAAAACTCTAAACAAGAAATCTCCACTTCAGCAGAACTTATATACAACAAACCCCCAGTGTTACTCAGTCTATTTTCTGAAGGTTTTTACATCGGGGTTCATATATCATTCATGCCTGATTTATAGCACAATTTATTCCCAAAACATGGTCAATATTTATTGATTTATATAATTTTTTATTGGCTGTTGACAATATTTTCTATCTTACAGAGTGATAAAATGAGATATCCAAAATTCCCTCTGTAAAAACCTTTGACTCATACGTCAACAAAATGAAAGTAGAATTTTAAACCTGACTTTATTCAATATTCAGATTTTTTTTTATCTCAACTTGCCTCATTTGCATATTTAAACAACAGATTTCAGAAACCCTCTTATACAAAACATAAATATCTTAATGTAAGTCATCAACTGGGAAGGTTTTATGGTGATATATGTTAGTTATAAATTTGACCCAATTCTCCTCGGGTGTCACAGACATACCAACCTTTAGCCTGGTTTAATTTTGAGCAGATGCCGAACAATAATATGCAAATGTAATTCCCAGTATCTTCTTTGCATTGTTTCTGCACAGGGACTCTATCCACAGTGTTGTAGAGATATATGTTACGATGATCAGAAGATTTAACACAAATAATACTGAAATTATTTTAAAGTAATCTCCAAATCAGAAGGTAGAATAGTCAAAGCACAAATTAACTGTTTAGTCACAAATTGTAGATTAAATATGTGTAAACTACCTGAAGATTTTAAAAATTGCAGACCTAAGATACCAAGGTGGTGCTATGAATCCTGGGTACAACAGGGCTGCAGTTTATGGTTATTTTTTATTACTGGATAATCTGCTCAATATATCAAGAAAATTGTTTGGTAAAAAAAAGAATTTTCCAAACCTGTTGTTTTGTCTAAAACAAATCTCAAAGATTTCCCGTCAAATATCATAGATGACTGAAGAAAAACAGCAAATATTTGTACTTGAGATGCTCGAAGTGATGATGTTTTGGCGCTTTTGCCATAAATGGGATTTCAATAATTATTCAAAATGATCAAAATTGTTGCTGATTAATTTTACATTGATTGACTAGTGGATCAGTCGTCTTAATACCAGTTTTTGGTTTTTGTCCTCTTCTTGCTGTCCGAAGGAAATCCATGATAACGCTGTGTTTGTGGAGGGCACAACTGGAACCACAGACATCTGTCAGGGCCAACTGGGTGAGTACACAAGGAAACTTCCATGCACATTTCCTGCCCAGTGCTCCCAGTGGAATGAGAAACTGGGATACGTCATTCTGAATTGTCTTAAATTGGCATTGCACAACATCCTGGAAAAGTTAAATCCACAAAACCCAACATTCCTTCACGCAGTTCTGTTTGTTCCTATTTATCAACCCGAGTAACATGCAGTGACTTCAGATGTGTACACGGCACAGCCCCAGGGACCGAACTTCAAACACACAGCGAGGGGGAAAGAGGAGTGACACTCTATGTTCCCTAAATCTGCAGGGGGTCCAGATCCCATCACAGGCCACAAAGTCTGCCCAGATCTGTGTTTGTCCAGTGTGTTTCTTATTTGTGGTGAATTAGAAGATTGTTTTCTGTACAGCATCATCTCTCCGTCCTCCTCTGGGATTTTCAAATTGATGGTTTATGTCACCAGTTGCGTGCAGATGTGTCGTTGTTACACACCAGTACATGTCTGAGTTTAATGTTCTAACTTACACTGGATCCCTGTTACATCTCCAGAGGAACAACATGGAACAGATGTTTACCAACGGAGAGGAATGTGGCTTATTACATCTCTGTGCGTGTGTGTGTGTGTGTGTGTGTGTGTGCGTGCGTGTGTGAGGGCCAGAGAGAAACTGTAAAGTAGGGATGCTCGACCTGCTTTGCTTTGGGCCACTTTTGCAAACTGACAGAAGTGTCAGAAGTGAAGTTGCAGCTGCCCTGAACATGGTTCTAGGATTTTGGGACGTTTCGAGGCTTTTGGGACATTTTGAGGATTTCAGGACATTTATAAGAATTTAGCATGTTTCTAGAATTTTAGAACATTTCTAGGATTTTAGGATGTTTCAAGGTTTTTAGGACATTAGGGGCTTAGCTAGGACCTCTGATAGAGGGGGTTGTTCCTCCACTGACACTTTTTTTGGTAAACAAACTCTACCTAAATGACATTTTTTGCACTTTGGCACCTTATGTATATTAAAAGTACAGAATCGGTTCCCGGTGTGAAACACTTTGTTTTTTATTGTGAATTAGAAAATAGTCGGGGGGTGCAGGTCGTAAGTTTCGCATCGACGAAAGCATGAATCACGCTTCACTGGAGACCAGTTCCTTCTGGGCTCTTAAATAGTGTAATATGTAAAAATTAACCATGTTCATATCAGCTTTTTTTGTGTGTTTATCAGGTAACTGTTGGCTGTTGGCAGCCCTCTCCTGTCTCACCATGCACCCCAAACTCTTTGTGAAGGTGGTGCCGCCTAACCAAAGTCTGTCCAAATCATACGCAGGGATATTTCACTTTAGGGTGAGTAGATGTACCTCTGAATTCTTTCCCTTTTTTGCTCATGAGAAAAGCTGCTAATTAGACCCTAAATCAAGCCAGCTGAGACTCACGCGTTGTTTTGCTATAAATACTTTAATAAACTGCAAGATTTAATCATTTATTATAACCACAATATGCATTTTAGTTTGGAGGTGTGGCCCTACTTACTTGATGCTCCAGAAAAACATCAAATCTTGTGTTAAAATGTAACTTTGTGTGAGACTGTGTACAATGACGTGATGATATCAACTGACCTAATGTGACCTTAAAGAAGTACTCCACTGATTGAGCATTGCACTTCTGTAACACGTTTGGATTCATTTATTCATTCAGAGTTTTTATGCCAGGCATTCCCTCGTCAAAACCTGGTGCCCACATTACCCACAATGCAACTCCTCCAACAACAATTCGCTTCTCCAGTATCTATGGAGTTAATCTTAAGGCCCAGACAAACCAAACCAACTCGAAGAACTAGTGCCAACGAAGGCCGACTAATGTGTCGCCTCACGTCTCCTGTGTCTCACCCACACCTGAACACATTGCTAAATCTACAGCCAACAGCTAACCAGCACACACACTCTGCACCTGCATGAGAGGAAATAACTCCATTCATATTTCAAAAAGGGAATACCATGAGACTGACAGGATAGATTCAAGACACTTGTTAGCCAGCAAGTCAGTTAATAATGCAGCCCTTTGTTAAACGAACAAATCATATTAACCATGCACCAGAGAACAATATAAAAAACAATTCTATATTTTTTTGGCGAAAGAGCTCAGTGATTTCTGTCACCAAATGTCAGCTCGGATGGCAATTCAACATACTGAATCAGCTTAAAAATAGCCATCAAGGGTCGACTAGTGCCAATGGTGCAGGAAACACCGCAAAAACTTGGGCAACAGATGGAAATGGCAGCAATGGCCCGACAATGACCAATGGCCGACTGTCAATTTGGTGTGTCAGGGCACCTTAAGTTCCTGCTTTACCACCTCATAGGTGTCGAGAGGGGTCCGCTGTGTACTTTCATGACATATATTCAAATGTTATTGAATTTTTATGTTTAATATTTCTACAGTCATTCATGATTAATTAGATAACCACATGTCAACCTGGAAACAAGAATAAAGTATATACAGAGGAAGAAAGTTCATGGTGATATATTATTTATTATTATATTGAACAAGCAACTATAAAACAACTTTCCTTTTGCTCCTTAGCTACTGTGAGGATCAGATAGTGTCGATCACAGGCTAAATTTGACACACAGTTTGTGTTAAATACTGTATGTAAGCACCTTACATAAAATATTACATTTGATTTATGTACCTAATTAACACGTTTATTTTATGTAACTGCAATTATGAAAGGACTAAAGTAATTCTTATTTTATCGGATTTGGCATTTTTTAAAAATATTTTTATTGTGATGTTACTGCTTTAGCTGCCGTGCTCTCATTTAATTAATGGATCAAACGGGTTTGAACTCATCGTGCAGTCATAACTGCACAGTGGTATTACTTCAAAAAATAGACAAACATGAGACTTCAGCTTTATCACCATATTAGAATTTATATTTCTAATCTAGAGAGTTCATCTTTTGCAGGCTGTGACCTGCACAGATCAATGAAATATCACCTCAGCAGACATATAAATCTCGTCAAAGCAAAAGGTTAGATATGGATCATTTTTACAGCCTCTGCTCGGTGATTATTTTACCCCGGAGCGTTGGACCTTTGAAGACTGTTAGGGAGAATGTGACATGACTAAACAAGCAGGACAGAAGGACTGGAAACTCATTTTGCACTGTCAGGGTGATGGGAGAGCAGTCCAGACACGCAGGTAGTGACTACCCCTGGGACACACACACACACACACACACACACACACACACACACACGTACACAAAGCTGCAGCTATGAAGGGCCAGTGTAGGCCTGCTTTTGGTTGCTGTTATGTACACACAGTTTGCAGTGCAGTACACACTCCCAGTCATGACCAGTAACCGCTTTGGGAGGTGGGTTAACAAACTGAGTCAGACAAGAGAACAATGTGTCCTTTCATAGATCACAGAGTTTCATATTTCCTTTATTCTGTTACTTTATTCTCTCTAAACATGTTGACTTGTGATTGAACATGTCATACGAAAGGACAACATTACAGGGATTAGTTAGGCAAGTTTGGAACATTTCAGTGACAAGGTGATTTTGAGTTATTTACATTGCTTTCAATGCAAAAGGCTATCAGTAAATGTGCCAGAAGTTGGGATGAATACACAGACACGGATGGATGGACTCATTATTAATTATTCAAATAATCATGTTAGTTATAATTTTTCCTTAGGTGTATAAAGGTTTTGCTTGTATGTGCTCATTATTTGGGTTTTCCAGCCAGTTTTGCTCACACTCACAAATACAAATATATCTGTTTTACTCAGATTTTCCTTTTTCCGTTTCAAAATAAAAGTCCTCTGACAACGTCACTGTCATCAGAATCCCAAGAGTTTGTGACACAAGGCAGTTGCAGGACCGTTTTGTTGACAACATAGGAGCTTTCATGACTTCATAAATAGGTGGAATATGTGCTTCTAAACATGGAAATACAGTACGCATAGTAGCAGGCAGCCCTGCAGAAGCATCACAGCAACAACATTGCCAGTGTGGACACCGCAAGTGTGCAACATGATGCAGATCGGCGAGGTTGCCGTCACGTGATGCTCACGCATGCAGTGTGCTACAGGCACACTCCAACCTCAGCAAATTGATGCACATTATGTAGCATTTATCAGCTAAAGACACATATTTTCCTCAGGAGTTGGTGGAGACTAAAAACAAAGCTTAAAGACAGTGAATTTTGGACTGCATCAGGACACAGAAATAACTCTGCAGAAAAAAATAAGTTGGTGCAGATAAAGGTGGAATATTTGGGGCTTAGGTTGCGAGTGGTTTGTCTCTTAACGCTCTTCCTTCCTCATTAACTTTCCTCTTGATTCATTAAATCCCTCTCTGCTGTATTCTTCTCACCATCCCTCTGCCTGTGTGTCCCTGTGCAGTTCTGGCAGTATGGTGAGTGGGTGGAGGTGGTTGTGGATGACAGGCTGCCGGTACGCCAAGGCCGTCTGCTCTTCAGCTACTCTCACACCCGCCACGAGTATTGGAGCGCCCTGGTGGAGAAGGCCTATGCCAAGTCAGTTGCCACTATCAAGCATATGTTTCTGGGTTGTGTTCACCCACTCTTTTGCTGTGTATGTGTGTGTTTGTTGTTACAATGATTTGACAAAAACACACTTTCTCACCTCATCATATGTAGGTTAGTTGGATGCTACGGAAGCCTGAAGGGAGGCAACATCTCAGAGGGAATGGAGGATTTCACAGGAGGCATCGCATACTCGCTGCAGGTCTCATCTCGTACCCCTCGAGTCCTCTGGAGGTCTCTGACAGCCGCTCTGTCCCGAGGCAGCCTGCTCAGCTGCTTCATAGAGGTACGCACACACCTCCAGAAGTTCACACTGCACAGCTTACATCCACTTGAGTTCCTCGCTTTGTCTTCACAGGCCGCCAACTACAGTGAGGTTGGCAAAGTGACAGGAAATGGGCTTGTAAAGGGTCATGCTTACGCCATCACCGACACCGACAAGGCCAGTATGACACAAACAGATGACAGAGCAGCACTGAGCTGCTGTCATTATTGATTATTGCATCAATATGCTTCCCTTTTTTGCTTCAGGTACTGTGTGTAATATACGTGTTCTCTGTGATCAGTTTCTGCAAAAAGATCTTTTATCTCATCTCACCTCATGTCAGTTCATCTTAAAGGTCCAGTGTGAAGGATTTATTTGCTGAAATGGAGTATATTTAATTTTTTTTTTAAATCACCGAAATTTAGTCTCACATTATATTTACAGTTATCTAATATACTCTAATACTAGCCTAGTCTGACTTGATCTAATCCTAATTTAATCAAAGAGCGTATTGTAATATTTTATCTCAGACCATTCCACTTCACTGTAATCTAATATAATTTGGCTGGCATAAAAAGGCAGCTGTTTTGGAGCTTTAGTTGTATCACATGATCTTCTTCAACTTGTTAATTTTTTTTCTATTTGTCACAGAATTGCAGATTTTTATATTTTCTTGATTTTTTAGCACTTTAAATAACTGTCAAACATGTTGTCTTAAAAGTTGCAATTCAAAACTCATCCTTGATCTTGGAAACAGCAGAAGACCGTATAATATGATTAAAAGCTCCATAAGAACTACTAATGGATCATGTGGTGAGATTGTTTGATGCACTGCTGTCCCCTCTGATCTCTTTGTACAAATAAACATTGGGATAAAACTACAAACTGACAAAACACTCTTCCTTTTATAGATTAGACTTTATCCTTGTATGAATGTCTTCTCTCTTCTTGTTTCAGGTGAAGAAAGCGTCGGAGGAGATTTTGTTGCTGAGGCTGAGGAACCCCTGGGGTTTTGTCGAGTATCGCGGACCGTGGAGTGACAAGTGAGGAAGCTTTCTGATTGTGCATGTTGTGTAAGAGAGAGAGAGTACACTCACTCAGTTTGTATGTGTGTGACTGCAGGGGTAAAGAGTGGGATGACGTGGACAAAGCAGAGAAGCAAAGGATTGAGCTGAAAAAGAGAGAAGATGGAGAGTTCTGGTACGTGCAAATATTAAAGAAACACAAACTAACACTATGGAAGAAGCATTCAAATCCTTTACTTAAAGGGGCGGTTCATTCCCAAAATCAAAATGACACATTTTCCCTTTTACCTGTAGAGCTATTTATCAGTCTAGATTGTTTTGTTGTGAGTTGCAGAGTGTTGGAGATATCAGCCGTAGAGATGTCTGCCTTCTCTCCAATGTAATGGAACCAGATGGGAGTCGGCTTGTGATGCTCAAAACGGCAAAAAATTAAAAACACTGAAAAACTGCAGTGTATCTTTACAGAAATCATGACCTAATTACTCAAGATAATCCACAGACCTTGTTGTGAGCAGTTTCATGTAAATTGCAGTTTCATCCTCCTCAGCTAGGCTGTAATGTTAGATAGCTCAGTGGTGCTAGCTGAGATAGCGATAGATACACACTTCCCTCTGCACAGTGATACGGTTTGCGGATGTACTTTGGTAAAGGGAAAACATTTCTCACATGAAACTGCTCCCATCAAGGTCTGTGGATTATTTTGAGTAGCCAGGTCATGATTTCTGGAAAGAGACATTGCTGTTGAGTTTTTCAAATGTATTTATTTTGCGCGTTGAGCACCACAAGCTGAGTGACATCTAGTTCCATTATACTGAAGAGAGGAAAGACATCTCTACAGCTGATATCTCCAACCCTCCGCAAATCTCACCTAAACAATCTAGACTGATAAAAAGCACTACAGGTAAGAGGGAAAATGTGTAATTTTGCTTAGGAGGTGAAAAGTCCCTCAATGTAAAACTACTAATACCACAGTGGTGGCCCTGCATTCAAAACCTTACCAAAATTAAAGTATGTCAGTTTTAACAGCCAAATGTATTTAATTTTATTGTGCAGTAAAATGTCCCCTTTCAGTGTTTTACTATTATATATGATGTTGTTGGATTAATTTTCCTGCCGTATCCATGTCTATGTTAAGACTTACTGCTGTAGATATTTTAGGTTGTGCTTATTTACCTACTTTGTATACTGTTTGATATTTAAACCTCTAATTCATCATACTCTATGAGATCATCATAATTTTTGATCCAAATAATTTTGTAGCGTTGCTGCAGACATGTTGACCAAAGGAGCCAGGGATCGAAACATTCCAATGAGTGGACAAACCCGCTCTACCTCCTGAGCCACAGTTACAATGACAAAAAACTTTTCATGGGGTCAGAACAGCAAATTTCAGCTTTGTGAAGATGCATCTTTTAGCTGATCGAAGAGGGGTTTTTGAAGAGTTTAATTAGCTTCAGAAGAAGGAGAATTTTTCTCTACACATAACAAAACACTTCATCCTTCAGTTTCAGGTTCAGGTTACTTTATTTGTACCTGTAGGTGGATTTGTTTTGCATTAAATGGAGGAGGCATCCATCAAGACACAATTCAAAGTTACAACACACACTTAGCAAAGACAAAACACAGTAGACCATTACAAAGACATTGCTCAGATACTTAGCTATTAATAGAAGATTGGGATAAGGTCAAAAATCACAACATGACACTAAATAAATGAATAAATATGTGCATGTATTGCAATGACTTCTTCACGATTGCAGCTGGAACAAAACTATTCCTTCAGCGTTTTGTTTTACACTTTGGGACAGAAAACTTTGACCAGAGGGTTGAAGCTGAAATTCCCCATGCAAAGGTCATCATTAGCGATAGAGCTGGCTATCCTCTGTAACAAGGTACTCACACATCACCACCCACGTTAAAAAAGCACAGAAAAGCTATACCTTCAACAGAACCTTAGGAATTAAGACCAAATTCTGGAGTGAGATCCTGGTTAACTTCCACAGAGGAGCAATAGAAAGCATGCAGACTGGAAACATGACAAACTGGCACGGTTCATGCACGGCCCAGGACAGGAAGGCTCTAGAGCAGGTGATTAAAACTGCCCACAACATCACTGGTTCCCATCTACAGAGCATCAGTGACCTCGGTGAAGTGTGTCTGCACAGAGCCCAAAGGATACTGAAAGACAGCAGCCACAGTCTGCTCACCCTGCTGCCATCGGGAAAAAGATACAGAAGTATCAGCTGCTGTACCACCAGACTTCAGAGCAGCTTCTTTCCCCAGGCTGTGAGACTCCTCAACTCCTCCTTCAACTCCAAACGATGTAGTAGGATCAATGACAAACCTTGATAAATCCGCCTTGCACCATGTAACTGTCTGTTGTGAGACTCTGGGCTCAGCTGGGACTCATCAATCAGCCGACAGGGCCATTTCACCATCTGACTCTGTCTGTTTCAAAGACAGGTTACCGAACCATGACACCAAAGATAAGGATAAAACAGGCGAAATAAACCTTTCAAAATCAACACATCTAGACATACATGTGTTTCACTGGAGTAAGGGGATGAAAAACTGTAATCTGTAAAGTAACTGAAACTGTCAGACAAATTAAGTGCAGTAAAAAGTACAATACTTACCTCTAAGATGTAGTAGAGCAGAGGTATAAAGTTGCATAAAATGGAAATATCTCAGAGTGCCTTGACTTTCTACTTAAGTACAGTACTTGAGTAAATACTGCCCCTCACAAACATTAAGGTGTCTGATGTAAATATTTCTCTCCGTCAGGATCAGCGCTGCGGACTTCAGCAGCCTGTTTGACATCGTTGAGCTCTGCAGTGTGAATCCTGATACTCTTGTGGAGGGAAACACACCTTCCTCTGCTCCCTCTCCCGCCTCCACCTGGACCATCAGTGAACATGAAGGATTCTGGGTGTCGGGGAGCTCTGCTGGTGGCAGCCGCAGATACCACCGTATGTTTCAGACTTTATGTTTGCACAGTTATTTCAAACCCTTTCCGGATCATTTATTTTCTGTAAAACTTCAAATATAAGCCTCGTCCCAGTCAGACACCCAGTTGCTTTTACTAGCTCTGTGCGGTGACACATTTTAAATAAACAAATAAATGTCTGTTTCAATTAGAGCCATGATTAACACACAGTTAATATATTAAGTATTTTGGATGCACAAAACATGTATAAAACCAGGTTGGTGGCTACCTGCTGGTGTTAGTGTAATGTTAGTTAGCTGCTTGGATAACACATACAAATATAAATGTTTACACTTTTTGTCAATATGGACATGCTACACATGTTGTTAGCTTGGTAAGATTCTTTACAATTCAGTCATTCAGTTTATTCTACTTAGACTCTGAACACCAAAAAACCAGCGTAGTAAAGAAGAGAAACGCAAAAAAAAAAGATAATAGTAGATATAGAAGACTTTTTTTAAGTGAAGAAAAAATGTCAAGTGAACTATATTCATGATTCTCTATTTAAGATTATTATACAGAATTATTTTAATTTTTAAGCATATATTTTTGGGTCATTTTGTGTTTTGTATTTTTTCTTTTTACTTTCTCTTTTTTGGCTAATTTTTGGAATTTTTCTGTACTTTTCACGGATTTCTTGCTAATTTCTGGGTCATTTTGTTGCTCATTGCCTTCTTCCAATGTTTCTGAAAAAAGGCCAATTTGCTTAGGTTTCAAAGGGTTAAATAAACAGTTTGATTGTATTTTCCATCTTTAATGAGCAATAGTTTTATGTGAAAGGAATTAAAAACCCGTACCATACAGACGCCTGTCCCAAATATAAGCCTGTTAAGTTCAGTGATTTAAGCAAATAAAAGCGTGGACTATTATTTGAAGTTTTACAGTATTCACTAAAAAAAAATGTTCTCCTCAGGATCCTTCTGGAAGAATCCTCAGTTCCAGCTGGTTCTCACAGAGCAGGACCAGCCAGAAGAAGACGATGAGGATGATGAAGATGATGAAGATGACGAGGACGATGAGCCGATGACCCCAGAGGAGAAGAGGAGAGCAGAGAAACAGAAGCAGAAAGCCAAACAGTGCACTGTGCTGGTGGAGCTGCAGCAGAAAAACCGCAGGAAGAAGGATAAAGTCCACTTCCTCTACATGGGCTTCCACATCTACAAGGTCACATCTGTTTTTAATTCACTCTTTGATTTATTGAATATTTTGAGTGTCTGCACCTTAATTCTGTTTCTGAATGAACTCAAACCCGTCTGTGTTTCTTCTTCTCTGCAGGTTCCTCCTGAGGTCAGTATCTCATAGGCCAGACATAAATAATAACATTTCACTGTCTGCTTACAATAACATCAGGACTATCTTATATTCTAAACAATAGTTATATGAAGTAAAAACTTGTTATATCTTTCTTCATACAGCTCCAGGGTGTGTGTCTGAGCCGCAACTTCTTCTTGAAAAATCGCCCTGTGGGTCGCTCCGGGAAATATAGAGCTCAGAGGTAACAGACCATCATGTGAAATAATGACTCCTTATTAGAGAATATTAAAAAATCAGGGTTTTTTTTGCACCCTCACGTTGGTGTCAGATAGAGTCACCTTAAAATGGATTATATTATAAGCATGGGAGATTTTTAAAAAACAAGATTAAGGACTATTTTAACACTGAATGCACTTGTTCGGTTGCTGTACACTACTAATTCAATGTTTATTTTAAGTCTGCTGGTTGTTTTTTTGTTTCTAACTTTTTTTATACATTGTGTTTGAACCTCTTTACTGTTTTGGTTTTAGTCACTTTAGTTTTTTTTATGATTCTTATTTATTTCTATGTGAAACATATAATGTTGCTGTCCTGGCCAGGCCTTGCTTACAAAAGAGATTTTGAATTTTAATAGGAATATTCCTGGAAAAATTAAGGTTAAGACAGCTTTATCTAAGAAAAACGTGACTGATGTGTGAGGCTCCGCGGTAGCACCCGGACAAACCCCATCAGGACTCTACGTAAAGGAGAGGAAAAGAGGAGGCGGCAGGGGGGAAGAATATGAAAACATATCAGTGTTAGGCGGGTATTTATACAGGAAGTGACACGGTTGAGGTCTGGTCCTGCTTCCAAAATTTTGCTAAACTGAGTGTGATCCCTTAAAATTTATACCTCAACTCAACAAACCTGCTTCTGTACAAAAAGTAATACTTTCTGGTAGTAATACTACTACCACAAAATGAATGACTGGTTATGCTTTTAGTCCAAGAATCATTATCATTTGTGCAAAATTTTAGCATAATTTTCACGATCTGAAGTCTCTATTTTTATTTTGCATACTTGCCCTAATCCTTTGAAACCTGGACTGACATCAGTTTTCTTGTGCTGCATTCAGACGCCTTTCACAAGCATTTAGATATCTTGAATCTTAGCAAATTGGTTTGATTTCTTTTGCAAACACAGGAAAAAGGACAAAGAGCAACTTGGTAAAAAAAAAATGTCCTGCAAGAAATCAGCAAAAAGTGACAAGAAAATGACCAGAAAATTTGCTGGAAAAAAAGAGAGCAGGAGACAGACAAAGAAAATTATAAGAAAATGATCCAAAAAGTCCAGACATCTAAATTTATAATTATTATTCTATATATTCAAAATTATATTACAGTTTTTTTAGCACTTCCTTACCGTCCTCTTTCTTATTTCTTTCTTTAAAATTTTCTTTCTTCTTTTTTTTGCTGACTTTCAGATAATAATTGTCTTGTAACTTTTCAATCATTTCTTGCTAATTTTCAGAGTATATTCATGTTAAGATGCTCATTGCTTTCTTTCCATGTTTTTGAAAGAAATCAAGCCAAATTGCTCAAGTTTCAAAATGTTAAACGGTTGTTTTTTGTTTAGTGGTGAGGGAATTCAAATATAATCAAATAACAATTTACTTTATTGTACAAAAAACGAAAATGAATTTGGCCACGGGTGCCCAAACAAAACAAATACATATAAAACTACAGAGACAATCTGTAAAACCACGTGTAACTGTAAACATTGTCTCTCATGGCATGGATGGTGGCAGCTGATAGACACATGAGTTGTCTACATACATAAACGTAACTCATTCCCTTTGTCCCACAGGGCTGTGTGGAGGAAGCTGCATCTGGACCCAGGTAACTACATCATCGTGGCGTCCACCTATCGACCCAACCAGCCTGGAGAGCTCTTCATCCGCATTTTCTCCAAGACTGGAAACACTCTCGGGTAAGATGGAGGGCACTTAGCTTTAAAGAGTCTAAAAGACCCCAAAGCTGGGGGGGAAAAAATAAAAAACAAAAAAAAAAACAAATCAAAACTGTCGAGCTGAATGTAATTTTCCTCTAACATAATAATAGCCCGATGTCAGGAAGATCAGCTCCATTTACAGGCACCTTGCGTAAACGTTCTGTTCATGTTATTGTTAAATCACAGACCCGCAACACTTCCTGAGGGCTTCCTGAATCACCTCCTGCCTCACTCGCTCTCAAAGGCACAGTCATCGTCACCCACACTTGCCTGTACCTACACTCAAACTGACATTATACCACTGTATGATTTAGAAAATTGTAATTAGTCCTAACAACAGCAGGCTGGTAGAAGCACCTCTTATGGCTCCTGTTAACAACAAAAGTCATTCATACAGCTGAGAGCAGTGAAGTACAAGCACAATGACTGTAATAGTGATCTTTATTTCACATTATTGGAGATAGTTATAATTTTATTTTTGCTTAGTGAGCCTCAATCACATCTCACCCACTTTATTCTCCTGCGACCAGACATTAGCCAGAAGAAGCCTTGGTAGAGGAACAGCTCTAGGTCAAAGTCGGGTCAGCCTTGCCCTGATGTCGGCTCTCCTCCCTCTTTGTCTGGCGCTTTCAGTTTCGTTTCTCCCCTCTGGTCTAATTGTCAGCTCGGCGTATGCTGTTTGTGGGGATCCTCTCACAGTCTGCTGCATTCAGTCCAAGCCCCACAAAACTTTTCCTGATGTTGATAAGTGTTTCTCTATCATAGAAATGTCGTGCTTCAGCAGAAGGGGCCATGGTGTAGAAAAAACAGAAAAACATAGCAAAATAGCGCAAAGAAGTAGCAAGGATTTGAGGAGCTACAGGCTGCTGCATCTACATGCGCTGCCCTTGTCATAGCAACTTTTTTATTAAACAGTTATAATACCTGATGACTTTGATTTTATATATATTATATGTTATCAACTTATTTAATATGCTTAAAGGCCATGCATAACTACACAGGTGTTTTCAGGTATGTGGCTGATTAGATTTGCTCATGCTGTAGTTAACATGAGGTCGCCTACAGGAATAATAAGGCCTTAAACTTGTCCTGAAACAAAATTAACAAAATATTAATATGTGCGCAAAAGATAATGAAGACATTTTGTCTTTTTACACTTTTACTCAAGATAATTTTGACTGTAGGATTTAAATTGTAACCAGCATTGTAATTAATCTTTATAGACTGTAATACTACTTTCTTTACTCCGGTAAAGGGAGAGCTCACCCCCAAATCATAAATTAGTAATTTTTTCCTCTTACTTATAGCACTATTTATCAGTGTAGAATGTTTTGGTGTGAGATGCCGTTGAGTCTCTCATCCATGAGTAGATGCACACTTCCTTCTGTGCGTTAATATGGTTGATGGACATGGATTGATGACCAAATGGGCCCACTGTGCACAGACTGAGAGGCACAAAGAGTCAGGGGCCCCTTAGATGTATTTTTGATTTTGGGGTGAGATGTCGCTTTAAGCTCAGGTACAAAATATATTTAAAGAGACAATCTGATGTGGTCTTTATGTTCCAGGTCTCAGGACTTTACCTGCTCCTCTGTCTTCCTCCCTGTGAGTTTGGTGGTCTCTTCCACACACACACACACCAGCAAATGATGGCTGTTTAAAAGAATACATATATTCATGTTTGTTTGGTGTTTTTGTGCTGCCTAACAGGTGATGGCAACTCCTGTCTCCCGAGAGGATGAAGTGAGAGTTAGGAAGACTTTTGATGAGGCGGCAGGCCCAGTAAGAAGTCTTCCTGATGACTTTATTCAATAAAAGTGTACATTTGGAGCTTTTACTTATCTAATTTCACTCCTCTGACAGGATGACAGACTGAATGCCAGGGAGCTCATGAAGCTGTTGAATACAGGTTTGAATCTCCAGTATTTCACATAGTTCATGTTTTATCTGCATCTGAAAATGACACCAAGCTCCCCCACAAGTGATATTTGCCCATAAAATACCTTTACTGGCCACTAGATGGGAGCAAAGTAGTGACAGGTTCCCTCAAAAGTTGGCCCAGTGGAGCCACAGCAGGTCACCAGTCTAGACAGAGGCTCATAGCTGCAGTCAGATAGAGTACATTGGTCTTGGCTGAGTAATAAAAATGACTACACTTGTCCTCATCTTCACCTTTCCTCGTCTTAATCCAATTTAAACCTTTATTATCTTTCTCTGCATCAATCTGTGCCTTTCTTCTGTAATCACAGTTCTCGACAAAGATTACCATCTGCCGCTGGAGACGTGCAGACAGCTCATCTTTGGAGAGGATGTATCCTTTTGTCCTCGGTATATTCTTTAATATATCTTAAAAAAAATAATATATCTCAGACTCAAGTGTCCTTGCAGTTCAGCACAATTCTTGTTTGGATTTGACTGTCTATCTATCTAAATATCTGTCTACTGTATATAAATATCAGTACAATATCACAAAATTAAGGTAGTAACATACAATACATCCATTAGGTAAGATGGGAATGGGACTATTGATAAAATGAGACAAAACAAATCAAACACAAAAATATTAATCAGGTTTAATGGTATTCTTGTATAGATATGCAAATATATTTAGGGCCATCTTGTGTATGTGTATGCATACATGTATATTCATAACCCAAAAGAAGAGACAGAGAGAAGAAGAATATAAGAAAAATGCTAAATGTAAATGATAATAAAAGTAGTAAATAATACTAAACATAACACATAATATTGAATTAAGTAATAATGAAATAAAATAGATAATACAGATCGGTTGAGTTGGCACCTCTAGTCACCATCCAAGGGCTCTGTGGGGGTACAACTGGGGGCAGACACTTGCAGATGAAGGGGTTCGAACCACTGGTCCTGTGGTTGAGTCATCGCACCGCCCCGCTGTTTACTATGACTCTGCTTCCTCATAACTTTATTGCTCTGTCCTCTGTCCTGTTGAGATGTCCTTAACTCTGCTGGCAGACTAAAGGGCGCTCAAGTCTCAACCACAAACAAACGGAAACCCTGCTGTCCAGTCTGCGCCATCTGCAGGTACAATTCTCTGTGTGTGTGTGTGTGTGTGTGTGTGTGTGTGTGTGTGTGTGTGTGTGTGTGTGTGTGTGTGTGTGTCTGTGTGTCAGTCACCATCACCTATTCTGATGCTGACTTCTTTTTCAGTCCATCTTTTTCCAGTTCGATGAAGACTCTTCTGGGACCATGAGCCCCTTTGAGCTCACAACAGCGCTGCAAGCTGTTGGTAAGCACAAACACACAAACACACACACACGCATGCATGTGCACGCACTATTATGTGAACACAGATGGTTGATGTTGCTTGGTGTTCACACCTTCGTTCGCTCCTCTGTTTCCAGGGATGCAGTGTGATAATAAGGTCACTGAGCTGCTGTGTGAGCGCTTTGCATCTGGAGAGCGTCAAATGCCCTTCCATGGCTTTGTGTCATGTTTCACCAGGATGAAGAAGCTTTTTGGTAACACACACAAAAACACACACACACACACACACACACACACACACACACACACACACACACACACAATATTTAGAGAATAAAACAATACTGAAGACTTAGAATCTCCTCTTTCCAACAGTGGATCCAACTAATTCAGAGTTTTATGGACATATTGGAGGTGACATTTTGAGCATATACATTAAAATTACTTCTTAATGGCCTAGCAAAATTTAACAATTTGCTTGAGTACAGTTTTGCGATAAAAGTTTGATGCATATTTGGACTATCGCTAAATAAATTCAGGTTCTCTGTTTTGAAAATAAACATTAGACTTCTAGAATTTCCATGAATGTTGAGCATTTGCAGAGACACTGTATGCAGCCATTTAGCTGTACAATTCACTCTCATTAAATGTTTAATTCTAATTCTAACATTTATTTAGTATGACGCACATTTTTGTACATATTATATTTATTGTTCATGTATTTGTGCATATTTCATATATTTCTTTGTTATTTAACTTATGTCTTATTTTATCATATTTTTCTTGCATTTTTACATTTATTAAAAATTTGTACTGTATTGTAGCATAATGCACATATTTTTCTTGCATACGTCTTATTCCTTTTTATTAATTAATTTATTTTATTTTTCTATGTCCATATAGTATAAGACCAATTGTAACGTCTCCCAAAGGGGATCAATTAGTATTCTGAATCTCAGTTTAAATCTGAATCTCTATTTCCTCCCCTCTCCTCCTCAGCGCTTTATGAATCAGAGACTCAAGAGGTGAAAGACAGAGGGATCAACTTTGTGAGTATCTGTCTCTGTGCGCTCTGTTATGTGTTCATGCTGACCTGGATCTGAACAGGGTTTTTTTGACTCTTTTCCTGCGCTTTGTTGCCCTGTTGTCCTGTTGTCCCTCCACAGTGGCTGCTTAAGTTCCTGACAGTGTGAAGACGCTTCATGAGGAGGGTCTCCACATGAGACCCAGCAGAACCACAACACAGACAACAAATATAAACTGTATTTTAAAACTGTTGCTTCATGTGCGCCTTAATGCAGTGCAACAGTAGTGGCTCAGTCCCTGCTTTGCTGTGTTTTTATTCATCTCCGTTCTCATACCTCCTGTTATGTCCTTGATTCACTGTTGGTTCAAGGCTCAGCCTTTTATGTCATTATACAATACAAGATTGTACGGCAAAACCGAAGCTGTAGCCCCGCCCACACTTTTCACAGAGACAGAGTAAAAATTAGAATAGAGTAAAACAATAAAACAGAACAAAGTTTTGCAAGTCTCAAGTCTTTGTACTCACGTCCCCATTCAAGTGCCAGGTCAAGACTGACAAGGTTTAAAAATTGTTTGTTATAGCAAGTTTGTTTAAAAGTCATTTAGTTGTTAAGCTAACGTAAAGAAAGCATTAGTTCGCTATATATGTTGATTATAGCCTCGACTGGTTGTTGCATCTCCATCTGTAAATTTCGACCTGCACGTTTTAACAAAATTGTCTTAGGCATCATTTCTTCCAACTCGTGATCAGTAACATATCATTAGTTAGTGGTTCTCTCCTGCAACTTGATTGGACGCTGTCTGATTGGTTCATTTAAGTGGATCATTTTGGCCATTAAATGTTGACTTGCTGCTAATAAGAAGTGTTAACGTGAGCTGATTCAGGAAATGAAGGGAAATTAACGTGGCCCCCAGAAAAGCTTCTCTCAGTCAGCCCATTCAAATTCCCAAGTCTTCAAATACTGCCACTTTTGCAGTTATTTTGTCAGAAAATGTAGAAAAATGTAGAATGTAGTGTTCACTTTCCATCTGAATGAGATGTTTTTTTTCTACACCTGACCATTGCCTCCTTTTCCTAAACCTAAAAATCCGTGCGTTTGTTGATGTCCCGGAGTTGGTTGTCCTGTGCTGTTGTTGCCGAAACATAACAATGTGCCGGAAGTCCACAGCAAAGCGGCAATATGACTTGGGATGAGAGTGTGTTGGCTCAGTCTTGTCGCCAATTTTTCCCAGTGGCCACTAGTGGAATTGCAGAGAAAAACTCCCTTGCAGCCCAAAAAGCATTTTCCCTGTAGGCTGCCATTATAGAAGAGACAGCTGTAAAGCTGTTGACAGGACACCTCAAAGTGCAAACAAGGTCAATTATGACTCTTTCTACTCTGAATTTTTAATCCATGGTAGTTTTATATTTGTGAAACTTTACTGGAGCAAAGTGATTTAAAATCTGTGACATCATCACAATATAAAGTCTATGAGCCGAGTGGGAACTCACAGGTGGGGCCAGTGGGAGAAACACGCCTGTGCATATTCAGTGGGCTGCATGTCAGAGAAGTTAACTGGAAGCTAAAACACTTTTCTGGCGTATGCTCCAGGCGAGCAGCTCCATTATAACGAATAGGCTCCATCTTTGGCCCAGCATCTAGGTATTATTAAATTCTGTGAAATTAACTGATTAGTGGCAGAGTTTTTAAATAACATTTTAATCTTTGGGTTTGGGGAAAAGTATCTAGTATTTTCAAGTGAAAAAGGCTCAAGTCAAAGTGAAGTCACGAGTCATAGATGTTAAAGGTCCAAGTCCTTTTTTTGTGAGACTTTTTGCGAGTCTAAAGTAATCAGATTTGTGAGTTGGTGTATAATATACTGTATAATATACAATATGCAACAACATCATTTAATTGTTAGTTATTCCACATTGTAATAAAATTGATTTCATAATTATAGAGTTTAAAAGTGTCCTTACTGCTCTTGTCTTTAACAAGAATATTGTTTCAAAGCCTTAATATAGTCTACATTATTACCAGTTTCATCAAAGTAATAATCATTTCAAGATGCTCTGTTTAAATTCAGACATGATGAAAAGAAAATTTTTATCTAAAGATTAAACATGAATGAATAGGCACACATAAGTGTAATTACACAACTGAGAAAATCCATGCACACATGAGCATACTTTGGGTAATCTCTGCACACACACACACACACACACACACACACACACATACAGAGTCAGAGTGAGCACTGCCTGCCCCACTGAGGGTGTGAGGTTTATGTCTCAGCAGCGCTACACGCACCATCTCTATTCTTATCGCTCTGACGCCACATACAGCGTCAACACACAATCGCCCCCTCCTCCACTACGTTCCCTCACTCCCTCCATCCATTCCTCACTCTTTCTCCCCCACCTGTTCTCTCTAGTAACTGTCTGAGTCTACCAATCTGCATCCTCCTCCTCCCTGTTACACACTCACAGGTGCTGACATGAAACACACACACACACACACACACACATACATCAGTGACAAAATGTCATTTCTACACATGCTGCTATTAATAGCAGCTTTACTCACACACCACTTCCTGTTCATTGTTAGGTGAGTACAAACAGGTTGTCCTCGGCAACCGTCCGTCTACATTGTGATGGAGAGAGAAAGAGGACGTGCAAGACAAGAGGGACCCACAGATTCATCTCAGTGTCTGGCCTCTCCCGCAAGTCTACCTGCTTTGTTATTGTATTTTTTCGTTTCTAAACATGCGCTTCCTTCTGTTTTTTTGTCAGCTCTGCAGGAGGTCAGCCAGTGTGACAGCTTCAGCCTCAACAAGGCTTTAATACCACATCGGCCTCACATCGAAGAGACATAAAATTACCTCAGAAAGACACAAAAGTACCTCAAGGGGACACAACGCAATTACAAAGAGACACAAAAAGAATAAAAAACAAAAAATTACTAAAATAACCTCAATGAGACTTAAAGTGACCTTAAAGACACATGAAATGACCTCAAAGAGACACAAAATGACCTTAAAGAGACTCAAAAATGTCTTCAGAGACACAAAATGACCTCAAAGAGAAACAAAAATGTCTTCAAAGAGACACAAAATGACCTCAAAGAGACACAAAATGACCTCAGAGACACAAAACACAAAAAATATGTAAAAGATGTATAAAATTGCTTCAAAGAGGCACAAAACAACCAAAAAAGACACATAATAACCTCAAAGAAACAAAAATGATTTCAAAGAGAAACATAACAACTAGAAAGACACTAAATGACTTCAAAAGAGACACAAAATTGTCTTAAAGACACATGAAATTACCTCAAAAAGACACAAAATGACTAACAAGAGACATAAAACCGACCAGAAAGGTGTAGCTTATAATGACGACAAGGAGACAAAAAGCCACCACTGCAGTCTTTCAATGGAAAAGATACACTTCATCCTAAATTAAAGGTGTAGGAACTTTTTATGCACTATATTGAATATTTTTAGTGAATAATGTGCTTGCCTCGGCAGATTAGCAGGGGATGGATGGTGGAAGTTAGTGAGAACCTTGAATGTGTAATAAGTATAATTGAATAATTAATAATAAGTATTATAATATAACTGAATGTGTTTTATGATAATGTGTTATGTAACTTGTAGGTGCTGATCTCTAGACAATTTTTTGTAAAAGGGGTGATGGAGAGGACTACATATGCAGCAGGGGGACACCAGAACCCTGCAGCCGCAGCTGAGCCAGTCAAGGTGAGAGCACCTGAACTGTTTAGAGGCCGATGAGCCTCAGGTGTGTCAGCTCCATTGTGTGATCACTCCAGTGCACATGCTTCCCTGGTGAGCCAAACAAACTCTTTGTGTTTAAAACAGGATTGTTTTATTGATAAGGGAATGTAGTAATGAAAAGCACCATGGAGAATTTTATTGAAGTATTGAATTTGTTTGATTTTAGTCAGAAAATGATTGAAATACAAAATATGGGTCTGCCAAAAACCTGTTTTTCAGTAAAGGGTCATAGCAGTAGCAGCAGTTGGTCTTTCACATTAAGCTGTGTTAGCAAGAAAATGTGCTAGTTGCTGTTTACTTTTCATTGTGCATTTAACATTGTTATACTATGTTTTAGTGGACTGAACATAGCGATCTATAGTTCATCTTTTTTTGGTGCTGCAGGTGAAGTTGGCCTCCAGTCACTGGAGAGGCGTGGAAGTTTACATGGATGTTTAACAGGTATATATATATATATATATATATATATATATATTACCATGTTTACCATATTAATTTAGTGTGTAGGAATGCTAGTATTCAGCACTAAAACATACAGTTGAGGATGATGGGAAACTTATTACATATGCAGGTATTTTTTCATACGCCAAAGCACTGAAAGCATTTTGACCTGATGATGGTGCTACATTTAAAAAAAAATCAGAGAATTGCTGAATTATTACAGTTCATTCTGAGGAGGACATGAATGTGGTAGTGAATTTCACAACCAATTAAAATTGTGTTGATATTTATCACTAAAAAACATGTCAGCCTTATGGTGTTGCTAGAGGAGAAGTCAGAAGAGTGTCTCCATCGGTCCTCCTGGGACTATGAATGTTTGGTAAAAATGTTCATGGCACTATAACCAATAGTTGTTGAAACTACACTCTGCACTAAACTGACAGTGCAGAGTTGTCATCCTGAGTACCGCTCTGCTACATGACTAAGAAAAAATCCATAAATGCCTAACCTAAACCCTAACAAAGTTTTTAATATGAGCCTTGAATTAAAAGATATAAGGATTACCAAAATGTTTGTTATCTCATTCAAAACTCTTATTTACTGAATTTCCCAGCAGATACTAGATAAATAATTGCAGAAAGAGCAAACAAAATATACACATTCGTGTATAAATACAGTGTCTATAAAAGGGGTGTCAAACTCAAATACACAGTGGGCAAAATTTAAAAACTGGGACAAAGTCGCAGGCCAGACGTTTCTTATTTTTTTCTAAATAAATAAAATAAAATAACATTTTTAAAAAAATGCATGCTCCTCTATCTGTTTTCACAGGTCAACAACAAAACAACCAAAAAGGAAAATATAATTTCCTTCAATGGAATTCTAACCAGATCTGTCCTTAATATTATATGAACAGATACTCTGCCTCCCACCTGTCTAGAAAGCTCCTGTTTTCAAAGTCCACTTATCATTGAGTTTGACATCTCTGCCTTATAATATGAAAAGTGCCTCTGAAGTTTTTTTTATGATTTATTGTTTAACAACATTGAATGTAAGAGAACTTAATGTGATTTTAATGTATTTATTTATCAACAAAAAAGCACGTTAATGCCAAATTGAAAACAAATCTCTCCGAAATGAATTAAATTAAGTACAAATACAATAATCAAGTATTCACCTCCACCAGGGCACACCTGAGTCATCCCTGCTGCAGATAGGTGGTTTTAGAAGTCCTATAATTAATCAAAGAAAATCTCCTCTATGTGTTTACAGAGTGTTCCAGGAATTAGCCCTAAAGCCTGGAAATAACATTGCATTTTAGCAATCTCAGTCCCCTTGTTTCAAGGTCAATGGGTTTTTGGTTAGAGGCCCAAAATAAGGTCTGTGGTTAAGACATTTTCACATTTTGTTCTACAACATTAAATACATCAGTAAACATCCCACTCATGAACTCTGAAGTATTTATGCACCTTAAGAAAGGATGTTGCTAATAAGTGAGACTACAGAACATCATCATTTAGTTTTTGGCCTTCTTCTTTGCGTTTAGGCTTCAGAAATCCTTTTAAGTTGTGTTCATTTGTGAAGATTATCTTGCTGAACAAAACATGCAAGGATCATAAACATTTGTTTGCCACAGAGTATATTTTCTGCAGTAATCCAAAATTTCAATGGAAAAAATCCCAAAGGCTTTTTGACAAGGGAACCAGGGCGATGCTAACTTCTGCGTTGGCCTTCAGAAGACCGTCATCCTTGGAGCAATCTGTTTGTCTATGCAATATACATCAAAACAATACAAAACAAAAGAAACAATTAAAACAAGTTAGACATGCAGAATATGGCGTGACAGTCTGATATATCCAGAAAAGGTCATTTTTGGCATGTATATCCTAAAACTGGCAGATGAACCTATTAGTATAAGGGTTTGTTTGTTTGTTTGTTTGTTTAATAATAAAATGCCCCCCCCCCATCCAATTAACACTTAAAATCCCTATTTAAACTCTTAGTAAACACTCTATTTAACACCATAATGTTATGAGCACATGTCAGGACATTTTTAAATGTTTATTGATGTACAGCAACTGTCAAAAATGATTGCTATTATTTGCTCAGGCCAACCCTGAAATCTGATTGGCCACCTCAGGTGCCACCCCTTTATGACTGGCTATTTGCCCAGTCAGTTTGAGCTGTTTGATGAGTGAAATTAATTTTCATTTATAGGTGCAGTTCAGTCTTAAACCTGAGAGGCAGTGATGTGCTATACTTGATATACTTGCTATTGTACTATTTACTTTTGGAGGAACAATTTCTTTAATAAACTATGGAAGCGTTTTTAAGTTTTTATTCATGTCACTGATTGGTGGGTCTATTTATATTTTTAAACTAAACTATAAACCGGATGGTAAGACACTGCACTGAAAAACAACACTTAAAACAACAATGTATAAATTTATCATGAATAAAATAAACTTATTGATCTAAATAAATCAGAGAATAAAATAGGATTATTTACCATATAAAATAAAACTTCACAAAACTTCCCTTTCTTTGGATGAAATGTCCACATTTCAAAATTTCATGGAAAATGAATCTCATCTTACGATAATGTCACCCTTACATAAGTCAGTGCTCCACTTAAAAATGTCTGGACACACCACTGATTACAGACGTCAGACTTTTCATACAAATGAACTGTAACACAAAAAACACAACAAACACAAAAAACAGTACTCAGGAACTGAGGAAACAATACCATAAGTGAGAAAATGCCAGAGGCAGGATAAAACCTATAAATAGGAAAAGATTAATAAATTAAGTTAGTAAATAAATAAATAGATAGATTAATAAATAAAATGATAATAGCAACAATTAAAATAAATAAATAGGTGAATAAATAGGTAAGATACGTACACTGTAAAAAAGAGGCAAATGAAAGGACAACAGCGCAAAATCAAATATAAATATGTTAAAAATGATAAAATGATATAGAGAGTAGTAAAACTATAAAACAGACTAAAATATAACTACATAGTCAATAGATAAAGTTTAATAAAAAAAAAAAAAAACTAAAAAGGTAGGTCTTGAGTTTACTTTACAAACACAGTTAGAGCTGTGTGTTATCTTTATAGAATAGCATTGTTATTAGAGCTTCTTCAGTGTGTGTTGAAATAAAGTGTTACCTAAAAGCCATTAAGTCTTTCATAAATGTAAGGTGTTTAAGGGGGTATTTCTGAGCAGATGGTCATCATTAATGCTGTATCGACACGCACCAGCAGCTCAGTCCGATCCAAAGACAGAGAAACAGTTTGAGTCTGATCTACTTGGATTTAACTGTAAACTGTGTCCCCTCCCTTACAGACTGAGTGTTTATTTTCCCTTTTCTGTCTCTGTTGATTCTTTTCTCTCGACAGCGGCGGCGCTCATCCTTCCACCTGCTCCTCTCTCCTCCTCTCCTCCCTCCTCCTCTCCCCAGCTGCCCTGTGGGATGTGATGATGCTCTGACAGGCTTGGCGTCTGTTCTTGGAGGTACCGGTATTTTTGTGCCACAGCGGCGGGGGCTGGTACAGGAATAGTGTCGGAGTTGTAGTGTGTAGTGTGGGAGAGGGATCTGGGGAGGGCCGGGATGCTTTGAGAACTGTGAGATTTGAAGCCATTGTATAGACACAGGAGGGAGACCAGGGAGGATTGCGTAAGTTGGCTCCCTGGCTGCAAATTTAGCCCGCGCTCGCTCACGCATAAATTTGATGAGCAGTACTATCTCAGTCGTCAGAGCCCGGGTATTTAAAGTGTGTGTTGGCATGAGACGTGGGGTGTATTTATTGCGTGTGTTTATTTACAAGTCGTGAAGATGGCTGATAATTTGAGATGCAAAGAGCGGCACACAGTACAGCACCTCTCCCCTTTTCACTGCTCCTCATCCTGCTGCTGCTATTTATTCTCTAAATTTGTTGTAGACTGTGTTGACCAGGTGTTACATAGTCTGTGCCACAGAAATATCACAGTGATGTAACAGCTCCCTGAAAGCTCCTTTTTTACATCTTGTCCAACTTCATGGCAGGAATAAACTTGAGGTAATTAGACAGCAGATAACTTTAAGGTTAATATGGCAGTGTATTTCTACAGCAGGGATACTCAGCTTGCTTCAGGGGCACTTGTGCAAAATGACAGGGGTCAGTCGCAGCAGCCCCATACATGTTTCTCAGATTTCAGAAATAAGATTTTAGGATGTTTCTGGGATGGAGGTTTCTAAGATTTTAGGACAGTTGTAAGATTTCAGTATATTTTTAAAAAATTCAGGACATTTCTAGTATTTTAAGATGTTAGGATTTTCTGACACTTGGCACCCTATTGGGAGCCACACTTGGCCTTCAGGTTTTAAGTTAAATATCACTGTTTAAAGTACGGACATCTCCACCTGTGCCACAACCTCTTTTGATTTAAAGGGATACTTTGCTGATTTTCAAGCAGCTTTCTTTTCTACTCTGTGAACAAAAGTGAATGCCACAGTCTTTTCTCTCTGTTTTCTCTGGTCATGTAGCACCAATTTAAAAAGTATTTGTGTCTTCCTACTGCATAGACAGCCCACTTTTATGTGAGAACTCCATTAATATGGGTGACATACTTCTTTAAAGAAATGCCACTGAAGTAGGTATGCACCGATTAAACTTTTTCTCTACTGATAATGACACCTCAACACAGGGTCTCTGCAGACACCAGTGCTCCTTTTTAAAAACCTTATTGTGAGGAATTTACAGGAATAATTTTTTACCTGAGATAACATGAGACCCACGATCCAGAAACACTGAATTCTAATATGATATTCTCAAAGAAACTGTATTTAAAGTGGATTGGTCACATCATGTCCAACACCTGATCATCTAGCATCCTGCTAGCCAGTGTAAGCTACAGGTGTTTATCAGGAATGCACAAAACTTGGCTAAATCCTGCACAACGCAATTCAACCAGGTGGCTCATTTTCTATATGCCCATCCAACGGAGCAGGGGACTCTGGCAAGAGTGGGAGAGGAAGCGTTTGCTTTACTGTAAATAAGGACTGGTGCATCTGTGGGAATGTGCGGAGCTCCCAGTCCTGCTGTGGATAACTGTCATAACATTTCACTATGAAGAGGCAACTGCAGTCTGATGCTGCCGAGTTTAGGAATAGCGACACCATGGGTCATCTTGTTGAGGTCGGGATGTGTTGACAGTTAAATCATTCCACAACCAGAAAACTTGGATTTCCAGAACCATCCAGAATCATGGACAATTATAAAGCATCAGCCAAAGATGTAAGAAGATGCAAAAAGGACTAAATCACAGTGCACAAGTTAAAGGAGCTGATGGGATCGCATTTTACTGGAATTTTGCCATGTATTATTTCCATGTGACAATGATGATGATGACAACAACAATGATCCTAACAAAATCAGTATCTGCACTCGTGGATGGATTATGAGACAGCGAGCCCCTTGGCACAAATAGGCAAAAGGTCATACCACCTCTCCTACACAGGAGCAAGACAAACAGACTTTGTGGTAGTTATACCTCTTATTTTTGTTATTGTTTTTTTGTCTGCCTAAGCTGGAAACAGCTGCCTGTTTCAGGGTTAGATTTTGCGGCGGTGTGATGCGCTGTCGAGTGGCATCAGATTGAAATATAAGGAGAAGGAGGGGAGATGGATGGGTCCAACAAACCCCGGCCTTTCACCAGGTAGCCAGCTGTTTGCTTCCTCTATAAATGTTGAGCCAAACCAGGATTTTTTATTCTCAACCTAACCACATAAATCCCCATAAAACCATAAATACTAGCTATTTAACCGATGTTGTACGTTTATTTTAAAAAAGACAGTATGCATTTAATGAGCAGAAACAGTACATCTTCCGTGAAAACAGAAGTGATAGATACTAAAGTTGTCATATGTACACAAAAAGCTGACCAAGCTATGGTATGGTGACCAGTTGGGATGTAAATGTTTTGGGTATGCCCATCCAGTAATCCATTTTATCCATACCAATAGAGTATCAGATCAGAGTATCTCTACTATAAACTACTGTATGTAGTTAAGAACACACGGTCTGCAATACCACAATGTTAGCAAAACTCAATAACATTTTAATTAACCATAATTAAACGTAACCCCTGAGACCTGATTGGTTGAAATTACAAACTCCTGCAACCGACCAATGTTGTTATGTTCACATCACTAATAGTTCACAGGAGTAAAAACTGAGTCAGTGGAAATCACCAACTCCACTTGCATGTACTGTAACTCCTGGTTTTGTAATCTACTGGCCTTGAAAATATTTTATTTAGATTGAGAGGATCCAAAGCTAACTTCTGCTCCCACAGCTAAACCATAATCTCTTTTTCTAGAAGCCTGTAATGTGATGAGATGAGATGGGAGTATTTTAAACTACGAACTGAGCTTGAGTTTTAATTATCTTAATTGTGCTTCTGTACTTCTGTACTCGCCTTCTTTTTGTCTTAGTTCTGCTTGATTTGTCTCTTAAATTGATATTTCTGGGCATGCAGGGTTAAGGATGTCATGTCTTTTAGTCTATTCTTGAACTGTATTGCATTTTTTTCCTCAGCAGCGTGATATCTTTTTGGTCTCTCTGTCAGTCTGCAGAGTTAAGATCACAGCCAGCTCTCTGAGCTGATCTCAGCAGTCACTTTGAAGTCCCACGTAGTAAATGTCTCAGACAGGAATGTTGGTTGACAACTTGTTTTGACAAACCAAAACATTTAAAATACACATTTTTTTGGCAGCAGTAATCATTGAAAAACAATGTAGCGCTTAGATGTGACATGATAAATAAAAAATGTAAACTGACTTGAAGGCACTTCCATTATACAGGTGTGTGTGTACCCGAGAGATCATGTGACATTTAGCTCAGTTAGAAAACCTGCAGCAAAAAAATGTTGTGTATACTATTTAACTGTACAATAGTTATTCTTCCCTATACATCACTAAACAACATAGAGGGTTATGCAATAAAATGTGTAATTATGAGATAATAACTAAAAACTAATAATACTCTATGTATAATACCATAAGGTAGGGCTGTGTTTTGAATCTGGTGATACTATAAGTATCACCATACAGGGGTTATGATTCAATTTAGTGAGATTTATTCAGGCTGTTCTCATATACTCTCCATACATATACCGACAGAAAGTAATGCACTAGAATAAGAAATTTTTAAGGTACATCATTGCGTTTATTTTCCTAAGCCTAGCCTACATAACTTTGCTTTAAGTGTGTAATGTTAAAGTAAGTACTTATTGTGATGATGCCATTGGTGGAGCATTAACTTGTAAGATATAATACAAACTGTTTAAGAGGATTTATTGATATATTGCAATACTGTAAACAAGGCAATATACTGTGATTTTTTTAAATACCATTTTAAAAGAACTCATATACACCACCATATGCATAAAATCCGCAAAAAATTTACTTTTTTATTGCAATCTGAGCAGTGGGATTAGCATTTGTATTTATCACAGTCCCTGTAACATAACTATATGTTGTTACCTTAGAGAGGAAGAGTCACAGCTGAAGACTGACTACAACTCACACTGCTATTGAGCAAGGTGCCTTGCCATTGTTCCAACGGCCCAAAATTCCCAAGACCCATTAGTCAAAAAATATCCTTGTGGATCACATGCTCATTTCACCATCAGCCTGTTATCTCCAAGACAAACTGCCAAAGCTCCAAAGTTCTGTTTCTTTAAAAAATACCAGACATTTTTTATTCTGAAGTCATGAAACTTTTGCAATGATTTCGGCTTAAAAACCCAAAGCCAAAGGCCACAGTTTGCATTCACATGATCCACCACTAGATGGCATCAGGCAGGAGCACGGCTGCATCTGCATGCTATGCCACTGGAAGGCATAGGTTGAAATGCTGCAGATAAAAATGTGATATAAGGACCACTTATGGGTCCCAATAGAGCAGGCAGGAGAACCCCTGGACGGATCAAACAAACCTCAGACTTTCATGCAGGAGTCCAGTGTTTGCTATCCGTGCCTGAAAATAATGTTTTCTTTATTACACCGAACCATCGCTGCCCTTGTTGTCTAATCCTAATCATCCCTCCCAGCATGTGCTTTTGTTAATGTCCTAGCGTTGGTTGCCATGTGCTTTTTTTGACATCACCATAGCATCATCCCAGAATGTCAATAGCAGACGCAGGATGCCTAGGGTGTAATAAGTAGACGATGTGACGACTTGGAATAAGAACATTTTGAAAATACACACTACCTGCAGTTAGAGCCAGTTCCTTACCATTGTTTAAGCCACCATTCCCAGGTGCTTTTTACCAACCCTTCGCAACTTTTGCCAGGACAGTTTAAGCTGCCAAACCCATCCCTGCTTTTCAAGTGAGTTTTGTGCTACCAAACATGAGTGTTTATGGCCAAAACATATCTTTTCCTAACCATAACCAAATGTTTTTTGTTGTTGTTGTTGCTGTTGCCTAAACCTACTTTACCACTTTTGTTAAGAAACGTTAAGTTTCAATGTTTCCACTACAAACTAATGTCCAAACATAACATATCTGTGGTTTGCAGAAAAATAAATTGCCAACAGTTTTTCTGTTGATCGGGTTGAAGTGTGTATTTTCAGAGAAACACAACTTTGGAGCAATGGGCATTTGTTTTGGGAATAACAGGAGAACCTCTCCTTCAAATCTTTGCACGTAAACTATTAATTAAAAATAGATGCAGTGTTTTTGAGAATAGATACAGTACCACAAAACATATCGCAAAACTCAAGTCTGTTGATATTTTTACAGCCCTACTACAAGGAGATAAAAACATGCTGCAAAACAATCCACATATGCTAACCTCAACATCAAACTGCTGCCGTCAGTCACTCATGCATTACACAAATGGCCCATGGCGAGCATGTTTGGAATTCCTCTCATAAGATTTGGTAACACCCTGACATCACTGTGTCACGCGCTCAACGTGTTTGTGAAGTAATTGTACGCAAATGTAGCTTCTAGCAGCACTTGTTTACACAGTTTACAAAAAGAGTGTTGGCCAGTTGACAGATTTGCTGTAACACAGTTCAGATACAGAGAGAGAGACAGCAGACTCAGGGAAGAGAGTAAGGATAAGATGAAGAGCACAAGAGTAAAAGGAGCAGGTGAGCAGAGAAGAAGCTTTGCGTGGGCAGAGAAGGCCAGTGAGGTGAGGGGGATGTGGGGGACCCATGCAGGTCTTCCTGACGTGTGCAGTGTACACTGTCCTCTCTTCTCCTCTCATATCTTTTTTCTCTCTCACTCTCTCTCTTCACTGGATCTCATCCATTATCAGTCCCTCTTCCTCACCCACTCACTCCCTTATTTCTACCTCTTACTGGTCCCTGAAAAAAATAGGGCAGTCCTTATGTAAGGAGGAGAGGTGGGGAGGGGGTGGGGAGAAGGAAAAAAGGTAGACACAAAGCCTTCTGGATAGAAACAAGCACAGAGAGACTGAGTGGGGGGAGTTATGAAATTGGCATCCACGCTTCTCATCCAGGTGGAAGAAGTATTATAAAAAGTCTACTTAAATTATGGCAGCTATCCTGCATTGTGAAAAAAAAGCAAAATAAGAAGGCCATTCTAACAAAAATGTTAAGTTCAAGAAAAGTAGCGATTGTAACATCTCTTCCAGAGTATGAAAATATTAATTTGTGGGGTCTAATTACCAAATTGACTGAGCTGCAAACAGATGACAGCTGACTGACAGCTGACAGAAGCCACAGTGACAGATGTGTCACTAGTCGAATAGTAGGCTTGTTTAATAGTATTATATATTAACTGTCTAAGAGAGCACAATAATCAGAGATGACCAACAAAGAAAAAAAATATTAACAAAACAGTGACAGAAAAATGCATATGTAAGCTAACTTTAATAATATGGGCTAAAATGTTTGAATCCACAATATAAGAAAATTATAACTTAAGGGTTAAAGTCTATACACTGCAAGGTAACAATAGCAGAGCTTTTCCGGTTGAACATACATACAGCTCCATGGTCACAGATACATGAGCAACAGGGTCAAAATTTTGGGTGTAGTATTATGAAGAAGTAGTATGTCCCATACAACAGTACATATTATGAATGGGCATCCATAGTACCTACAAAATGTAAAAAGAATAAGTGTACCATTTGGATCGTGCCCCCAAACACCACAATGTGTCTGTAAAAAACACCCAGGTTTGGTACCACAAACATCACTGCTAAACACCGTCTGCAGCTTGGCAGGCATCTCGTCTTGGTGGTCCACTTGGATGCGTGCTGCTTTCAGTCTGACACCTGGTTGCCACCTTTTTAATAAGTCCCAACCTGGGGATCAGTAGCTCACTACTAGCTCACCTGCAGATGCCACATGTACCAAGGCTATGTCCTCGCCACAACGGGCCATGAATTTGGTTCCGACCCTGGCCCTTTACTGCATGTCACCCCCAACCCCCTTTCACTCACGCTATGCTGTCAAAGGCAAGAAAAGTCAAATAAACAAAAGAAAAAAACAAACCTAGCCTAACTTGCGGGCTGTGCCCAGGATTGTCCTGAAAACTATGAATAAGAACAAAAAGAGAAAATACAGAAAGGCAAAAAAAAAAAAACACTTTAAGGGGATCATAAGTGACGACTGAGAGGGATTACTTATGTGCAAGGCCATAATTTTTTTTTTTTAGGAAAATCCTACATAGTATACCTCTAAGTAAGAGTAAGTATCTTTATTAGTTGTACAGAACCACAATTTCGACAATTTCGACTTGCTTTATCAGATCAAAGCTTAGATTCAGCACTTTAAACTCATTGCTATTTACTTTGTTGGGTGGAAAGAGCCCAAAAACAAAAGTCCTAAAAAAAATGAAATCAGTCAGCCAGTTTCTTCAGCTGTCAAGTGAGAGATAAATGGCACAGGAGTAAATAGTGAAATTAAATTCAGCTTGAGGGTCCTGGTATTGTACATGCTGGCTCACTGTCGTGCCTTACTGAGACACTTGAATAGCACAGAGCCATTGTTAATGTTATTAGTAACACCTGCGCTTTTCTTACTATGACAAGTCAAAATGTAGCTGTGATAAAGGAATTGTACTGATGTGGTCAAAATGTAGGAAATGCTGGTAATCTTAAATGCCAGCCAAATGCCTCAACACTATGTTTAACGACATATCTGACTAAATGTTCTGAGCTACTTTCCACCTCTGATCTCATCCTGATTCTCCCTCACCCTCTTGCTCGTGTCCCTCCCTCTCTCTGGCACTTTGCCTCTCTGACTGGCAGCGAGCCTGTTGAAAGTAGGCTAGGATTGACGCGCTGCTTGTGTCTGACTCACAGAGAGCTGTGGAATACTGAAACCCACTGATTGCATTTAACTTTAGGCATCCGACTCCCATGCAGTGCATGATACAATAGAGCCATCCGCTCTGCTTTCTGCACCTCAATGCTGACGTTTCTGGCTGCACTTGCAGCAAAAAAAAGAACGTCAATTGTTCTGACGCTAAGAACAAAAGATGGTTATTTAGAGGTATTGCCGCTTATTACAGCACAAACACTAAAATGATATTTCACTACTTGTAGTTGCACACAGTTTGCTTTAGGATGACACCAACTAAACTGAAGATCATCATCTTAATTTTCTGCCATGATACAATCACCTCTTACTCACACAAAACCGTTAAGCATCTTTGTAATTTGTGCTTCATCATCAAGTACTATCAAGAGCCTTTTTACTGCAGGTCAGCCATGCCGAGGTCGACAGCAGCCTCACTTACCTGTTGAACACATGAGCCAGATGAATATAAAAGCCCTGACACAAACCTACAGGCTGAAACCAGATGACGTGAGAACACTTTTTGTCTCAGAAGAGCCCAAAACCAAAAGCTATGACGCATGCACAGTCAAATGTTTTACCTTCTCCACACATCACTGTAAATTTTTTGCTGTGCGTGTGTGTGCTGTGTGGGTTCCTATAAACACACAAGCTTGTTATTTAACCAGCAAGCCAAAAGGATTGCACTGTATAAACACAAGTACATTCACGTAAACAGGCCAGAGGAGAGCTGCGAGGGAGCTGTGTGCTGAGGCAGGGAACAAGAAAAACTGGAAAATGTAAATAATGTAGCCGACTATTTGCACAGATAGTTGAGGGTCATGGGAATTTTCCTTTCAGTCAGCATGAGTTTCGTGGCCTTGACTGTCCCTTGAGGGGTCCTGAGGGGGTAAGGGGGTGATGGGGATGTTGCTTCAGGTTCTCCGACCTCAGTCCAGCCCTGTGGCCAGAAGAAAATGTTGGTATTGCTCGTTTCTGCTTACCACAAATATGTTATAAACAGTTTTATACATATCATATCAATGTTTCTTAAGTGACAAAATATATCAGCTGAGTTTCTCATCAAGACGTGGGGAGGGGGGGTCACAGCTAGGTGAGAAGATAACTTCTAAGTTGCTGTTCAAGACCAACAAAGAGAACAATTGTCAGTTAGTAAGTCATTGCTGTGTTCCCTGCAAAGGTGTTTTGTAGCAACCTGTTGTTGTTTGTCCAGCAGCTTTTTAGACACGAAAAGCAATCATTTTTTACAGAGTTATTTCAGCTTTTCCTGCTGGCATTATGCCCTCCAAACTGGGTATTTTAAGCACAAAAACATGATATTTTCTTAACCATAACCATGTGTTTTTTGTGCCTAAGCCCCTTTTTGCCAAAGTTTTAATAAATCTGCTACATAATAGTGTGCAAATGTAAGAGTGATTTGCAGAAATGTTCAATGCCAACATTTTTTGTTTCTGGCAATTATGTTATAACTGAAGTAAAAGCTGTGTCTGTGGCAGACAGTCAAGCAAGTTTTTAGGTTTCTGCCAAAATGAGGGAGTTTAAGTTCAGTGGGGCTGTGTTTAAAAAGCGAACACGTAAAATAGAAGTGGTTGCCCACTGTATTTGAAGTCTAGCAAATACTGTATGTGGACCATCATGGTGAATAGGAAACTGGGGTGAAAAACCAAGTACAAAATCCATTAACTTAACCTTGAATATTCCAACCCAATCACCAGACTAAATGTTGGTATTGTATGTTTTGTATATTGGCCTTTGGGACAGGCACGGGAGTTCACATATCCATAATAAACTCGGAGTGGACTCTTTGTACCTTTGTACCAAAGAAAGACAATCAATGTGAGCATCTGGTCTGGATGCCTCATAAAAACATGCCTGTGAAAGCCTTAGTGTACTGAACAGTGGTTAAATGTGGCCAGATGTGCACCAGAAAATGAATAAATTGAACAACTCCTCCTCTCTGCAACTAATAAACATTCACATGTAATAGTTCTCAAAATGAAATAATGATTTCTTTTTTAAACTAGAACAAACAAATTCATCTTTGTAAGTAACAAAGCTGACAGTGCCAGATTCTGTCTGAACAAAACTATGTGCACTACAGGGAATCAGGAGAAGGTAGAGGTTGGTGTCAGGCTTGCTTGTTATTTGGCTCTCACCAAAAAGGAAGACAGTTTCTCAGCTCCCCTCCTGCTTTGTGGCACAACTACCAACACTGTCAGCTGTGAGACAGAAAATTGGAGAAATTGCACTCTACCCATAATGAAAGGTAGTTCACTATTGTTTGCTCTTTTTCAGTTATTGCTTGCAAAAGGAAGGACACTGAGGGCAGCTGAAGCATGCATTTTTCCTTTCATGTTATCACTCAAAGACTACACGGGCAGGTATATGAGCCAAATACGCAGGGAGGCACAAAACAGCGTGAGTGCGTTACAAAGTCCAATGCAACACCATGATGTGTGCACTAAAATTTCTTTTGTTCTGTAGTACCAAACCTGAATATTTTCAAATTGCAGGTGTGTAATTACATTATAAAGGTGATGTGTATGTATTTAGGCATCAAATGTCCGTGTCTGACATTGATAAATTGGATCATAATAATGATGAAAAAAATTTAAACTTCAATTTTAAAAATAACAGAGGAGATGTAGAGATGATATAAAAAAAGGTTGTCTCAAGTTCAAAAGTTTACGGTTCAATCTGAAATGGAATATTAATAAACTCAGAGCTTCCCTTTTTTTAATTTCTACTCAAGCATTTCACTTAATACAGTATACACAAACCATGTTTACACAGGCATGGAGCAAGGCCTTCAACTTTGCCAAGACAAAATTAATGGATTTAGCTGAGAATAAAAATCTTATTAAACACTTGGTAGATCATTTAGTAAAAAGCTTCAGGGATTTTTAGCTGAAGGTCGACCTGAAGTCTAGTCGAGCACAGCTTTCTCATCAACAATCTTCACTTTAGTTTCAGTTTTGTTGCTCCGAATGGCTGAGCAAGAGCAGCTCTGAGTGTATACAGCAGACAAAGAAAGACGGAAACTGTCGAGTGGCTGAGAGGAAAAACTATGGTATGAGAGTATCGGACAGTTTGGTTGGCTGGAGAGAGAAAGATATCAAATTTCTTTCAGTGAGGTAGGGAAAGCCAGTGAGACTTATGTAATGTTGTTGGGATAGGCAGCCAGAAGGGGTGTAAACAGAGCCACTCTGAAGTGGGGCAGGACTAGCCGTTGCTTGGTAACAAATATTTTGGGCAGGAAGACGGGGCAAACATGGCCCGCCTTCCAAAAGGAAACAGGGGCTGGCCTCATGAGCACAGTGCAAGTTAGTGGCTTCCCGAAAATACGCTAAGAGACAGGGGCAAGCAAAACAAAGCACATCGGGGGCATTAGACAACACTGCGTCTATTTTTTAACCTGGCTCGACCGGAGTCTAGACTATCACAAGTTGTACATAAACAGACTCTCCAGGAACCAAAAAAAAAGAGAGAAGTTTGCAGTTAATGTAGTCTACACTCTAAATGTAGCTATGACTAATAGGCTGCAGCCATTCAGTCACATGAGAGATACAAGCTTCAACAAGCTGTAACAATGTCTCAACAATGTGTTTATTTACCCACAAGTGAACAGATTACAAGCTTTTGAATGTAGCCTAAAACCTGAACAAGACTGCACTTGACTGAGAGCCCTGCATCTTAGGTTAGCAAACTCAGTATCTTTTAACCCCTTGAAACCTGGATTGACACCAGTTTCCTTGTGCTGTGTGGAGATGCTTCTCACAAGCTTTTTAACCCTTAAAGCCTAAGCAAATTGTTTGACTTCTTTCAAAAACATGAGGAAAAAGAAAACAAGCAACCTGGCAAGAAGTGCCCAGCAAATTACAAGAAATAAGTTCAAGATGACAAGAAAATGACCTGAAAGTTAGTTAGTTAGTTTTAAAAAAGAGGAAAATGTAAAGATTCTAGGAAAAAAATGTACAGAAACCTATACAATTCTTATGACCATATATTTAAAATTATATCACAGAAAAATGTATGGATATATATTTTTAGTTTTGTCTTTTTTTACTTTACTTTTTTGGTTGCTTATTTTAAGTTAATGTTAATGTTAGTTTTTTAAAAAAAACTAATTACATGCTAATTTGTAGAATTCTCATTGCTTTCTACTCATGTTTTTGAAAGAAGTCAAACCAATTTATTCAGGTTTAAAGGGGTTAAATCACTCCTCAAAACCTAGTTTTATATTTGTAGATTTTTTGTATTTTTACAACCTCTGTTTTATCTGGTTTGACCCTATATTAATTGTTTTTAATTTGTTTTTATTTATGTATCTCTGACATGCTTGCGACATAAGAACCTTCTAGGACCCTCAGGACATCTAAGGCTGGCCTACCCACCGTCCCAAGAGTTAGAGCAAAACATGGTGAAGCAGTATTTTGTTATCCTGCAGCACAAGCCTAGAATAACCTCCCAGATGAGGTTTGAGAAGCCCGGACTCTGACCACCTTTCAGTCAGCCTTTTTATCTTTGCAACTCTTGTCTGCACTTTTGCCATTATTTGTTTTTTTTAGCTCTAGATCATTGAGTAATTCATTTGACCTTTTATTTATGGTGTATGAAGCATACCATACACAAAGCTGCCTTGCCTTGCCTTATTTATTTATTGCTGTTTTCATGTTGATGGTGTATTTTTTTTTATTGCCCTTTAAAGCACTTTGTAATAAACTTTATTTGTATAGCACTTGTATTTTGAAGTGCTATACAAATAATGTTTATTACTATTTATTATTGATCAACAACTGATAATGCTATTTTAGGTGTCTTAGTGTTAGTTTTTATTATCTTCTGAGGATACCTTAAAGTCAGTATTGACACTGAGTGTATTATCTTTGTTAAGCTAAATAAACCAAATGAAATACCACAGAAAATGACTAAAACAAATCAGCCAGATTAATTAAAAATATAATGAACTGATTACTGCTACAGTGATTTAGGTGATGAGACATAAACTTCAATAAGCTGTAACAATGTTTCAATATTTATTTACCCAGAACTTTATAGTTAATAAGCTTTGAAATATAACCTCATCTAAAACTTGGACAAGAGTGCGATTTGTTTATTTGCGAACTGCACTTTCCTATTGAGCAATATTTTACAATTTACAGTGCAATAATATTTATAGGCTTTATTTCAAAATATTAATAGTAAATATACCTCACAATATGTGTGTTTCAGTTATCCTGTGCAATTATCAATCATGGATATACAGTATCTGTATCAGTATATAGTTTATAAAGATTTTATAAAGTTTTTTGCTTTTATTCTCTTGCTTGTTGCTCTTGATCTGCTATACAGTGTGAATTTACCTGGTGTGAGACAAATAGTCTTCTCTGTTTCTTGTTATTATGTTCTGTGGATTCCCATAAATCAGCATTGATACAAAGCGTTTTATCTTTATAAAGCGAATTACAACCAAGTTCATTCAAAACACACTCAACTGATTACTGCCAATGTTTTCCAGAAGATATCAGCTGCCGCAGCCAGATGCTCATCAAAAAAAGTCTAATTTACTCGCGTCAGTCTGAATCCGTCAGCTAGCTACATTACAAAAAAAAAACCCATAGATTAATATCTATGACTAAAAACAGTCGGACACACCGTCGTCAGTTTGCCTTGCTTTCACTCGCAACCAACATATTCACAATGTTTTACGACGCAAACAGTAACCACAAGATACACAAATACGTGTAGTGTGTGTTGATAAGCGTGGACATAGGCTATTTGCATTTTACTGGCTACGACGACAACACGGGACAAATGCGAGTTTATTCACGCTAACAACGTCAACGTATCTTCCCCTGTAAGAGGCTGACGTTACAAAGCGAAAGTCAATTGACGGTTAAAACAAACTAAACAAGACAGTGTGCTTGAGTTGAGACAGTTCCCGTGAGTAAAAATTGGGGTGAAACAACAACAACAGTCGCCGCAGTGTACTCAGTCTTGCTGCTGTTCCTGCACAGAGAGAATCCGGAAGCCATATTGTGTGCTGCTGCTGTCTGCCGGTTACCACGGAAACCGGTTGCTAGGCTGCATAACAAAAAAAGACCAAATTTATGGGCTACGTGCTTGCGTCAGAGGCGACGGCATATCCATGGCAACAGAACGCTACACACATGCAGTAGCAGACCCGTGGATAGCACATGGTCCCGGTTACTTGTTTTAGCCTCTTTCTACGTGGTAATACTGACTGTTTGTGCTATTTTGAACCGCATAAACATGTTTTTGTGTTGTCACGTCGTAAATCTATTTGTATATGATCAACATACGGAGCTAATAGCGACAGGGTACGATGGGGGAAGATGCCCCTGACCCCTTTATTCCTCTCCCATCCAAAAAATATCACTTAATCTACTCTCAATACGTTTATTAAATGATTACGATGTAGTGAACTGAGTCATTTCATTTGAATTACTGCAGTCTGGAGATTTATTTCACCAGAACTGTTTTAGGTTAAACTAATCTATTTTTTGTCACTGGAGAATAGCGATTTGCATAGGGCCTATATATATTAAGGTGAACGTTAATATATATAGGTAAAACGTTTTGAGGCCTATGTGATGATGTGGGACTCGTTGGGGGAGTCATCCAATTGATTTTGAAAAAAATAATGTAAATAATAAGTAAGTAAGAAGTAAAAATGTAAAGTTCTATCCCTGTGGTTGAAAGTCCCCCTTAGAAAGGGGCTGGAAACCCCCAGGGACATCCTGTCTTAAATATGTTTTAGTTAGATTATCTTGAAAAGAGTCATATGAGATTTTATTTGGTTCATACTTACAATCATTGGTAGCCTATTGCTTGATATGTACAGTCATCATTTTTACCAAGTTTGGAAGAAGAAGACATCTTAAAATAAAAACAATTTGTATGAATGAAAGGTTAAAAGGCTTCTACACTGTACTTTAAAAAAAAAATAGAAAACCATTTGCCTTAAAAAAAATACATGTCAATATAACTAAGTCTACATTATGTTTAATTAGGCATAGCCTATGTACTTAAATTTGTGAGGTTGTTGCAACTTAAACATGCCATTAATTAAATCAGTCTTTCTAGTGTAAGTAACTTCCGTAAAACCAAGTTCACTGTGCTATAGACTATCTGTATTCTGCTGGTTGCAAACTAATCATTCATATCATTATTTTTCTTAAACATGTTTACAAAACAGACCTCACAGATCTAACTTCATCATTGGCAGAATCATCTTTGTCATGATCAAGTTAAATCAGATTAACTTGGTTTACTTAAACTGCTAACTCTAAGAAAGGACAGGGTGATTTCGCTTGTTCTTTTGAAATTGCAACAACTTAACAAAATTAGGCAGGTTGGGTCTAAATACAGCTATTTTAACAATTAGACAAAAGGCACATGTAAATTAAGATTAATGGTTACATTAACGTTCCTTTTTCAAGGCAATCAATTTCACAGATTATTTTAAGTAAAATCAATTTGTCAGATTTTACAGTGTAGATAATCCATTATATGTCAGGAATGGGATTTTAGGTTTTTTTTTTTTTTAGTTTGTTTGTTTCGGTTTTTTTTTTGTTTTTTTTACATTTTTTTGCTATAATAACAAAATTATCCCCTCTACCAATTTATTTCTCCCAACACTGTGGTGGTTTACGCATCATCATCATCATCATCATCCTGCACATGCTAAATTTATAGGCTATCCAAATATCTTAAAAATTTACTTTGAATTGTCTTTGTTCTTAAGAAGACATCTTCCCATAGTCATATATTTCTCTATGAAATCAACATACGGTGCTTAATCGGATAGCGGTATTAGTCAGTATTCCTGTTTTCTTGGCTGCACCCCGTCATGCCCTGCTGTTATCGTTTATTTTGAATGTGGGCTGATCGCCTGCGTTATCAACCAGTCACCTCAATAATTCCCCATCATGAACAACTTACATACGACGAGTTAGTCATCCCGGTTCAGCGGCACAGCACCGGTAACGGCAGCGCGGATGGGACACAACGTCCTCCGTTGATCCTCGTCTCTGACGTTGCTGTAGCGCTGACTAATAACTTGTTATCCCCAACTCTTCCCTTTCTGCCTCACGCCTTTTCACACATGGGCTGGAGAGCTGGAGCCCCGACACAGCAGCATGCCCGCCCCGTGACATTGCTTGACATCACAGCCAACAAAAAACGTCCTCGCAGCCTATTTGAAAATTTTCATTCATGGGTTTACCAGCCGGTCTTCCCGCATTTAGCCGGTGGAGCTACCCCCCCAGAAAAAAAGCCTCCCTCCCTCCCACCTGCCACATTCCCACTGGTGTCCTCATGTAGGCTATAATAATGAATCACTTTCTGCTCAGCCGGTTGATATTTGCAATGACAGGCGCCGATTTCCGTCACTGCTGCCCACTGTCCATGACAGAATTACACTGTTGTTTACCAGTTTGTGCTTTTTTCATTGGGTTGGATGAGGCTGCTGTTGCTGCTGTGTGACACGGAGTCTTGGCTACACTTAAAATCCATAAATATGTCATCTAACTCAAAGATTGGAGCCTATGGGATATTTTTCAAGTCCACACTTGGCACTGTGTCTTTAGGTAGTGCTCAGACCCAGATGAGAGGGAGTCTCTCAATAGGAATCCCGAGGGCGTGTCCTGAGAAACTTTACAGCAGGATTTCCCTCTGCATGCCTCGGGGACACCGTCGCTGAGTGACATGATTTCTACGTGTTGGATAAATGAGCCATTGTGTTGCTTTGTCAGCTGATGTTTCCAGGTTATTCTCGAGCCCTACATGGCACTCAGACAAACTGGGGGGGCTACACTCTTAGAAATAGAGGTGCTAACCAGAGCCATATATAGTTCTTTGGCTTATTCCCAAATGAGAACCATTTTTGGTTCCTTGTAGGACCTTTTATTCCAGTTCCAACTGAAACCCTTTAGGAAGAATCTACCCAGACAACAACATAATACAAAGAACCATCTGTAAAATGTTCCACCCAGAACTCCCTATGAGAGGTTCTACAGAGAACCCTTCTATGGTGTAATGATCCCACTCAGAAACCTCTCTGGATTCTATCCACACATTTTCCACCTAATAAGGGTACTACAAGAACCTATCCAAGAGGTTCTATTGAGGACATTTTTATGTTCCGAGGGTATCATCTAGAACTCACCCAGGGGATTCTACTGACACCCCTTACATATTTAAAGGGTTTATTCTAGAATCCACACAGGAGGTTTTACGAAGAATCCATTTATATTCCAAGGGCATCATTCAAAACTCACACAGGGGACTCTAATGAGGGGGCTTTCAACTAGAACCCACCAATTAGGTTTCATCAGGAACCCTTGTTAGATTTCAAAGGTTTAATCTAGGACCCACCTAGGAAACTTTAGAACCCCTTTATATTCCAAGGATTTCATCTAGAACCCACCCATGGGATTCTACAGAGAACTCTTATTCCAAAAGTTTGATCTGGAACCCACTGAGGGAGTTATATCAAGGACCCTTTTCATATCCCCCCTTTCCTTCAAAAAAGTTATTTAAAAGCAAATGGTTTTGGGTACAACCTCAGCCCTTCAGTATGTGTCCTGTTGAGACCTTTATTTCTAAGAGTGTTTATGATACCGAGTCTCCTGTTACCCTATAATAACTAAAATGATAATAATAATAACAATAATTATAATAATAATAATATTCGAATATAAAGCATGGCCTATATCAACTGAATGAACGCAACAATACTCCCCAGATGCGGATAGACATCGTAGACATTATAGGAATATTATGTATACCTATTTTCTTGATTTAGCCTTGACCCATAAAATGTTCCAATCTTTATAGACGCATATAGTCCTATTATAGATTCTTTCCATATTTATCATTCCGAAGTTTCTTCATATTTCCTCTCAGAAATTGTCAGACGGTGAGAAATATCTCGTGCCTGTGATAGTATAAAAAAACATCTATTATTATCCGTCGGAGAGGTGAGCTTCTGGTCCATTTCAGTGGGAGAGGGATTCCCTCAACGTCACCAAGGATACCAAACACAACACCAAAGCACAAATATGGGCATGTACGTCAGCGGAACTCCGAGGCGGGACTTCGACGATAGAAATGCCTTGGTTGTACTCGAGGAGGATGGATTCATTCATAAGACAAGATCTGCTACTGTGCACCGTAATAACAGCTAACGTCCTCCGGCGGACATCGAGTGGACTTTATGGATCTATAATCGCATTTTTGACGGGCGGATACCGGTGAGCGCTCCGAGGATTTAACGCTAAACGAGAGGAAACGAACTTTTTAACAGATTGAACTGGGACGCTTTCCCCCTTAAAGCGGGGAACTGGATTAAGCTTCTTCATGCAACTTTTTTGGAAAGAAACCAAGAGCATCTCACCGGGGAATAGCAAAAAAATCAGCAGCGGTAAGTGCAAGCTAACTTTATTGTGTTTGAAACAAATGTAAAGTCACCGTTATAAAGTAGGTCAGAAACATCTGTCCACCGCTGCCCGGCAGGCTGCTTAACAAGCCTACGAGATGCTGACAGACATATTTCCATGTTGGCATTAATTCAAAAATTAACTTAACGTGTCATCAGTTATAAAACACTCTGATGGACTATAGGAGGTTTCTTCACCGATCGATGAACTGATGCTGTCAAAAGTGGCTTAGCTATTAGAAAACAGGCTACATTTTAAATATATGATATTTGGTTCGGTTACCTGCATTGCCTATAACATCAGTCGTTTTCTCCCTACAGTACCTCTTCTTTAGTAATCTTCTTGTGTGTGCCACTGCCCCGCCGTTGCAGGTGACATCGCGCTCTCTCTGGTAACTGCAGGTGTCGCCTTCTCTCTCGGTCCCTCCGGGGAAATGTACCAAGGCTTCCCCGGCGACCCAGACAGCGGATCCCGAGGAAGCTCCTCTCCATCTCTAGAGTCTCAGTACCTTTCCTCCGTGGACTCCTTCGGGAGCCCGCCGACCACCAGTGCCCCGCAGGTAAGTTAGAGAATATTCATAATAATGCATGTTGGAATAAATATCTACCTAAGAATGAAAATTAGCCCGGAAACAAACAAAAAGACTAATGTTAATGCTGTTCATGTGTATCTTTTCATAACTCGTACAAATCCGGTTTATGATATATTCATGCATAGATGCTTATATTAGCCCTACTGGTATAGGCCTACTGACTAAATATGGCATGTGTTTTACTCTCAGGCTATACTCTGCATGTTGTCACATAATACTTTGTAAATATTAACATAGACATGTATTTTCTTTTTAAATGTATGTTGTTGTTTTTTAAATTAAATGCACGTCAGCTGTTATTAATAGGGCGTGTTCTAACACTATATGTAACACTAAGTTTTGTATGTGGTAGGTTAGCAACCCTTGTGTTTTTCCTATGACACTATGACATAAAGACTGTGCCATAACCAATAAGCAAAGCAAAAAAGCCTAAAATGTCCTATTAAGAAATTTGAAGTTCGTATGAATACAACCCAAAATGACATAGCCAATGAATCAAAGTAGTTAGAATTATCTAACTGCAGTGAACAGATTTTATTGTATGACTCTGGTCTATGGTGTTTTAGTGACACTTTTTTAATCGGATTCTGCTGTTGTTGAGATATAAACAGGCCTAGTCTCGCTGATTTGAACACTTGAGTGTAAATGTAGCTCTGTGTGTTGCCTGTGGTAGCCCCGGCAGCAGCTCGCAGGCTTTGACAACGTGCTCAGTTTACAGCACGCCGCAGAGCGGATGACAGAGCGCTGGAACTCTCCTACGTCAGCGCCCTGGCCCCGCCCCTCCCCGTTTCTCTCCCTCCACGCGCTCCGCTCCGCTCCGCTCAGGCCTCGCCGTGACGTAAATGCTTGTTCTATTTTGGAGTGCTACGTAACGTTGCCAAGGGGAACACCGGGGGTGTGACGGGGGAGGAGGAAGAGGGAGGGGGGAGACGCTCGTCGAGAGAGACGATTGGTCGAGGCGGCCGTTTTCAGAGACGCCTGTCCCAATGTCTTATCACGCTTTCATAGCCTGTGAATATTAATAAAAGTCGATACTGTCCATAAATAAAGCAAAGGCGACAGTTATGGGTTCTCTTTGTGTCGTTATATGGCAATAACAAAGTTGTGACACAGGAACAAACAGACTTAAAACTAATGAATTAAAGATTTACACAGCGTACTGCCATTTTTTCCTTTGTTCTTACACCTCAAATTTTCAGGTTCATAAAAATTTCCTCTTGTTAAAGAGTCAGAAAACCTCTTTTCCACACTTTTTGAAATCATATTGATCATAGCCTACTTAAAATGTATTTTTTTCCTATAAGAATATTGTTCATTCTTATAGTGTGTTGTATGTTGTGTGTTATATGTGTGTTCATATATATATATGGACAAATTATCTGGAGGAACTTTAATAATGGCAGCTCTTGATTGTGAAGGCCTGTATTTCTGCCTCTTTTTTTTGCCTTTGTCTAAATGTGTTTACCCACCTGCAGTGGCTTTACATGTTGTGTGACATTTTATTTGTTCATGTCTCCTGCTCAGGAGTGTGTGTCAGCGGGAGCTGGATTGAGCATTGTAGGCAGTGGGCCAGGGGCCAGCGTCGGAGGGGAGATGCCCGGTTCATTCGTGCCCACCGTCACCGCCATCACCACGAGTCAGGATCTGCAGTGGATGGTTCAGCCGACCCTTGTCTCCTCCCAGGCCTCTGGACAGTGTGGTACCACTGGTACCACGACCATGACCCAGCCAGTGTCACTGGTTGACCCATATGACATGCCAGGCCCCAGTTATTCCTCAGGGTCTGCCTTCACCCCTCCAAGTTCGGACACTCCTGGCCCAGCTCCGGGCCCCATCCGCCAGTCCAGAACCCGTAGCCGCCGTACACGAGACGAGTCTGTGAGTGAAGATGGAGATGTTGGTGTGTTAGTAAGTGTGTGTGCTTGAACGGTTTGTTTGTTGACATGTTACACATGCAGTGTAGGTATATCAATCAGTCAATCAATAACTTTATTTGTCCCCAGTGGGGCAACTGGTTGTGCAGCAGTGGGACACGTATTTAGGACCCATAAAACACAGAGTACACAATAGAAACTAAGACCAAAAATACATAACTGCATAACATCTTTAACATAAATATACAATGAAGAAAATATTCAGTTAGTTCACAGATTAAACAGCTCCATCTACTGTGAACTGTGCTTTAAAGCAGCGCCGTACACATATACTTTCAGGGGCAAGGTTTATAAAGAAGAAAAGGGCATCTCCTCGTCTGATAGGCCCCTCTGTCATGCACAAACCTTCTAAATGGCGCAATAAGGGCAGATAGGGGCTGATATATGTAGTAGACAATGTGGGAAGCATATATATATATATGATACTGCCAAAGTGTAAGGACATGTTTTAAATTTTCTCAAGAATAGGCCAAATTTGCTCTTAAAACAACCTTAACCTACCCAGTCCATTCCACCCACCACTGCTCCTTTGACACTACATTCTCAAGATCAGGGACAGAACTTTAATCCTAATCCATTTCCTATTTTTCCTGTTCTCCTAGCTGACACCTGAGGAGGAGGAGAAAAGGCGTGTCCGGCGAGAGAGGAACAAGTTGGCTGCCGCCAAATGTAGAAACCGCCGACGAGAACTCACAGACAGACTGCAGTCGGTGAGCTTGGCCATGTTATAGCTGCCAGAATGAGTAATGATTTTAATTCTTACTTAGGTTACTTCCCATAGCTTTGCGGTGTGTTAATAAACGAGTACATGTGTGTATAAGAGAGATTATGGTTTATGGTAATTGGGTGTTAAGCTGTGGTTAAGACAATTATAGTCATCAAGACAGACTACTGTACCCACAGCATTTATGGCCTAATTAATGGGCTCTTACATAAGCCACCTTACATATTTAAAGGTAAAGTGTGTAAGATTTAGGGGGATTTGGTGGCATCTAACAGTCAATATCAGATTGCAACCAGAAAAAAGTGGTTTGAATTGCTTCAGTGCTCATTGTTAAGGAGGTTTTCACTGTGAGCCGCATTATCTGCAGAGGTCTCTTCCTCTCCAAAGCAAATGACCCAGTGATTTAAATGGACAAAACACTGAATAAAGCAGTTTCACGTAACAAATCAGTGCATCTCAGGCGCTGTTTGGCATCTCAGAGATGGGCAACTCACCCACTAAATGCAATTGTGAGCCCTCCTTTTTGATACGTTAATGTTTGCTCATCTTTTTTTTATCCAGACGTTCAGGAGGTTTTTACCATGAGCCGAATTATCTGAAGAGGTTTCTTCCTCTCCTAAACAAACAGACCTAGTGATTTAAATGGGCAAAAACACTTAATAAAGCAATTTCATATTACAAATCATGTATTTCCAACACTGTTTGGCATTCCACTTCAGGCAGCTTGTCCAACACATGCTAATGGCTGCTCACATTTTTTTTTTATCCGCATATATTCTCTTTCTCTCCAAAACAAAAGGTCCCTGTGATTTAACCTGCTGGAAACACTGAATAAAACCGTATCACATCACAAATCACTGCTCATTGCAGTTGGGCTTCTTATTATGATGGCTGTCGCAAAAATGCAAAGATGTGAAAATGCAAATAGCCCTATCTGGTGCCAGTATTTGGTTTTTCATTCTGGGCTATTGAAGAAACATAGTCATGCAACATGGTGATCTCTGTAGGACCTTCTCCAGAAAGCTGCTCAGCCTTTCAGCCAATGTTTCTCAGCGGCCATTCGTGGTATTGCAGTGAAAAGAATCTGTTGACAGAGCAACTCAAACTTAAAACAAAGTCACATATGAATCTTGCTTTTAAAAATAATTGCGTCATGGAAGTTTCAATTTGAATTTTTTTTCTGGAGCTGAGAAAAGTGATTTAAAATCTGTCTATGAGGTGAGCGGGAACTCAAACCCGGAAGCTAGAAAACCTCTGTGGCCTTTGCTCCAGGCAAGCAACTCCACATGAGTCCATCTTTGATCTGGTGTCTAGATATTGTTAAAGTCTAAGCCTGCTCCCTATGTCAATGTAAACAACTCGTTTCTGCTAATATCCCCCTAAACTGTACACACTGGACTTGAACTGCAGGAGAGGAAGGTATTTCTGCTGGGATGCATACATGCACCTCCACAAACACTGAAGTAGAGGTTTAGTGAAGCTAACACTTCTATCCACATCTTCTTTCCTCCTCTACCCATTTCACCCACCTTTGTCTTCTCCCCTCGTCACTCTTCCCCCATTTCTTTCATGCTCTGTCCCTGCCCACAGGAGACGGACATCCTGGAGGAGGAGAAGGCAGAGCTGGAGGCTGAGATCTCTGAGCTGCAGAAGGAGAAAGAGCGTCTGGAGTTTGTCCTGGTAGCCCATCAACCGAATTGTAAGATCCCGTACCAGGACCAATCTCAGCACAGCTCGGCGCTGCTCCCTCCAGTCCAGCCCCAGCCCCAGCTCCCTCCCCAGACCTTACAGCCTCCTGTCTCCATTGTGGGCCTGGCTGTGAAGGAGGACTCTTTCTATCTGCCTCCTGCCTACACAGCCCATCCGTCCTCCACACAGTCCCAGCCTCCGGTGCAGCAGCAAGTCCAGCAGCCGCCTCAGCCAGGGATAATGCAGGAGGTAGAGTTTTCTAGTTCTTTCTATGGCTCAAGTGAGCCGGCACCAGGCGGGCCGTGCCTCATGGCCAGCGACAGTGGTGGTGGTGGTGGTAACCATGACGATGCGGCCATTGGCAGCTACAACACCTCATACACATCTTCATTTGTGTTCACCTACCCAGAGGGAGCCTGCGGGGTCAGTGCCAACCAGCGGAACAGCAGTAGCGAGCAGTCATCTGATTCCCTGAACTCGCCTTCTCTGCTGGCGCTCTGACTGACCGACAGACACACGCGCACACATATCAACAAGCACATACATAATGCTTGCTGGAAGTAGAGGCTGAGGCAAGTACACGCAGAGTACCTATCAGTCTCACAGATTGAGAAAAAAAAAAAAAACAACAGCCAATCGCTTGTTTCTGATTTGGTTAAAGTTTACACATCCATGCATTCCAATCAAGAGCCATACAAATAGTTGCACATACATTAGATCTAACCTTTAACGACAACATATTAACCATTTCTTGTTTTGTATAACCTGCAACTGGTAAAGTGAATAAAAACTGAGTCACAAAGTCCAAGTTGCAAATCTTAAGTGCTCTGAATTAAGAGATTAATCCACAATATTTTCAATCTTGTACAGTACATTGAGCTTACTTTACATTCAAACAAGCACCAGTGCCCCCAACTTGTTCCCTCTGTCGGTTGACTTTTACCAGTGCTCTTGCTTTCATCCTTTTCCATCCTTTTCTTACTCTTGCTGAATGTATTTGTGCAAATCTGAAATAGGGACGAAGGACTTTTCAGGGTCTTTTCTTGTGGGAGACAGAACTGCTGATTTCTCGCTCACCTCTAACCCTTCATCTGCTCGACCTCCCTCTGCTTCTTCATCTGCTGCTTGGACTTGACAAGTTGGGGATCTGAGTATCACAGCTTCCTCTAAAACCTTGTGCTTTCTTCTCTCGTTTTTTTTTTTTAAAACACAAAATCTTCTGCCTACCGTCTGCTATGCGACCCATCTCTGCCCGTCTCTTGTTTCTTCTCTTCTGTCTCTGTGTTTCTCCCTGTCTCTGAAGTCGACCCCAGAGAGCCCGAAGACCCCAGAGAGCCCTTGGGACCTTGAGTGAATGACGGCCCAACTAACACGCCCTTTTGCACCCTCTCATACAAGGACATGGACGCAACCCCCCTCCCCACAAACAGAAGAACCTTTTTTCTTGGAGCGCATTGCTCAGAGCAGATCCTTACAGCAGCAAAATAATTTCACACACGCACATAATGATGAACGCAAAATGCAAGACGGACGTCACTGTCTTCTGCTGAGCCATTTTTCTATGTTCACACGATGAAGATTAGACTTATGTTGTGAGGCCCAATAAAAAAGAGGATGGAAAGAGGTTTAAGAAGGAAGGAAGGAAAGGAATCCAACCAAGCGGGACAGACTCATACGGAGAGTTGATGGATAAAGAGGATGATCCTAAACATCCATTTTTAGAGCCAAATGTTAAAAATCAAAGCAAAAAAAAGTAAGAAAAAAATCTTGCTCTTGCCAACTGTGTGGAAGGGTGGCCTCAGTACAAACACCTCCATACCACAGAGCCTCATCACCCTGGGCCTACATGCGTATATTCATCGCTTTCAAGTCTCTGAACTGAAGATGCAGATGTTTTGTGGCAGCGCACCAGCTCCGTGTTTTGCTCCGAATCAATCAGATGTGAACCGATGCCTTTATTTAGAGAGAAGACTATTTTGTAGTGATTCAGACAACCTCTAAACATTTGGGCTCAGTGGTCTCTGTGCCTCCCCTTTTCTCTCAGTGGAGACGAGGCGGGGGTGCGTTTATTGTGAGTGCGTCCACTCTGAGGCACCTGGCCCGTTTATTTCTTTCTTTATTGAGGTTGACGTGGCGAGCGAGCACAAAGCGAGGCCTGGAAACAAAAAGGGGAGAACATGTGGGCTGATGTCGTGGAGTGAGCGTCCTTTCTTTGCCTGTGAATTTGTATAATTTGTTTTTCCTGTATGTTTGAGTGAGAATTGTTATATATTTTAATGTTTATTTTTTTGTGTGTATGTGTGTGTGTTTAATTGTTTTGCATTGACCTCTGCTTTCACTTGTATTGTTGCCATTTCTTGTTTTTTTGTTTTTAACCTGGTGATTTCCTCATAACTGTTACTATTATTGTTACATCGTAACTATTGTTTCATTATTTTATTGTATTTTCATTTGGCAACTTTGGAGGCATGTTGTGCACTACAGAAAAAAAATTAATTATAAATCTATATGCATACATATATACAGGTAACATGTATATATAAGTGTATGTACCATGATTGTAAAGTATGAATGTCTGCAGACCTAAATGGGATATTTTTGTCAATGAAGAACAAGATAAAATGTTACTGAGGTTTAGTTTTAAAATGAATATTTTTCTAAAGGAACAAAAAAAAACTATAATAAATCTAAAATACTGCCCTGTCCCTCAACATGAAGCACGATGTCACTGCCTCTATTAATGTGTATTTATGTTTTATAAACAATATAAAGCACTATCCAATTTACATTAAATGTATGTTTATAGTTATGATGTTAGAAGGTTGTGGTAACGCCTTTTTTTGTTTGTTTGTTTTTTTTCTGTGAGGTCTGTCCCAAAGCTACTGACACCTTAACGCCACTTGATCCTTAGCAGACGCAAAATGAGGAAAAACAGTAGTGTGATTGAATGTCTACACACATATTAAAAGTGTTCAGACTGCAACATTATGACTAAACTGTTTCATTTAAGGTTAAAGTATTTCATGCCCAGTATACATTTCTGTCCAGTATACACATATCACTCAATAACATTGTTATTCCCTAACCGAAACATGTGTTTGAAGGATAACTTTAGCCTCGATATGAACATAATCATGTCAATCCATTCTTGTATTCTAGCAGTTATTTTGTCAAATTGAGATTAACATTTCTTGTGATTGTATTTGCTGGATCAGAAGCTTTATTTTCAATAAATAAACATGTTTATTCAAAAACAATGGCTAGATTAATGCTATAAACGTGTGGCTCTCAGTGGTCAGAAAATGGGCAGACCTCAGTTTTTTTAAATGTTGAATAAGGACTGTGTTTGTACAGATGTTGGAGATGCCTTTTGATTTCTCTCCAAATGCAAATGTGATGAGAATATGTTCTGGTGTAAGAATAAGCATAAAACATATTCACTATAGTTCTCATGTATATAGGTTTTTGTGGTGCTACTTATAGTATATTATAACGGCGAGGCAGTTTCACACATTGTATGGTGGAAGGCTACACAGCGTTGTTACTGAGGCTCCAGAACAAATTAACGCACTGCTTGTCTCATCGGGACGTTAAATCCTGAACTGAAGCCAATAACATAGTGAATTCCCAGCAGCTGAAGCTCTGAGAGCCCAGTAATCACTCTGTCATTTTATTATGGTTTAATATCAATTACCTGTTACATCTTTAAGTATGATAAACAGATCTCAGAGGGCCCTTGTACTGTACCTGCACTCCACACCAGACCACAAACCAACACATTATTCTTTGCCTCCATCATTTTTTCTGTAAAGTTACAATCACCAGTGGGTTGCTGATAAATGGGAAAAGTTGACAAAGAAGGAAAAGGAGAAATATTTAGTTATAAGAGAGAGAAACTGCCTGCACCTTCTCGTACTGTACAATGGCTACGTTAGCGTTACCTGAACAAGAGCTTTCCTATTTTTCTATGATGAGGTGAATGTTTCTATTTTTCCACAAGTCCCACATGCGCTCTTATTTCATATTTTCCCTGCTATGAAATGCAATACTTGTGATCCTCTTGGATGTAGCAAATACTCAAACTGATGGCTACAAAATGTCAAGTGTGATGATGTATTGCTTTGATTATCATTTTTTTGTTACAATATTAAAAGTTATCCACAATATTGCAACATTTGGGTTTGAGACAATCTTCATGGAGAAACTGTATTACAACTTATCTATTTTTTTTTCTCTTCTCATTTATCAAGGATGTGCAGAGACACTAGCAAGGTTCATTCATTAAAAAAAAAATCTTATTTTTGTAATACATTCATTCAATCAGTGTTTCATCAGTTTTTGCAACCATTTACTCTGTTTTCTTTCTGGGAGAATAAGGTTACAATTTTGTCACCTCTGGAGACAGATTGTATATGGTTAGATTTATATTGGGCAAAAGGCCCAAAGAAACTTTGTTCTAGATGTGACAAATATCATCCAGGGTGCATAGATAATGACCTAACTAGCTCATGGAAGTGCTCTGATGTCAAACTGTTTACTTTTTTCAGTGCATACAATTTGTCATAACTTACTAGTTTTCTGCACATCACTGTAAAGTATGGTTTACTTATTTTTATAACCTTATTTTCATTTTGCTTATACTCTTGAAGTGGACCCAAGTGTATGACAAATGTTGCTTTTTGTCGTCATAGCTCTCTGACCTTCTGTGTCCATATTTCAGCTTCTGGCCCTGTTTGTTGTCTTATAAAAGTTTACATACAAAGGTTTTTTCCTTGGTTTTTAGACAGCAAAAGCTGGGTAAGCTATCTCTTTTAATGATGGTTTGACCAAATGCCATTTATTTCCAATTTGTGAAGAAAAAACATAAATAAACAGCATATTATGAGGTACATGTCTCTTGCTTTTAAATGACCTCCATCGATCTCTTTAAGCTGTGCACATCTTTTGCAGGTGTGTGTGTGTGTGTGTGTGTGTGTGTGTGTGTGTGTGTGTGTGTGTGTGTGTTGGGTTTTTCATTATAATCTATGTTGCTCAGGGAGAGAATACAAGAGGTGAATCTGGAATGTGATCATGTGTTTTTGTGTAGATTCTTTTAGGACTGCAACTAACAATTATTTTTAAAAAATTAAGTCTGCTGAATGTATTCTGGATTCATTGTTTTAAATGTAAAATGTTGTCAGAATGTTAGACAGATGATTTATCAGTATGAAATGCCACGTACGCACAGAAGTGGTCCGAACCTATTTTGCAAGTTTCAAACTGCACAAACAACATAACTACATATTTTGAAACTGAAAAGTACATTGACTCAAGGAGGTTAGTGCTCTTTAGGCTTCAGTTTTGAAATCTGATATGTTGCTGATATGTTGATTAATCTGCAATGTCCTAATTCAGTTAATTTAATTTATGCCAGGGGTACAGAAAAAAACATAAATAATGAAAAAGTATAATATAAAAACAAAATATTGCCTCCTTAGTTTATCAGAGTCGCAATCAGTAAATCACAAATACTTCATTGATTGTGCGTTATGCTACAATGCAATGTATAAAAATATTATATAAGTTCAAAATATAAAAATATAAATATGTGTGAAATGCTACAATGAACAGCAGCGATATACACAAGTAAGAATAACAATATATAATATATATAATATGTGTTACATATATACATGTTAACTATATCCTACATTGAAGAGTTGGAATAATATTGCACATTTGAATAACTGCAGATGATTGCTGTAGCTGAAATAATGCACCAAATATTGCAGTAGAGACAGCGATATACAGAATAATTGCATCTTTAAAAAACCCTATTGTATATTTGCATCATAATAAATAATTATGGATTATCATGATGTGGAATTTATCAAACATATTGTTCGTCTTTACTGCTTTTATATTTTTGCAGGCCTCTCACTGTAGCGCCTTATTGTCGAAGTTCTTGTGAAAAAGGATCAAAATCCGGTCTGGAGAGTGAAGTGATGATGACTCTCTGCTCGTGCTGCTGTGTGTGAGTTTTCGGTCTGTGTTGCTCTCTAGCGCCCAAACACAAAACTTCACACGTGACGCGAACGGATGTTGCGTAACGGGAGCAGCGCGAGCTGTCCGGATGTAGCTGACGTCACCACACATTTGTTGTAAACATGGCGTCCGTGACAACAGGTGAGAGCATAAAGGCCCGGCAAGGCAACGTTACCGCTAAGCAATAATAAAAATATCTCTTTATGTCAGTATCTGATAGACACGACTGCCGCATCAATTCGGAGTCCCGCCGGCAGCGTTTACAGGCGGGTTTATTGGTGCCGGATGTCGCTGATGGCCGTTAGCGCCTTTTAATTCATAGCCGCTAATGCTAATGCTAACACAAACGGTCTTGATGCCGGACGCTTTTTGTTCCCTTAAACGCGTGATTTAACTTTCATTGTTTGACGTTAATTGAATGAGATGTGGGTGGTGGATTGTGCGGAGAAATTCTTGCTCGTTTAGTGTATGATTGGGTTAAATTAGCGACATAATTATGTTATGCCAACATGCTAACGAGCACTCAATGAATATACCACATTTTAATTGTCACTATCGATTTGCAATGTTCCCGAAATCTATCTCTGTAACGTTGCATTAATATTCAAAAGTAAATATTTGGCCCTGGCTTGGTGTTAAATGAGGTTTTAGTCACCATGTGAGTTCATCACTAACAGTCAAAGCATGTTGTACAGAGCCATTGTTCTGGCAGCTGCTGTGCACCCTTCACCCTGTATCTGTTACTCCAGCCACAAGACGCTTCATAATTGGTGTTATAAATAACCTCCAGCTGGCTGTGGTCAGCATGTGTTAGACCTCAGCGTGCTGCTGTCTGCTCGGGTTTACGTTTCCCACCGGCCTTTGGTGCCAGGCCGCTCTCCCCCTGTACAGTACTACAGAGAGCCATCATAGGCAGTGTAATGTGAATGTGATTACTTTGAAGAGGCCTATTTATTTATGCTTTTAACTGTTTTGTATCATTATGTGTGAACTACTTTTGTGTTCTGGTCAGCTGGTCAGTGTAAAGTTGGGGTTGACTGATTATCGGCCTGGCCGATTATCGGGGATCATATTTGGCATTTTGCAGATCATCTGTATCGGCGTTTTAGTTCAATAATTGCCGATCAAATTCATTATTTTAAAGTGCAAAGAACGTGTCAGCATGAGAGGAACTTTCACTTTGTAAAAAGGAAACATTTTTATCCTTTCTTTTTTTGTTTAAATTTTTAGTTGACTTTGTGAAAAAAAATTGTGGGAACTTGCTGTATGTGATGTTGAAAAGCTCAGTTTTGAGTCGATGTTTGTAAAAGGCATTTAAGCAAAAAAAAAAAAAATAGTGTTGGAGTTTGTGTCAAATCTAAATATCGACAAAATTATTTTAATTTTTATTGTAAACGCATATGGGCTCCAAATATTGGTTATTGGTGTCATTAACAACTAATAATCAGTATCTGTATCAGCCCTGAAAAAACAATATTGGTCAACCCCTAGTGTAAAAAAGTACTTCAAAGATGTAACTCTGGGTTTTGCAATTCTGATGGACATTATCTGACACTGTATATTCTACACAGTGATAGTTGTTGAGCTTTTCTAAAACAAAATGTCAGGAGTTGAGAGTTCTTCAAATCCTTTCTCTTGTACAACTGCTTACATCCTTCTTTTTTTTTTCTTAAGCCACCTCAGAATGGATCCAGTTTTTTAAGGATGCCGGGATCCCAGCCGGCCTCGCAGTCACTTATGCAGTCTCCTTCGTGGACAACAGGTAAACTAATGCCCCTTGTTCAGAGGTTTTGTTTGGCACACTGTGATGGGCTGTGATCATGTGAATTTGGTTTCACATCAGACTGTAACTGGACTGAGACATAATTAATAGTCCTGTTTGGGAGTAGGGCTGAGGCAGTCTCTTATAATTAACTGTGCTGTGTCATCCCAATAAACTGTTTTCAGTAACAAGAAATTAACCACAAAGACAAAAAAAAATATGATAAATAACAACATAATAATAAAAAGCTGACACCAGAACCATGATATGATGAGTTTAGTTTGGATTGTTGCTCTCATCCTTCTTGCAGATGCAGAAACCAAGAACCAAGGCAATGTAGTGGTGTCTTAAAAACCCACAAACCAAAATAAAGTCATTGTTTATGGTCAGAATTACAGGGGATGCAGGCTTTAGGGAAACTTTAAAAAAATAGATTTTTATATTGGAGATGTGCATGATTAATCAACTAATCTATCAAACATTGCTACCCTCAGTAGTGGGCACCGGAAGTACTGGTTGGTTAAAATGAATTTTTGCAGTTGTTTTCACCCAGTGAAATTGCCATTGTAATAATCATTCACATTTATTTTCATAAATAATACTACTTTCAATAAATGTTATTTGCCTACTTATACTTGAGTTTTTTTCATGTTTTGTAGGACAATGTGCAGTGTTCATGCACAGTGTAGAGTGCCACACATTTAAAAGACAAGTAGGTTATTAAGAAATGTGATTAGCAATTACAAATGGCTCTTATAATACAGGCAATGTTTCTTATGACAATCTTTAACCTGAAAGATTTAAATTTGCTCAATTTTCTGAGTGTTTTCGTACATTTTAAGCTAATCGATTAGTATAAATTTAAACATCCATTTAAGCATCAGGGAAACGAATTGTTAGGAACATTTCTATATCAGACTGTTATTATTTAAGCTGCTATTTGAATAGCAGTTATTTTCCAGCGATTTAGTTGTGTTCACATATATTTTCAGAACCGCATTGTGTGATGATGTGACATTGTTTAGATAACAAAACAGGAGTACATTCAGTATTTTTTTCTTATTATGTTCTGCAGAATTCACAAGAACATGCTGATGGACCTCAGTAAAGACATCATGATGGACCTCGGCATTACAGTCATCGGCGACATCATTGCCATTCTTAAACATGCCAAGCAGGTCTATAGGCAGGTGAGATCAGAGTTAACCCTTTCATGTTCTGAGGTGTTGAAATGTTGAACATGGATGGCGTTTTGTCATTGATGCAGGTCTGTAGAGCCACTGGAATGTCACCACTATTGTTGTGAATGCAGTCATGGAGAAAGGATGTCTTTCAAAGCCACTGCAGTGGACTGTGAGTTTACATAACCTCTGTAATGTGTGTTCCCTCCTCAGGACATGTGCAAAATGGCCACAGAAGCCATCTCCTCAGGACAGACCAGCGTTAAAGCTGAGCTCAGAAGAACCGCCAATACCCGTAAGTGGCTTTTTTAATTTTGTGCATAGATGAAAATTTAACCAGATTTTAATTTTCATAAATTATAGTGATTCATTTTCAAATGTAAGAGAAATGTTATTTCTCCCAGTGCACGACATTGCTTTGTTTTAGTGAGACTACAGTGTGACCTATATATAAGCCCAGCCAGAAGCAATGTAGAGCAACAGCATTACGATCATTCTGTTTGCCTGCAGTAATTACATTAAAGAAGCTGACATGTCATACATGTCATCTGAACTGAACTGTAGGGATGGATTAAAAAAATGTCCGTCTTGCTAGATTTTATGTCACTTGTGCCATTCATTGATGTTTTGTAACATGCACTAAATGTTATCTGTGACTTATTTATGTCACTGCTATTTAAAACACACAGGATCTCTCAGCAATGAAGAGTGTGATGTTAACTGACTGGTTTGAGGAGGAGAGAGAATTTCTTTCCTGATTGTGTTTTGTGTGATAGCCTAAAAGAGGCTACAGCTGTAAAGAACAATTTTAACTAGCTGTATTTGTCATTGCTTAGTCAGGGAATAGGGCATCTAAAAGGGTAATTGTTTCCATAAGGAGATCAAGTAAATCTGTGTAATCTAATTTTACCAGAATGAGCGGCATGACTTGGTTTGTTGGCTATACGGTGCCACGTTGTACAAAACCTACTTCAGTTTTTCATAACCTGATTTTTTGTGTACGCTTTTTTTACACAAACCACTTGGATCAGGGTCAGGAAAACAACTAGTTTTGACTTAAAATACCCAACTTAAGAAATGTTGATATGATCCGTAGGAAACTTGAAAACTGAACATATCCGGTGATTGCAGTGGCATACAATGCCGACATTTTACACTGCCGACTGAGCTGTGGGGACAGAACAAGAAGGGCCCCTAAATCACGTATTAAAAAACATTTTTGCTTTTTTTCCCTCAGCTGCCACTCGTATGATTGCCAACGCTTTGAGCAATGACTCCCCGCCGGCCACTCCAGCTCGTCGACCTGACAACCGCCTCTCGGTCACAGTGTCCAACATGCAAGCAAACAAGAGTGGCAAAGCAGGTAGACATGAAACGTTCCTTTTACCCCATCGACCCCTGATCTCCTGACCCTCTGGAGTCCTGTCTTATGTTTACCTCTGTTTAATCCTCGTGTACCCACCCCTTTGTCAGTTGTAAGCCAGCCAGCTGATGAGGGGAACGGTTTACCAACAGTGAAGCGCCGACGTGTGACAGCTGAGATGGAAGGCAAGTACATCATCAACATGCCCAAAGGCACCACGCCTCGTACACGCCGCATCCTGGCCCAGCAGGCCAAGAAAGGTAGGCCTGACCCAGTGGCCTCGCCGACAACTCGCTCCAGTAATGATGTTGCTTACCCCAGCTAATCAATACTAAACGTTTTCATGGACTTCTTTCACACTAAAACTGAATCAGGTGACTCGGGGCTGATTAACAGAGTCTATTTGACCTTCATTAATTTCTGTCATTATTTAATCCCTCTTTTTCACCTGCACTGCACCAACAATTATCTCCTTTCTCAAACTGTGCTCGTGTTCTTCTTTGTCTCACATCCCCCACATTTAACCCAACCAGAAAATCTTTGACTAGAGTCTTTTTTTTCCACGGCATGAATTCTCGCGTGGTTTCTTTCTTTAAGAAGATCTTCAGTGCTGTAAACTGCGCATAATTTTTCATATTTAGTTCTTAGATTAATTGCTCTTTGCTCTATGTAGCGTTTGCTTCTGTTAGTAAGGGGTTTTTAATGCATTTCATTAGAAACCACAAGGTATTTCTATAAACAGAAACTCCAAATCGTACAGAAAAGTATAAACACAGAATCGTTTATACGTCTGACCCGTGTCACAAGACAGACACAGAGTTAAAATTAGTTTCTTTTGTTAAAAGTTTCAAAATAATTGTCAGATTTCTCAGCATCCATGCATGTGTGGATATAATACAGAGTCAAATGTTGGAGAATAAGTGGTATATTTCCAGTTATAAAATACAGAACACCCTGAAAGTCCATTTTACTCCATGGCTATCAAATAATCGTTCCAAATCATTAGCATTTATTTGGTACAATAAATTATAGAGTGTGATTTTTTTTTTTATGATGTCACCATTTTTTTCTAGTCAAATCCTCAAATTTTGCTCAACTGAAGTTGCTAATTTAGCATGTCGAAATAAATCACTCTTTTGGCTTGTGATCGTCACAGTTGGTGAACTGTTTAATAAATTTGGAGCCCATTTTAACAAAACCTTAAAAACCATGGTGAGTGTTAAAGTAAGAGACTGACGCACACTGCAGCACTGTGAGCAGTTTTATCTTAAAATATTTTTCCGCACTTTCTTTCTAATATTGTTACAGTCGTGTTAATCATTTTTCCATCTCCGATGATTTATCAGAGCATGAACCCCACCCGTCACAGTCAAGCTGTCATTATCATTTTTTGAGTAAAAACTTTTGCTGTACTCCTTGAAAAAGGTTTGAAACGCACCTCTGTGTTTGCAAGACTTGGGGCCGAATCGAAGGCAGACACAACAACGAGCAATAACAAGGTGAGGTCTGTCAGTATATCATGATAGCTGCCTTTGTATTGTGTTGGATGCAGCCATGAAGATGTGCTCATAATGTTTGTATTTGACAGCCCACTGGTGTGTTCAGCCGTCTCGGCAGAGGGGATGAAGAGGAAGACGCGCCGAGGCCAGGCAAAATGGCTGGAAATATGGATGTAGATGATGAGGATGACAGTGACGGAGAAGGCTCCGTCCTCCAGTATGCTGGCGTCCTCAAGAGACCCCCTCCCTCCCAGAAGAGAGAGCCAGCAGCCACAAAACCGGCCCCGACCACCCTGCGACGCCTGGGAGGCAAATTCAAACTACCTCCCTCTGACACTCCCACCTCCTCTTCCTCCCCTAATGGCCTCCCCCCTGCAAAGATCAGTGTGCTTCAGAGACTGGGCAAGCTCCCCGCCACACACCTGAGCGCCACTACGTCGCCCACACCTGCTGACACACAGGACAACAGGGTGACCAGCACGAAGCCCAAAGCCCAGGAGGGGCCGACCATAGCGAGCTCCAAGGTCAGCAGCAGCACCGGGGGAGGAGGCGGAGGGGGAGGAGAGTCTCTGGGTGCCCAAATGGACGTTAGGGCTATCAGTGTTTTTAAGAGACTGGGCAGCAAGAGAACCTAACACATAAATCCCTAAAAATGATTCAGACTCTTTCTATGCGTCCTTTTTAGAATTTGTATCACTACCTTTTTGCATTTATCCCGGCGACATGCAGTACTGCAGATTGAAGTGTTTTTTTCTTCAGCCTGAGTATACGGATGGTTATAACGCTGCTTGTGGCTTTAGGTTTACGCTTAGATAAACATTGCAAGTGTTTTTTTTTTTTTTTTTGTTTTTACACTTTAGTCATGCTGCCATTGGAAAATCACCTTTGTTTTAATGTCCAAGCTTTTTATTTGAGAACTTTAAGTTCTCTGTGTATTATGTTGCTCAACCAGAAAGCTATTTATCGCGTATTAGTCATATCTGCCATGTACCATTTAAAAAAAAAAAAACAGTTATATTTAACTATATTTGTGAAGTTAAGGCATGAGCATGACTTCAACCAAGCTGCCATAATGGTGGTATTAACTTTACTTTGTAACTCCACATATAAGGATGCTGCTGCCCAAGCTTCCCTTTTCTCACTGTCCTCCTGAATGAATACAGTCAAGTAGTTTAAAATATTCCCTGCAAGATGAATTATGTTTTTTTGATATTTGCCTGAAAGTGAATTATTTTTGATGTTAAAGGTACAGATAGAGGTATTATTTTCCACACCAAGTTAAGATTATTTGTCAACACAGGACATAGGACTAGCCATGAGGCGGTGGTTGGATTCGTGTTACCTTCACCACCTCAAAATTACCTCCTCTGTCATGTTTGGAAGGTAGAAAAATTGTTGACGGAAGGCTTCTTAATTTCAGCCCCGGACTTGTGAGTGAAAAATATTTACACCGAACAACCTCTCTGAACACTTGAATCAAGAAAAAAAGCACTGCACCTCCTCCTCCTCCTCTTCTTCTTCTTCTGCGCTTTGTGGAGTAGAAGTTCTCACCTCTGAAATAAATGAACATTTTCTATAACCACCTACTTGAAGGCCGGGTCAGTAGAATATTGTTTATTTTGAAATGCAATGTATAGATTTGTTAGACTCGGTTTCACACAGCACAGAACCAGTTATGCTGCATATTTTTCTATGTGGACATCCACGTATCATGTATCCGTGTAAAGAAACTCAGAGATGCCATCGGGCCTGGTGTCAGGGGCCACTGCAGGTCTCAGTAGGTAGTTCACCTTCACCTTCAGTATGGGTCATTAACACCCGTGTAGTAAACCAGTCAGCCACAACGTTAAAACCACTGTCCGGTGAAGTGAATAACATTAATCTTCTTGTTACATTGCAATGTTCTGTTGTGTTCAGGCATTCATGTAGATGCCATTTGACATGCACCCAAACACTGTTGCAGACAAGTGATGCTTTCGGAAACACTCGCTCTGAGTGCCAAAGCGCAGTCTGCACAAACTGTACCATTTGGAAATTCGGAGCGCTGTTGGAATGTCCCGTTCTGTTATCCACAACACCACACACTAGGAGAGGCAGACTGCACTCTGGGCACTGTGTTTTGGAAGACCAAACAGCAGAGCGCCAAGCGGAGTGAATGTGATGAAATTCACCATTCATGGATTCATATAGAAATGGAACACTTATTTCCAATGACAGCGCTCTCATTTAAGTGTAGAGTGTCGTATTGGATTAACGAATGCACCTCAAGTAAACCCCCTGATGGTGTTGGCTGTTCCAGGAGGACAATGCACGTTGCCACACCGCAAAAACTGCACAGGTATGGCCCGAGGAACGTGCCAAAGAGCTTAAGGTGTCAACCTGGCCTCTAAATTCCCCAGATTCCAATCCAATCAAGCATCTTTGGAGCATACAGATACCCCATGCCTCGACAGGTCAGAGCCAAGTCCAATCCACGGTGGGCCCTCTGACCAGTCGAGACATGGACACAGAACCTCAGGGGGTGTGTAGTTGTATCTGGCATTGGGGTGTCAGCGACGGATTCTGTGGGTTGCAAGGTTGTACCGGCACGTGACTTGGATGCCCGATCAGATTTGGATCTGGGAAATTTAGAGGCCAGGTGCACTTTAAATCTCAAAGTGGTGTGCAGTGTTTTGCCATGGTTTTGAAGTGAATAACATGTTTACTCAAAACGGTGTGAAATGATGTGGCACAGGCTTCTATGTATTTTAGTTGGCAGCTAAATGTATATTATTATTATTATTATTATTATTATTATTATTTGTTTTGGCAATGTAGACATACATTTTCCAACACCAATAAACCCCTTTGAATTAAATTGAGTAAACCTGGCAGTATTAGCAGGCAGTGCACCTGCATAACACAAAAGAGAGGGTTCAACATGCCACCATTTCTGTTTCAATAAAGGTCTTGTCGGTGCTTAACGCAGTCCAGGTCGACGCCTCTAGCTCTTTGTCACAACATTCCTGAGCAGTTTTTGCAGTGGTGCATGGTGCACCGTCGTGCTGCGGGGCCATCGAGGAGTGTGGTCGCCATGACAGGGTTTACTTGGTTTGCAACAGTGTTTGGGTGGATGGAGTGTGTCAAGGGGCATCCACATGAATGCTTGGACAGGTTTCCCAGCAGAACCTTGCATTGCAATGGGATGATCAGTGTTATTCCTTTCACCTGTCAGTAATTCAAATTTTGTAGCTGATTGGTATATGTTGGTCTTTCTTCACACCAGAACTTTTATCACACTGTAAATATTTGAAATGTTAAAAATCACGTTAAGGAATTTTTATTGTCTTAAAAAAAACAAGGTAGAGGAAAAACACACCATGAAATGTCAGGATGTTTTAAAAGATACTGAGGAAAACAAGTTCTGAACTTGGACAAAGTTTGCTTTGAAAATAATTAAAAGAGAAAGGGTCCAAACATTGTTCCTCCTTTTTTTGTTTTTTTTCTCTAAATGGGACATTTGCAAGACATATCACTATCATTTCAGAATCAGTTTCAAGCAAGAAAACTAAGAAAATCTGCCTTTGATCTACACTATGCAGATGCAAGTAAGTGGTGACATGCATACTGAAGAGCTGAGGATATGAACTCATCACCGAGAACAATTACATGCACAAGTCTAGTCTAGTTTTTGCCCTAATACCAGAAAAGACAATATTCACACTGAGCTATTTCCATTGCTAATGAAAATGAATATTCCACTAACACTCCCATTTACATGCAATCGTGCATACTCTGAATAATGTGCCTAACATTATGTTTATGTTTATCACATCAAAATATAGAAAAGTTGAACAGCCGCATATCATGTTGCTTCTTTGCATCAAATTGTTTCCTAAGTTTCCTGCTGATAGTGGACTTACTGGACCATGCAAGCTCATCCTCCCTCTTTTATTAGTTCAACCACCTTCTTGAAAGGTCGGTGCTGTAATATATGTGCATATCCAAAACCCTGTTGGTATCCAAGTCTTTTTATGATATTTAGAAATAGATGTGTTTCTTCTTTTGACCAGAAATGAGGGCTTTTCTGCATGCATCTCCACACCAGCCTTGCAAACTGTTTGGGAATTAGTTTGTGTACAACGTATCCCTGACAACACACCGAGCCAGCCATAAACAGATGGGAGGCCAAGTCCAAATAATGCTCCTAAAACCAAAATAATACAGGCCTATCTTACATGTCTTAATGGAAAAATGCTAAATTCTGAAAACAGCCTGATTTGGAATATTTAAATGAAATATGCTGTTAATACAATGACCATATTAAATTCAGAATATTGTCATACTCTGAATAATAGGGGAATATTGGTGTGCATGTAAATGTAGCCACTGTAAAAAGAAAAAAGAAAAAGAGAAAAAGAATTTGAGGTTCTGGTTGCCGTAGCACATTTTCCTTAGTCAGTTCAACTGAAATCTTAAGTGTATTTGAAATATGACGTTTAACTGTGGCCAACTAATAAGTTCAGAGTGGTTTACGCAACATAGAGTTGTGTCAACTGTGTGTGTGTGTGTGCTGTTTGTACTGGCATCTTTGTGAGGACCATCGCATGTAATCAACCTTTCAAGTGAGGACCATTTCGGAAAGTGAGGACATTTAGGCTGGTCCTCACAAGATTTTCACTGTAATGGCTTTTAGAAGTAAGAAATACGCTTCTCTCAAAGTTTCAGAGAGGTCCTCAAAAAGGTGCAAAACTGAGAATATTTGTCTCCCAACACGTGTGTGTACACACCCTGATTACACACACTTTTGCTCTCTATCGCCCTCAAGTGAAATGTTTGAATGTCAAACTGAAGTCATTTCAAACTACTGAAATGACTGGAGAAGGACAATTCAAGGTGTTTTTAGATAGAATCAAATACATTATATAAAAAATCACTTTTGTATTATATTTTTATGAAATTTAGTCTGTAGTTTTTTATTTTAGAATTTGTCATTACATTCAATTCACAGTGAAAATGATTCTCAGACCCTGCTTGAAATCTACTTTTATTGTACATTTCTGTATTTTTTAAGCTTTAAATTGACTTCCTCTTCAGATAGCTGACTTGCGAGTTATGTCTGCTATGTTACAGCTGGTCAGACCAGATATTAATAATGTTTCATTCTCTACTTTATCAATCTCTGCTTTTAATAACTGTATAACAGAGGGGCACATTTGTCTTTAGTCAGCTATACATCATGCTCATGTTATCAATAGCTATTTAGTAGTTTAGTGTTTCAGGTCCTGATGAACCTTAGTGGGAGAACTTGAACCACTACACCCAGACACAAGGATGAACAGAACAGATTTGGGGGGGGGGGGGTGACAGGTCAGAGGTCACCCACAAAACACACTTTGGCCCTTACTTAATAATTAATATGATAAGTATGACAAAGAACCGTGAAGTGATAACATGTTATACCCAAAATGTCAAAGGTCAACTTCTTTATGACATAATTTTCTGTTAAAAAAAGTTGTGTGCAGAGGCAAACAACCATGGTGCAATAATTCTAGCCCGTAATGAACCATCAGTCCTATTGTTCATATGATATGGTAGCATATGCATACAGTATTAATGGATGGTTTCAATTCCAATACCAGATAACTATTGCTTTTGTCACTATTTTTAAATATTAAACACGCAAACCCTCTGTATAACATAAAGATTACAAAGACTCCTAGAATACACCACTTAGAGTTAATGACTGATATTGCACACGTCTATACAGTCTACAGTATTTACTGATGTCACATAGTCTGCCACAATATAATTCTGATCATATTTTTTCAGGGGCCAGTGATCTATATGAAGTATAATCACCCCATATAACACAAGTACACAGTACAGTGTACTTTAAACTGACTTCATTAACACTTTGTAAACATGGCTTAATAAGAAGAACATATAACATAAGTGTAAAGGTGACAAAACAATTGGTTTTTTTGCAAGCCACCATGATTAACTTAAGCTTAGGGCATTTTGCATTGCTAAAAATAGCCTAGCAGCTAGCAGACTTTTTCCTCTACTTGTAGCTTAACAAGTTGCAAACATTACTTGTAGATTTTCTTACCCACTTACTGGTTGATGTCACTCTGTCTCCCAACAGAACACCACAACTAAATTTCAGCAGCCTGCATGCACTTTTTTCAGCCTAATATTTTTGAAACAGCACCTGAAATTGCTGTAGCGAGAGCTACATGCTAGTGGACTGCTACGGCAGATGTCTTGTTTGTCTGTGTTCGCTGCAAAATCCAAACTATTTCCACAGTACTGATTTATTCCCAGGAGGGAAGTAAATATCTTTGTCGCCTTGTTTTTGGCTGCTTGTCATTGCTTGCCCGGCACTGCACCGTTGGAATGTTCAGAAAGTAGACTTTGACAGACAAGGGGACACAGGCATGGGAGGGGAATTTCAAAATAAAGGCACATCTTAAAAATTAGGATATGGATTCATTGAATCGATAAATTGACTTGGAATGATAGATGCTCTACCCCTATTTCTGACAGCATAAAAAATTGCAAAATCAAACTGTGGAAGCAAAACGAAAATACCTACTGATAATATCTTGAATTTCTATGTAAACTTCTAAGTGAGTTGCTCAACATGTATGTAACTTCTTCACTGAGAATCGAACTAGAGCAAAGATGACTTGTAAACAGCAATACTGTATTAATCACAGAATCCAGTGAACAGCCAATATATGATGCACAGAAGTTTTATAAATTAATCTGGTGATGAGAGATTTCAGAGGAAGCTCAGGTAGCTAAATTGTTGACTGTGCTCACACAGCAAAGCTAATGTGACTTCCTGCTTTTTGCTCCTCAGTTTAGGCGCGCTGTTTTTAACCATGTTTGCAGCATGGCTTTATGGATGGCAGTTACAGTCTGTTGATCCACAGCTTTGGTTCAGACTGAAATATGTCAACTATTGGACAGACTGAATAAATGTGGTTCAGTCATACTCTCAGGATGAACTGTAAAAATGTGATGATCCTCTGCCTTTTCATCGCCATATGCCAGTCCTAACTTAAATGTGTCCAGCATGTTGGTTTATGAATAATATAATTATAATAAATGTCTTTTCCATCAGCATTAGTTGTGCTTCATGTTCAGTGCTTATTAACAAACGTTTACAAGAGAAAAACTAAGATGGTAAATATGATGAACATTAAACTTGCTGAACATCGGTATGTTAGTAAGTCTCAGTTTTTCTTAATCTTTTATCACAATGCCATCCATCTCTTCTGTCATTTTCTCTGAACCCCATCACCTGACCTCCCAGGCCTACCTGCATGTCCCTCTCCATTTTCATAGATCCACATTATCTGAACTGTGCTTATGCCTTTAAATAATTTTAGACCATAAGTAAACATGGCCTTTCACCTCTCCTGTCTGTCATACATCTGGGTTTAAATCTGTTTCTCTCTGGAGCCATTACATCTGTGGAGAATTATTTTATTTCGTGCTTCCTGAATTCTCATCTTTAACATGTTTCTTAAGGAAAAAATAAATAAAGCAAAAATCTGTTATCAAGTAATTCCAGGATATAAGAAGACAAGCTGAGGAGGATGATAAAACAAGAGATTAGAAACTGATAGTGGTTGTCAAATTAAAATGTTTGGAATGAAAATGTTTAGATAAACATGAAATTAAATATTTGATCTGTGGTCATTGTTAAGTGAAAAAACGTATTAAAACCTGAAGCGAAATATGGGTGTATTTTGATATTTTGGAGAACAAGTGTAAGAAATAAATAAAAATGTATTAGAGCTTCTGAGTGGGGTTAGACAACTTAATTGAAAACCTCCGAAATAATGTATATTTCTGTAATTTTCTACATAGAGAATACTTTGTGTTAAACCTCAGTTTCCTCCCAACTATTTGCTGGCTGTTCAGACACACCACAGAGGTCTGATAGAGCATAACAAGAAAGATTTCTACCCAATAGACATGCTTTTGGAGAACAGTTTTGTTAGATATTGATACTGCGGTTAGTATTTCTAATAGTTATATTAGTTATAATAGGTTTTTTTTTCTTTATGAAAAATTTTGAGGGAGGATTTTTACTTGTCTAAAAGTAGTAACACTGTAGAGTTAGCAGTTGTGCTGATAAGAGTACTTTGTAAACTTTATTTTGGAGTTTGCAGCCTGTGCAGAGGCCTGAGAGTCAGAGTGTAGAAGTGCAGAAAATTGTGGTGTCTCTGCAGCCTGTAGCTCTGCCTTAATTAATTATCCCCATCAAGGGGAGGGGCCGCTCTCCTCCCCCCAGCACCTGCAGCTGCCTGTGAGCACGGTGAGCAGAGTCTATGGAGCAGAGCCATGTCCAGCAGCGATGAACCCACCTGCTGCCGGACCAAAGGGCGTGGCAGGACGCTGGTGAGATTCAGGAGACGGATTGAGCGACTCAGGCAGCATCACAACGACTGCGAAAGACGGATGAGACGAGCTTCGGAGCAGGTAAGTCTTCAAGATATTTGATTTTAGCTTCTACATGTCAGCTAATGCTAACGGTGTTGTTGTTGTTGTTTTTTGCGATTACGAAAAATGTCGCGGTTCAAACTTTTTTAAACTGCAGAATAGAAATGTCAGGTTATGCTATTTTAAGCTGAAAAAGCGAACTATTGTTTTTACATTTGTGTATGTGACCATAAATTTGACTGTATTGCTCCTGACAAGCTGTTTAACTGTAGGCTAGTGACTGCATTTAGCTAGCCAACTTATCAGCTCCTCTGAAAAAGTAAATGGCGAAATGTAAGCTCTAACTTTTAATTTAAAGCTAACTTTTCAAAGTAATTTTTAACCTAGTTCGTGACTTTTTTATCAGTTTGTGGAAATGCATTTCATGTCTGTGGTAACTGTAAGGTGTCTATCAGTATTTTGTGTTTTTCAGTACTTTGCTAACATGCTGTTATTTTGTCTTTGTGGAATTTAAGGACATTTTACCATTAAACTGTTGAAAAAATGTGTCACAAATGTGGTAGAAAAGTTTAGCCTCAACTAGGGCAGTGCCATATCATATCTTACAGTATATATATATTAAAGACAAAGAAAACTTAGCAAGATAAAAAGCTAACTTGATGAGTAGTAGATGTAAATGCATTCATAAAAGACTTTTGAAAAGTAAGATTATGTTAATTTAAAAAAATGTATGAAGATGACAACATTATACATGATTGGAATATTAATGTGACCAAAATGTATACACACTATTTTGCTACATTGCACCTTTCCAGTTTAGTATCAGTGAGTAAAATGGTTAGTCTACAAGTCTTAAAATTAGAGTGGATAGTTTATGTGGTGACTTTTTCTGATAATTATGCTTTTGGCTTACAGGTGGACGATGTCGATCAGGAGTTGGGGAGTGATTCCACTGGAGCAGAATTTTCCTGCCCTACAGGATCAGACCCGGAGTACAATCCTGAGTCATCATCCAGTGATGAGGATCTGGAAATACCTGAGAAATCTTCATCATGGAAGGAGTCATCAATTGATGAATCTCTCAATCTTTCAAGTTCAAGAGAAGATGACCAAAAAAGAGGCAAGTATACAAGAACGTATGGGAAAACAAAAACTAAAAAACAAAAGACCAACAAAGATGAAGTGAAAACTGTGACTATAAAAACCTGCACAAAAAGGGAAGATGGAAAACGTTCATGGGACAAAAAGCACTACTGTCCTTACTGTGCACAGTCCAACGCTAAGATGGCGAGACATTTGATGAGGAAACACATGGACATTAAAGATGTTGCATATGCATTCAGCTTCTCTGTAAGGTCAAAGGAAAGAAAGGTTCTTTTGGAACAACTGCGCAATAAAGGAGACTTCAAGCACAACGCCAAAGTCCTGGAAAAAGGCGCCGGACAACTTGTGACATGGAAGCAGCCCTCTCATGAGGCCTCGGTTGAGGATTATTTGCCATGTACATATTGTTACGGGATGTTTGTTAAAAAAGACTTGTGGAAACACCAGTCCTCATGCAAAAGTAAAAAGTTATGTGTGACAGATAATGAAACAAATAAAAGACAAAGAGTACAAAGTCTTGCTGCACGCCTGCTTCCAATAGCTGCTTCCTCCAGCAGATGTCAGAAGGTCATAAATAACATGCGGCAAGATGATGTGTCCTTTCACATCAGGAGCGATGCTTTGATTTGCATGTATGGTGATTCACTGTATGCAAAACATGGGCGTGTAAAGTCAAGACACCAGTACATTTCACAGAGAATGAGGGAGCTTGGCCGCTTCATGTTGGCTGCTAAAGACATGGACAGGACTGTGAAGGGTCTTGAAGATTTATGTGTACCATCCAAATTTCAGTTTGTTGTCAGTGTGGCTAAGAGGATTAAAGAGTTTAGTCCAGGCAAAAACGAGTATGGGAAACCATCCACAGCTGTCAAAATTGGATTCTGTCTCAAAGGGGCAGTGGAGGTCCTGATTGGACAAACACTCATGAACGATGATGACCTGGTAGAGAGGAAGGCAAAAAAATTCTTGGAACTTCTGGAGAAAAACTGGAAGAATCATGTCTCTGTCAGTGCGCATCAAACAATACAAGAAAAAAGATGGAACAAACAAGATGACATCCGCCTGACCAAAAATGTGGTGACTCTGAGGGACCATCTCAGGATGGTGGAAGATAAAGCAAAGGAAGAACTAACCCAGGAGCCAAGTTTAACAGCCTACAAGATGTTGAATGAGACGGTTCTGGCACAAGTCATCATCTTCAACAAGCGACGTGAAGGGGAAGCATCACGCTTGACTCTTGACACCTACAAGACAGCAAGCACAAATCCCATAAACGAGGACATTTATGAAACCCTGTCTCCTCTAGAGAAAGAGCTGAGCAAGCTGTTAACTCGCATAGAAGTCCGGGGGAAAAGAGGCAGGAAGGTACCTGTCTTCTTGACAAAGAGAATGCAAGAATCGATCAACTTGTTGATTGAAAGGAGAGATGAAGCTGGGATACCTGCTGAAAACCCTTATCTTTTTGCAAGACCTGGTGCAATGACAAATATACGCGGATGTGACTGCCTGCGAAAATATGCAGAAGAAAGTAAAGCTGAAAACCCTGAGCTCCTGAGATCAACTAAATTAAGAAAACAGGTGGCCACTCTCTGCCAACTCCTGGATCTAAGTGAACAAGAGCTGGAACAAGTTGCAAGGTTCATGGGGCATGACATCAGAGTTCATCGGGACTTTTACCGACAGACTGACAAAACCTTTCAAATCGCCAAGATAAGTAAGCTTCTGTTTGCAATGGAGCAAGGCACTGGGACCTTGAAGGGGAAGAACCTAAACACCATAGACGTTTCTGTGTGTGGTATGTATGCACTGTCACGGCTGTTTTTTTTTTTTTTAGCTGTTTTATACTCCTCACACACAGTATGTTCGCTCATTGAGATCCTAAATAACTAAAAAGTGGTATTTACAAATGTAAGAATTTCCATGAAGAAGACTAGTGACCAGGGCTTGACATTAACTTTTTTGCTCACCAGCCACTGTGGCTAGTGGTTTTCCAAAGTTACTAGCCACTCAGCATTTTCACTAGCCACAATTTTGTTGTTGGGAATTTATGTTTAATATGATATGGTGTGCTAAAGTTTACTTGAACTAGATTTACAACCGTTTTAAATGTAAATGACTCTTGTACACACTCATATCAAGACTACATAAAATGTTTAACACTACAGGTCATTATCAAGTATTCAGCTCTGATCAGGTTCTGTGTAAAGCTCCTTTTATATGAAAATATGCAGCGTACAAAGTAATAAAAAGTGTGGTTTCTTATTGCATATTAAACGTGGTGCAGGGGAGTAGATGATTAATTTAAAAGATAAAAATTAACTGGACTAAAACTAACAAGAAACAGTCTGTTTCAATATTTAGGCTATATTTATATATTTATAATTATATCAATTTCGAATTTGAAATTGTTTGTTCCGACCACAAATGATTCTCTGATTGGCTCTTAATTTTGACAACAAACACCATGTATCTGTGTAATTGTAATATTTAACGCTGGATATATTAGTCTGATGTTGCGCAATGCCGTTTTAATCTGTCAACAAGCAGATATTTTGTGGCTAATAATAATAAAGGTTATATACTTGACTTATCAAACAAACAGTCACAAGCCAGATAAAAGAACAGATGTTACATGCGACAGAAGGGGGATGACTTCCATTTTAACTTCAATCAGCGATCGAGAACAAACTTTATCTCTTCTGCGTGGTCTGCAGACTACAGGTAACATACAGGTGATCTAACAGGATGTTAGCATCTCTTCCTATATGTTCTCTGAAGTCTGCTGAAAACTGTCCGACTTGACTGCAGCTTTTTGTCTCCACCTCCTGCTGCGGCCGCCTGATCTCGTCTACTCGCCAGGCGAAGCGCAGTTCATCTCAAACGTACCTGTTACCGCCCCACAGCTTCACAACTGTGTTCTCCACAGGGACCGCCTGTCTAAAGTGATGTCGGTCACGAATGGACCAATGAGCAAACACTGTGCGCAGGCAGTGCTCATGGGAGTTGTAGTGTCGTAGTCTCACATTGCAATTCGTTTATTATTTCAGATACCATTTGAGAAAACTACAATATATAGAATTCTACCCGCCAAAGTGGCTAGTTGGAGTGGCCGTGTTACCCGCCACGGCTGAAATTCACCCACATTTGGCGGGTTGGCGGGTGTTAATGTCAAGCCCTGCTAGTGACTTATTTATTTGTACAGTCTAAACCAGCTGGACAATATCACTGTCATTTATATAATATTCACTGTTGTCATAGAATGAATTTTACCTTTGTCATCTTTCACAGATGAAATTCCCACATCAAGCTCTGACATTGTCCCACAGAATGAAAAAAACCCAGGCAGAGAGGAAGATGATGGTAAGAATGAAAATTCTGTCCATTTTAAACATGTCTGTATTACAACTGCAGTTATTAGTTAATTAACCCTTAAGAGATCCTTTAAGAAACTAACTCATTTGACCCTAATGACAAAAAATGTCAGCTTCCCAAAGTTGTGATTTAATTTAATATATTTCTACTTTAAACGAGTCAGTCTTTAGACTACTTCGGCCTGAAATACACATATCAAATAATCATATTTTGGGGGATTTTTAATTGGAAAAAAAAACCCTAAAATAATTTCCATAAAATATGTTTCAAGGAGTATTTGTTTATTATTAGGCCCTGAGATGGGTCAATGATTGGCAGCAACATTGATTTTGATGTATTTCTTGCAGTGCATAAACAACCTGAGCATGAACAAATAAAAAATAAGGATTTTTGCTACATGGTTTGAATGGGAAAAAGTTTAGCCATCTGGTGGACAAACATAAAAAATCAAAATTGAAAGCTAGTAGTCCAAAATGAAATCTTAACAAACAAATGCATTAGTTTGTTAAAATAAATGTGGGATCAAAAATTGATTTTTTTTTAATGGTTTTCAAAACAAATATGTCAATTTTTGTGTAGCTTAGTCATTTTAGGCTAATGTAAGAAACTGAGATGATAATTCTAAATTTAAAAAACAAAAAAAAATCAATATCCTCTAACAAATTTGAGGTATATTCATTCAACACAGCCAAAATGGCTTCAAAATAAAAAACTGAATGGTACAAAATGTCCCTAGGATCTCCTAAGAGTTAATAATTTCATCTGCAACCATTTTGATTTTATTGATTCATCCTTTAACACATTTGCTGGTTCCAGCTTCTCAGATGTGAGGATCTAATGCCTCTCTCTGGTTTATATAAACTAAATATCTTTTGGGCATATTCAATATTTTCATTCATTTTATAGACAAAGAAATGTATTAAAACAATAATGCAAGGTTACAATAGTAGTGAAAGTGATTGTAACTTGTATCCTGCGTCTTTTCTCAGTGACTCCCTGTATGTTTAGGTTCACTTGTTAAGTTTATTGTAATTGACTACAACATCCCAGCCGCTACATCAGTCTATAATAGCTCATCACATTCTGTTGAAATCTTTAAGTTTAGTTAGATATTATTTATTAAGGTCATAGTTAAAGGTGCTGTTGTACTGCACTAGATTATTTAGGTGAATGTTTTGTCCTCCCTGTTTACATACAGAACAGATTAAAAACATTTTTAAATATAATGTAGTCCAGTAAAACACCATCATGATGTTAATGATGAAACGCAGAACTGAAATAATTGCTCTATGAAAGTGTCAACAAAATCTGTACAATACAGACATTATACCAGTCTCTATGAGGATTTAATGGCAAAGCAGTTTTATTGAAATGGTGTATAAACACATCTTAACTCTTTGCAGATGTAGTAGCCTGCTTTGACTCTTTTTCTTTCTGACATTTTACAATATGAGGTCTCATTTTCTGTTTTCTCATTATTCAGATGGATGCTCACACCTCTCCCCCCTCCAAAAGAGACTTCGACCCTGCGATGAGGATGGGAGTTCAGATGTAGATGGCAAGTTAAAATGAAGTCTTAAATATCCTCTTGAGTATACAGAGCGCTGACAGCAGTTTTGTGGCAGCTGATGGACGTGAGCTTGCCAACATTTCCACTCCATACTGAGATTCCAAATATTAAATATAAATGTGAATTAGATCAGATGATGTTGTTGCCTGATATAAAGAGCTAATAGATGAATGTAAAAACCTTGGTCCTTTTAGCACACTTTATTTGACTTTCACTGTCAGGGCAAAATGAATGGTTCCCACTATAGCTGAAGGAGAGAAGTAGACTCCAGTGTTTTTGTTCTTGGTCACTACAGCCTGGAAAAATAAAATTATTTTAATCAACAGCAGTTTTTATACTTGAGGATTAGAGCAATAATATTTTTGACCTTTGTTTTCTTTCACAGTTGAAATTCCCACATTGTCTTCTGTCCCACAAAAAGCAGAAAAAGGGGCCAGAGAGGTGGATGATGGTAGGTTTTTCTAAAAAACAGTTGCTGTCCATTTTAAACATTTCAATACAAAACTTTGTAAACTCCATGTTATTGATTTCTAGAAACAGTTATATGCCTTCAGTTCTCTTAAAGGAGTATTTCACTGCTGAAAATATGGCTCTTGTATCAAACTCTTGTCTCTGCAGTGGAGAGACACATATATTTTTGAAACTGTTGCCATGTGAGGAGAGAAAACAGAAGAGTAGTTGATGCAACAGCCCTAAAATCATCCAAATATCCTCTGGATCTAGAGGTGTCACATATGTCACTCTTTTCCCTTTTTTTCAGATGGATTTTCTGACCTTTTCTCACCAAGAAAGAAATCTGCCCCATGCTTTGAGGATGGTAAGTTGAATGGTTGTTGTTTGTATACTCCTGCCTTCTCACCAAAAGGATCCTGGTATTTGTTTTAAATGGTAGAATTTGAATGTGAAAGTATCAGTATTAAAAGGACAAGTAGGTTACTACTTTACACCCCAAGTCTTTGTGCAATACTTCTCATCATTTTACCCTTTAGTTTGAGTACAATTTATAGCTGTTCTAAGTCAAATAATGGTGTGTTGTACCCTGAAGACAAAGGGAGAAATCAACAGTAGTTAATGAACAGCTAAACAGAATAAAACTGATCAAGATGACTGTGAATGAAGCAAATCGGCTTCACGATGGGTCAGTGTCTTTTTATTGACTTAATTATTCCTTGGTGATGTACATTAGCAAGAACTATTTTTTTTATGTTCAAGAGTGCTAAAGCTTACAAGTTTTACTTAAGAAATCGAAGAGTTAGCTGTTAATGAGGTCTTGGTTGTCAGATTTTAATGTTGGCACTTGAAAAGTAGCATATTTAATATCCATTATATTTGAGATTTCACCAATACTATTAATTATTGTTGTTGTAGAAAAGAGACTTTCACAGAAGAAAATGAAGAAGAAAGTGAAAGACAAGGGTGAGTTCTTCCAGACTTCTTCCAGACTGGGCACAAAGGCATATACACAGCAACCATTAAGTGCTCTCTGTGATTGTCTGCAAGCTGTGCATGAGCTAAGTCAAGAAATCTGTACTGTAATCTAATTATTGAACATTACAAAATCTGCATCATTATCTTTGTCATTTGTAGAGCTGCCTAAAGTAACAGCACGGAGACCATGGACTAAGGAAGAAAAAGAAGCCATTCACAAACATCTGAAGAAAAACATCAAGGAACTCAGAGTTCCCTGCAAAGAAGACTGCATGCGGGCCAAAAATGCAGAAGCAGCCCTGAGTCAGAGATCATGGAAGGACATCAAGAACTTTGTTTACAATGCAATCGTCACCTTCAACCGAAGATCTGCGATGCGCAAACTTGAGTATTGAAGACCTTGCAAATTGTATTACGACTTTATTGTTCAAAGTCTTAATGTTTGAGACAGTTGCTGGTTTGAAATGTTACTTGCATCCTACCAAGTACTGTGATTGAATGAAAATTCAGGGTACTTGCGCTTAACATTCTATTACTGTTCACTGTTATTTTGTTATGTTTATGTTGTGGCACTCAGGTGAGTAGTAATACTCACGCAGGTAGCCTGACTGAAAGACTGGACTAAAGGTCTGTTCATGGCAACTTTAGTGAAGACGTATTACTGTATGGTTAAGGCAGTAGCTGGCTAGTGATGTTAAAAAAAAACCTGTTAATTATCTGAAGTTGGTTAGAAGTGGATGAAGTAAAGTGCTTTTCGTTTATTTGTTTACACTTTTATATTTTCGTTGCGTTTTCTGTATTTTTTGGTTTACAGTAAACTCAAGGTGATTGCACTTTAATGCACCTACTGCACTTCACTTCCCAAGCATCAGCAATGTCTCAATTTAAATAAACTGAGTTCTGTCAACGGATATTGACATTTTGGCAGTTTTTTGTAAATTGTGTGATATAATAATAATAATAATAATAATAATAATAATAATAATAATGTGTATCACACTTAGGCAGAGGAATATTTGTGCAGTTTAAGTACAACTGTAGTTTTTTATACAAGTCTGATGGAGGGATACAGCATTAATTTTTGATATTCTGTATTAGTATTAGTATTAGTTTTGTCCATAGTAAAACATAAAATGGGAACAAATGGGAACTACAAGCAAAAAACACAAATTAATGAAACCTGATCAGAAACTGAACCAGCCATGAAAAGGTCCTCAATCAAGTGGTACCAAACTTTTTCACAAATATTTTTCCTTTGTGCTTTTTATAAAGCTGATGTGGAAACTGGGGTTAGGGGGCCACCTAGTGTTTAAATGTAGTATCAAGTTGTCTCTAAATATAGCAGAAAGGGTGGACCTCACTCCTGATCTGAACCTATCTGGACCTCACTTCAATGCCCATACAGGAATGTGTGTGTGTGTGTGTGTATGTGTGTGTGTTTGTGTGTGTGTGTGTATGACCCCTGCAAAAGTGCATAGGCAACCCCATACAGTCAGCAATGGCTGATCACTTCCTACAGCACCATGTGCTACAAGAAATGTCATGTTGTACCAGAAATTCCCAAGTTAGGAAGCTTTAACTCTTCTTCTGTTTATGGCAAGATTGGTTTAAGTGTTGAACAGTGAAACCAGATGTGCTTCAAAGGACTTTCATGGTAAATCCTGCAGCAGCAGTTTTAGTAACTGAACAAACATTGATTTTTAGCAAGGCCACTACAGTTAACACAGCTAACATTAAACAGACAACCTTAAAAGAAGTAGCTAGACTGCACATATTCTTTTTTTCAGCCTTGTAATGTTATATTTATATTGGATGAGTCTACAGTAAACAATTCATGGGCATTTTTAAATAATTCGCTCAGAGGATTGTCCAGTATCAATTCTGAATTTGGCAATATGGTGGCATTTTCAGAGGGAGTTAAAAGCTCACATTGTTGTAATAGAAATACAGAATGACATTACTGATCATTTTTTTCAGTCTACTATTTATGGTGTGATGTATGAACTTAAGATTGCAAGTAAGATTAACTATACCTGAAAAAGATAAGCTAGCTAATTCAACAAGTTGCTTAGTTTAGCCAACTTTATTTTTATGTATACACAATGTTGTCTGGTTTTATTTTGGTAATTTCTTAAGCTGCTGATTACCTTCTTCCCAAAGTTTTGAAAGAAATCAAGCCAATTCGCCCAGGTTTTAAAGGGTTAAGGAACTCATGTAAACAACTGAATTTTCTTAGCCTGCCTTACCCAACATTTTTAGGCAGCCAGGTTAAAATTTATTTTATGTTGAATCAGCTTGTTTTTTTGGGGTTTTTTTTACATCTTGACAGCATTGATAGACAAGCAGTATGGTCCTTTTAGTTTTACTCAAACACCTGCATGTATCTTAAATTTCACTGTAGGCTAATGAATTATTATTTGTATGCTTGTTAAAATCAGGAGGAGCTGATACACCGTGTGACCACTCTCCACAAAGCAAGGAGCAAATACTGCTGAGAGACTACAGATGTTTGCATGACTCAGCGAGAGGATCGCCCGCACTGAGTGAGCCTCATGTGAGGCTTTCCTCCGCACGAACCAGATGAATCACACCTCAGAGATTATGCAAGGAATCAAGGTAACAACCTTGCAGAAATCACACAACTGAAGAGAGAAGAATGTGTAATCTGTGAAATGATTGGCTGTGCTGCAGGTTAAGTGTAATTAAGACTGTGTCCCCTTGAGGTCGCTCTCCTCCTGCTCCTCCTCTGCAGCCTCCTGCTGTCCGTCTCCATCTCCTTGAAAACCTTATCTGAAGTCATCAGGCACTCCCCTTTAAAGATAATTGTATATCTAAAGAGGGGATATAAATTGAAGTAAAAGCTGCCTGAATCCGATTGTTTTTTTATTGTAATTGTTTACGAAGACTGCCCTCTTCCAAACAAAGGGAGTGACGTAATGTGCAACATATCAGGAGGATATGAGGGAGTTCGTGTAAGGTGGGACATCAAGTAATGTGGGACAGATAAACATTTTAATGATTTGATATGTGCAAAAGGAACAGCCAATCACCAAAACTGATCATGAGTTGTTGCTGTAATACTAATTGCAATGAATCAATGGTTTGGATTAGTCTGACATTACCAGAGTGAGCATGGTCTGTATAAAAAGGTAGTCTGTGCAGTGTGAGCACATGATAAGTTCAGCAGCTTAAGACATTATTTCTCATTGATAAGGCTGTTAATGGAAAGGCTGTTAATTAAGGGACAACCCATACTACTGGATCATAATGAAGTGGTTAAACCACTACTTGAAACTCACAAATAATTTTGTAAAACAATGCTTTGTTTTTGTAAAAACATGTTTTATGTCACTATCCCACATACCTCAAATGTTAAGGACAGTGGGACACCATGTTTTATTTATGCCTTTAAACTATAATATAATCAATTGTCATCAGCATGCCCTTGAGTAACACACAATAACTCTATCCACCACCCTTACACATTTGCACCCAGTATTATATGAACTTCAATTAAATAGAGACAGTTGCCCAAATCTAGTTTAGTTTACCTACATATAGGAAGGGCAATCATTTAGGTTAAGTTGATGAACAACTTTGACAATCAGTGTTTCCCCCTACCACAGCCATTATTATTGAAATTGGATTTATTTTACATGATGACATGATTAACATGTTGACAGAAGTGAAATGACATGATGATCAAGAAATATTATCATCAGTTGGTTGCATGGTATAACTGTATCATTGTGTCAACTATATTACATTGTTTAAATAGAAATGGCCTGTATTACCTTTCGCTGGTCATTTTAAAATGATAGTTTCTCCTTCTAAATTGAATTACGTGGTTGTTTCTTGTTTTAAAAAGGTTTTGCATTTACCAAGTGCCCAAGAAGCCTGTATTTCTCCACATTACCTGAACATGCAGCCTGGGAGGGGGTCATTGTATGTTTAAAGGTGTTAAGCTTCTAAACGAATTTGCATTCACATTTTATTCCTAGATTAAAATGTCAACAAAGCCTCACATTATTTATTGAAACATCACTTTACCACTTAACATTTTTGGTAAGCCTTCTGGCGGCATATGCCAAAAAGTGTCCCACATTACCTGAATTCACCCTAATTAATCATTTAAATATAGTAAATGGGAGGGTACTGATGCAGCCTGTGCCTAACAGTCTAATAAATATGCTAATAAGACATTATGTATGGGCAACTATGCGTATAATTATAAAATTCATACACCACTTTGCCAAAGTGCAGTGATTTTTTTGGCAATAAAAGATCGTGTCATCATATTTCTGCACGTTTCTCCGGTTTTTGCCATGTAAAATCTGGACTGCAGTAACGCCTCACGACTTCTCTTTTTTTCTCTCCCACAATGCTGTGCGGTAGAGGTTGTCGTGTGTGCGCTGTTTGTGGTGCTGAAGCTGCGCGTGCCTCGGAGCTTGCAACCATAGAAATCCACTCGAGCATCCTTCCGCGAGAGAACCACCGCGAGGAGTCAGGGTTTTTTTTCGACGGTTGGGAAATTTCAGGATGTTTCAACTGGCTGTTTTAGCCTGATTTCTATGTTTTTAACTGCAAAAATCCTTTAAATTTTATTAATATTTATTGTTTAGGAAAAGCAGACAAAGCGGAGACGTCTCTGAAGCAGTTTTGTTGGCTGTTTTCCGAGGCTCGTCGTCTCCCCGGTGCCGCCAACTGCTCCGCCGCCTCTGCCGCTCCATCCCGCATCCTTTATGCACAGCACGCTGCTCCGGTCCTCCCCGCAGAAACACACCTTCGTGTCCGAGCACCATGGCCCGCTGCCGCCGCTCTCACTGAGAGACATGGAAGCCAAACAGCACCCGATAAAGAGCCTCAAAAGCTACCCTGAGACCGGCGGCCGGAGCCTGGCAGCGGCCGCCGGAGGAGACGGAGGAGGAGGCGGTGGGTACCGAGCCGGCTCGGCTGAAATGGAGATGGAGGCGAAGATCCAGAAAGCCATCGACTTCAAGGCGGAGGGTCACCGCTGCTACAAGGAGAAGAAATTTCGGGAAGCGATCGGCAAGTACCACCGGGCGCTGCTGCAACTCAAAGGGGTGCATGTTGTCGACGGGACGACGGGCTCCGAGGTCAACCTGCTGAACCAAGCCGCCGCCAAGCTGACCGAGGAGCAGCGGAGAGCCGTGGAGAGCACCGAGATCGAGTGCTACGACAGCCTCACAGGTGAGCTGCACGCCGGTACACCCCCACAAAAACACCCAGACCTTCAGGAGGACTGCTGACACCATTGTTCGCTCCGGTTCATCGGGTCCACACAAGCTCGTAGGCTGTGGTTATTTCTGCAGGTGCTGGGTTTGTGCAGAGGCAGAGAAAATAGAAAATAACACTACAGGAATAGATCACAGTGTGTCTTCTTGGTGCTGATTTAATGCAGAATATAGATGGATGTGCGCGCACTCTCCGACCAAATTACTGCATTATTTAGCCCACAATTAAATCGTGTCATTGACATGCCTATTTATAAGATATTCTTTATTAGGAATAACCAGTGGCGTGTTTAGACTTTTTTTTTTTTTGTACTAGGGTGGCTCAAGTGGGGCACTGACTTATCCAGGGGTGGCATGAAGTATGAGTGCCACTGCAGACACATGCATCGGCATAGCTTTAATTTGTCATTTTTGCCTCTACTACCCATACCTACTTTGATTACTAGCATTACAGTGTCTTACAGTCCTTTTTTATAATTAGTTTAAAAGATAAATAGACCAAGCACCACACAACAGAGTGACACCACACAAATTTAAAATAACGCTTCCATATTTTGTTAAAGAAATTATTCCTTCAAAAGTAAATAGTACAATAGCAAGAATAAAGTGCCAGCAAAATTAAAATGAATAAGTCTATGTGAATAAACTTTTTCACAGTTGTATACATTTTTTTTTTTATGTAAAATTAGTAAGGCTAGACACCATGCTGGCACATTACTGCCTCTCAGGTTTAAGACTAAATTGCATCTATAAAAGAAAAGTCGGTTTCTCATCGAACAGTTCAGACTGACTGGGCAGATAGCCGATCATAATCTGGTGGCACCTGGAGTGGCCGATCAGATTTCAGGCCCAGATCACCCTAGACACACCCCCGTGAATAACCCCTTGAGATTTGCCATCTTGTTTTTAAGGGGGTCCTCAACAAAAATAATAAAATATAAGCACAATTAAACATGACATTTAACAGAAAAATGTAACATGATAATAAAACGATACCAAATATGACAAAACTAAACAAAGAGACAGCAATGACAACCAAACAACACAAAAAAGACTAAAACCTGACAACAACAAAAACAAAACAAAAGATATCAAGTAATAAGACATACAAAATCAAGAGAACATACTTCAGATATAGACAGTGTCAGTGTTAGCATTAATTATTAAAGTTATAAAACCTAATTAAACTAATTAATAAACGTGCTATTATGGGCATGCACCGCTGATCCCATCATACAAAGACAGGGCATTTTTAAACAAAGGGCAAGATCATATGGATCGAATATTAACAGGCAGATTATTCTATTTAGAAGAAGGTTTATAATTACCAAATGATAATTCAAGGGAAACGGTACCATGAGCTGTTTTAAATACTGAGGGTAATTGAAATGTACACATTTAAAATGTGCACACTGGCTGACCAAATTGGTGCATTATTTTGCCCATATTTAAATCTTATCATTGCCATGCCTTTGTCAGGCTCTTAAACAGCATTTCAAATGGTCGGTGTGTCATTTCTTTTCAGCGCATTTCTTCATTTTTCAGTGGTATTATTATTATTATTGTTATTATTGTTATTATTATTATTATTGTTGTTGTTGTTGTTGTTGTTGTTGTTGTTGTTATAGTGTTGTTGTTGTTGTTATAGGAATTAGCTCACCAGAAAGACGAAATCATAAGACAATAAGTAAATAAAGCCACAGAGCCTCGTGTTCGGAAATGTATACGTTAACATTAAGTATGTATGTGACACCTTGTCATGTTTTGTGACATTTCACAAGAGGGTCTGAGGTGAGAAGACGTCCTCTCAACCATCCAGAGGGTGATGTAAGGTTGTGTCTAATGGCAGCTTAACTACAGGGACTATACAGGGTTAACTGAGCTCCTGGAGCACAGAAAAGATGAACTCATTACTGCTCCATCACTGTAGCACCTGCAGCGGTCCCTACAAAAATAGGCCTATTAAGCTCATAAAAACTTTCAGTGGTTTATTTTATTATTGATTTTTTTCTCAGTTAATCATTTGGTCAGCTTCAGAAAACACTAAAAAATGTCTTTCACAAGCACCTGGCTAATAAAAATACAAGGTTTGTCAATATTTCTCTCCTTGTTTTGACTGATATTGACTGACATAATGTAGTTTTGCTCGTGTGTGTGTTAGCTTGAAAGGATGGTATGTTAGCTCAGTGTGCAGTAATTTCAGTCATGTTAACAAACATTTTGCATTCCTTGGCTTCACCACATGAAGTCTTAAGAAATGCTGTACTATGCTCTTGGGTATTGCAGTAGCTAAAGTATATGGGGTGAAGCGTGCTTAAATCAGGGTGAGTGGAGCTGCATTTTATCAGTGATTTCACAGACTGTTTCTGTGATGTTTTATTTCGCTTAAGTTTTTTCAAATATGACTAATCATTTAATTTTAAGCTAAATATGCTTACATTTAGCACTCTATCAGAGCCTGTCCTTTTTAAAGGAGCAGTGTGGTGCTAAGCCCTTTGTGCTTATCTTTTTTCTCTAATAATTTAAAGTCCAGATGTTCAAGAGGTTTTTAGTATGAGCAGAATGAATAAGTCTCTCCCCCTCTAATCAAATGGACCTGGAGATTTAAACCAGTAAAAACACTGTAAAACAGTTTCACAGTGGAAGAAATCTGTGATTTTTCAACGCTGATCATCGCAGAGGGGCTGCTAACTATGTTGGTTGTCACAAAAACGTACTATGCAGAACTAGTGTTTGGTTTGTCTGTTCTAAGCTACTGTAGAAAAACGGCGGTGTAACATAACGATCTCTGTAGACAAGAACCCACTCCATATGAAGATATGAACAGCTCATTCAGATGTAACGAAAACATGGTTCTCATTTTACACTAAAGAAAACATACTTAAAAAAACATACTTCACCCTAAATTCTACACATAGGACCTTTAAAATTTTATCACAGATATAGTATGTGTTCACAGAGTATGTGAAATATATCATAATGTAAAATTACTGAATGAAGAGAATCATTTTTCATCCTCTATCAGTTACTGTTCATTACCATCAAGCATGATTTTCAGTATTTCAGAAAGTGTTCAGGATGAAATATGTCCTATGATTGTTTTGTATTTTCATTTAAAACAACAAAAGAGTGTATGAGGATTTACTATATCTAGAAATACTGACAATATGTGTAAAGTGACAGAAGAAAATCTATAATGATGAATATATTGCCCACGGCTTGGTTGTAAAAATGTAATTATCGGGACAGCATTTTCTCAGTATGCAGACTGAGCAGCAGATCATGATGAACGTTGACATCCAGAAATGATATGATAGAGGTGTTCTATCACATCACTTATAAGACATCGGTGGAGTCTTATAACACATTTGTGTTGATGCGTGTTGTTGTGGTTTTGGGTCACGGCGGGGGCAGCAGTGATGTTGTGTCGTTGCTTGTGTGTAGGTGCCAGCCTGCCATGATGCATTGAAGGTCGCCTTGTTCTGTGCAGCGTTCAGGGCCCTGTCTGGAGCCTGTGGGGAGCCCACTGTGGCGTGAAGGAAAGGATGGGGGAGGGAAGGAGGAGAGGAGCGAGGGGGAGTGAAAAAAGGAAGGAAAAAGGAGAATTGTCAGGGGGGGGGCAGTAAGCAAAAACAGGAGATGTGGTCGAAATTACAAGGAAGTTCAGTAGAGTGGTTTAATAGAGAAATAGTAGAGAGCAGTGGTACAGAGAGGGGAGAAGAGGGGGAGGAAGGAACTGCTAGCACACGACAGGGGGCCATATTTACCATGGCAACCATCACCGGGCCTTTTCCCTGTTGTTGTATTAATCTCAAACCCGCCCCTCGCTGCTGCTTCAAACAGGAGTGTGTGCACATGCGCACTCACACACACACACAAAGAAACCTCTTGCTTTGTCACCGATGACTGTGTTTACACTGACTATATTAATGTATGTGCTTGACTCTGATTAATATGTTTATATGGGCAGTTTATGCAATATTTACATTCATATTCCAGCTGACACGCATCACCATTTTAATGACTGATGGCGTCTGCTCCACATTGTACCACATCATTAACCTTAAACCCCAACAGCTTCCTGTCACGTTATGGTTTCCCTTGTGGCTGTCTTTGTTTAAAAATGACACAAATCCCATGAAACGACTAAAACCAACAGCCTGTTTGTCCGTCTCTCTGTACTTTCCAGCTTCCCTCCCCTATCTGCCTCACACCGCAGCCCATCTGTTTCTAGTGAGGATGGAAATCTTTAAAGAAAACTGCTCTCATATAGTTGTATTTTTAAAATAGGCTCAGTAATTTCCCACAACAGCTGGGCGCTGTGGTTTTAGCAAACAAAACAAGAGAAAATACTGCATTTATTGGGGACTATTTTAAACTAGATTAATACACATTTGGAGCACTATAGTGCATGTTTACAGCAGCTGGGTGGTGTAACCATGTATAACCTTGTGGCACATTGATATGTTTTAATGGAGGTATATGAAGTAAAGGAAGAAGACACACCAGTCTTTAGCTACATGTGCCAATCTTGTTAATAGAATCACTTAATTTTTGGTTCTAAGTCAGTCCTTCCACGAATTTGAAATGCCCGATCTCATGGCAGCTTTTTAAAAACATTGCCATGCATTTCTCAGTGTTTTCAGGATTTTTTTTGCCATAAAATTGTGGGGGCAAGTGAAAATTGCAAAAGTAGTTGCAATGCCATCTGGGATTCTGAGCCTCTCATTATAGGCAATCAGTGTTTGCCACAGAATATGGGCAAATTCATAGTATCGGCGTCTGTGTTGGTCTGCTTTGGTCCTAGTGACGTAAATGTTGTCATCCACCCATGTCCACAAGGGTCTACTTGAAAACTATGCTGACATCTGTGTGCAGCCCATTTTTGGTGACCGCGTGGACTTTAGGCATAGCAAGCATGCCAACTGCACATGCTCCTCTTGTTCCACAACACAACACATCCAACACATAGCCGTTAAAAGGTCCAAACAATCTCAGCCTGAAACAGCTCTACTCTGTCATTAATAACCTTTGGGTAACATTATCTATGTGATGCTACTGTTAGCTATGTGATGATATACAGTTAGCCCTGCCACTGTGTGCGTGACTCCATCCCCGCTGCAGAGCCAGCCTCTTCTCATTCTGAACTCGTCAAATAGCGCCGCTCTGTCAGTGCTTTCAGCATATGAGCATGACGCCAAAAGCCACCTTCCACTTCCAAGTGGAATGCGGCTGGTGTGGATGTGTGTGGGGTTGTTTCCACTTACCATGTGCCTCTTTTGCCTAAACCTAATCATCCATGGATTTTTTGGTCTAATCCCAACCATTGTGTAAACATAAGGGCCGTGCTGATTTCTGCATGCTGTGACATCACTTTAACGGGATGCATCATCCCACCATGTGCATTTGTTGAAATCACCATAACAGCATGCCAAATCATAAACAGCTGTCACACAAGGACCTAAAACGTCATAGGTAGATGCGGAAGGTCATGACAGAGCGGCACCATGTGACGAGTTCAGAGTGAGAATATGTTTGCAAAGTTCACAGAAGTTGCCTCATAATAAACACAGAGGGCGGATTAAGCGAATCAATACGCTGTGCACAGCTCTACTATGTAATAAAATCTTACCCTTTTTAAATTGTCAAATTTGTGGTTAAGTTGCCGTGATTGGACAAAAATGCAAGGTCATGCAGAATTCTCGGGGATTGGCTGAATTCACATTAACTGTTGCAATCGTAAAATCCTGGAGGGACTGTTTAGTCTTTGGACGGGCTTTCTTGACGATAAGAGAAATGTAATGTACAGCCTTACATTTTAATAATGCACCTAAAATTGGACTTGAATTCTCCACATTGGGCTGAATTCAATATTAACCCAGCAAAATCGGCATCATCTTTCCTTGACTCTTACGTTGAGTTGGTTCACAGCATTCATGTCTAATTGAATGGTAACAAATAACTTTCCCAAAGTCTTTCAACACTTTAAATTAAAGTACTCACTCTTACTTCTTTGAGACCACATTACATTTGAAATACTTGTTCTTCTTATAAATCAAAAAAATGTTTGAGTCACTGGGATCAACACGGCTCTTTAGTAAATCTAATAATTTTACTCTGAGAATATATTTGCACAATTACATTTTTCTCACTCATGACTTTTCTCTGGGTTGTCAGTAAATGTTAGACATGGTAATTTATATTCAAGGTTAGCATCAGGATATTGTGGTTCATGTTGACCTTAATCTGTGATTATGAGTAAAACCAAATGGCAGAAGTGAGATAGAAATCTTTTATAAGAACAGTTTAAAAACAAAATAAACTCTTTCAGTGACTGACATTAAGAGGTGACTCACTAGATTCAGAGTAATCTAGCTGCTGGTGTTTGCTGTGCGGCTCCACCTGGTTACCCAGAGTTCTGCCAACCAGGCGGTGGTCGCTGTGGTTATGAGTGAGGAGCTGCCATGTGATTGGTCGGCTGTCTCTGGTTCTGACGCATGATAGGAGAGCAGCAAACAAACAGCAGCACCAGTCACATGTGTGAGAGTGACTGACTGCGTGTCAGAGTGTAAGTGCATGTATACGTGTATGTGTGTGTGTGTGTGTGTGTGTGTGTGTGTGTGTGTGTGTGTGTGTTTCTTTCTTTGTTTGTTTATTTGTTTGTCTCAACATTCACAGGCCTGAGGAGCAGCAGCTGGCTGAGGGGATGTGGTGGTGTGTGTGTTTTTGTGTGTGTATGTGGTAAGAGTGAAGGGGAGTTGCTTTCAGCACTGCTCGTCCTGCCGTTCTCTCAGTAGCCATTGCTGACATTGCTGAATTTGTTTAAGTGGAGTGTATTGGTGTGCTTGTGCAGGCGTGACTTGTGTGTGTGTGTGTGTGTGTGTGTGTGTACGTGCGTGCATGCACGCGTGTGTGTTTTCTCGCTTTCTTGACATTGTTGTGATGACGGCAAGCTTTTCCTGTTATACAGTTTTGGAGCCCCTGTACTTGTCTGCATATTTCCTTTTTGTGCATCTGTCTGTCTATCTATCTATCTAACTATCTATCTCACACCAAGTTGTCACATGTTGCTGTTCTGTCAGTGGACGTCTGTGTCTGCATATTACAAGTTGGGTATCCTTCTGTATCTGATAATTATGTGCCGCTACCGTAAAGACAATAAATGCACATGCTGGGATGACGTTGCATGTGGTTATGTATAGGCAACAACAGCACATGGCAAGTTACACTGGAACGTCCACAAGCAAACATGCTGGCATGTATGGTTATGTTTAGGTAAGGTGTAGGAAAAAAAATCACAATCAAAATGGAAGCCAAGTCTGGACTTCAACATGAAAGTCCATTGTTTGTGGGACCCATCCACCAGCCATCGTACCCACCCTATAGGCGCCCTTGGGCTCCTTCAATTCCATCATTACCGGCAGCAGGTTCCATCTGACCGTGTTTTCAAGTGACGCCGCCTGTATCATGAACATTTTGCTCAAACAACTTTTCCAGTGCTGGACTTGTATGTTATGGAGCATGTTTACAGTCTGGTTTTTTGTTGTTTTTTAGTTTACTTCTGTTAAAACTGGTGTCGTGTGTAGATCACAGCAAGTTTAAATATGTTCAGTGAGAAGTTGTTATTAAACGCTAAGTGACTCTTCCAGCAGCAGGCTAAATTATACAAAGCACAAAATGGGAAGAAGTAATGGGAGAAAAAGCATTTTAAAAAGGCAGGTAAGAAGAGAGCAGAGACTAATTGAGTTGTCAAAAAAAGGAAATATTTTAGAAAAAATGCCAGGCAGAGAGAAAATGTGTTTGTAACATTATATAGGGGAGCGAATATTGTTAAAGAGAAGAAAAAAGAGATATAAGTCTCAGCAACTACAGTAATGTTACCTTATTCTGTCAAACAGAGGCACGATGGATGACGAATGTCCTATTTGCTGGTCTTGTTAAGGAGACTCCCTGAGTCTGTGTGTCCCTGTAGGGCTGTATCTAAATGGGTTACACCATACCAACGTCTGTGTCTGTCGCAGTTCACAGTGGTGCAACATGTTGGCCAGAGGCAGACTGCCTGTCAGCCCGCCTCAGTCATCCATCCACCCACCACAAACACACTGAGAGGCATACAGAAATAAGAGATGTGACTGCAGTTTGTTTGCTCTTTTTCCAGATATTGATCATGAAGAAGCACTCTCTGCAGCAGCTTTACATAAACAGCACATGGACAGACTTGTATCAACAATTTTAAAAGCTATAATTAATTTTAATTGCTTCAAATGTACATTAGCAAGTGTACAGAAAACAGTAAAGGGAGCAGGATGGTGTGATCACTCTGACTTTTCATTAACTCCTGCTCGCTCTGATCTCTGCCTGAAATCTCCCTTTGTTCCTCCTCACTGGCTCAATCTGTGAATGACTCATGAGTTACAGCCTTAACAGAGAGGCAGCAGGAGGGGATGAGTGAAATTGTTTGTTTCGTAACACCAGCCACCTTTTCATACAACTGCTGCAGCTCACAGTGGCTCTGCTCGTCGTGATGATGATCCAGCTATTTCCACCCACTTGTCACATTTTTTAAAAATTGTTGATTGAAAACAAAAACAATTATTTCCTCCAGCGAAACAAACATGCATTTTAAATGTAGAAAAAAACATGGCTTTCAAGTTTTACATTGCCAGTTAACAATGGTCTTTTGTATTTGCATACAGAGGCAACTTTGGGACCTAAATGAGGCATTTTACTGACAGGTTTTACAGAGGGGCTAAACAAAACTTTTTGCCCGCTGGTATTTGTTGACCCCATTGTGCTGTTGTAGTTTATAACATGTACACCCCACATTTAGTTAAATTTCCTGTTCACAAGGAAATAAAATATATCAAATATAGTCACAGGCTGTAATTAGTGAAGCACAAGCACAAAATGACATATGTCGTTTGGTGCTCAGCTGGTAGCATGCAGAGGTTTTAAGACCTATTTTTTGCTAGATAACGATGACATGAAAAAGGCTAAAATGCTCCGTCCAGCTGGTGGAAACTCTTACACTACACATAGTCATTTGATCAATTGTTAAAGCAACACTGTGTGAGAAGTATGTGTAAATGGACTGTGGTAAATACCCTCCATCTTCCATCTCTCAGCTCAAATCCACTTGATTAACACTGGCTCTATATGCCTGTTGATTGTGTAGAACTATAGATTGTGTTTTTGCATTTTCGTATGTTTACCTACAGCAGACACAAAGAGTATTGAAGCAAATCAAATTAGAGGCTTGCCCGTCTCTCTCCATCTCTCTCTCTCTCTCAAACTTAGATTAAACTGTAAAACTAAGCAGTGCTGATCAAATATGAAACAAGATTTTGTTACTGTTGTGCCTATTTGTCATGTTAAATGTCATTAGAAACACATTTTAGTGCACTGTTTGGCTGGAGTATGAGAATTTGTCAACATAAGTGGGCACCATACTGTTTCCTGTATTGTAAAAACTGAGGCAAAAAAACACTAAGATCAAACGCTAAAAGTAAGCAGTGCTGATAAAATCGAAAAAAGATTCTGTCACTGACTTAACTATTTCTGTCATGATCCTGGGTTTTTGTTTGTAGTTTATGTTGTGAATTTCGTTTTTGAGGTTTTCGGTTTGTTTTTCATTGTTTCATGTATTCATTCTTGTTAAGTCCCTTTCCTTTGTTATTTTGTAGGTTCACTTCTCATGTGTCATGTCTGAATTTACTTCCTGTCTTTATGTGTTTTTCCACTTTAGTAATTGTTCTGACCTGTCCTGATTATATTCTCCTGTTCTTCATTTGTCCTGCAGTCCACTCACCTGTTCTCACTTCCCCAGTTAGCATCTTTTTGCTTTCTACTGCGTTCTTGTTTTTTCCAACTGATTGTTTCAGCCAGTTTGCCTGTCATCTACCTGATCTTTTCTGAATCCACCTGCCTGCTCTCCTGCATTGTGGGTCCTCCCTGCCTGTGCTGCTTCACTCAGCATAACAGTTTCTTGCCTAAAATGTTTTCGGAAACATGTTTTAGCTTACCGTTTAACTGTAATTTCAGATTGATTGTTACCAGCTGGTCACCGTATTGTTTCCCGTGTCAAAAAAGCCAAGCTTGCATTACATCACCCACCAGCAGGAGGGTTTATTGATCCAGTGCTGTGCAGTGCATTCTAGTAGTTGTAGGTCTTCTGCTTCTTGAGCAAAAGAAAATGTCACAGCCCCTTTTCTGTGTTTTTCTTGTCATGTAGCACCACTTTCAAAAGTGTTTGCATCTTTCTCCTACATAGACAGCCCAGTTTTTTGAAAAGACCATCTTTTCAGCAGTGGAATACTTCTTTAATGTAAGAACATGGATTAAAGCAACTTTGATGATGAAGATCAGCACTTAATTTTGTTCCTTACCAGTTTAGGAAGTTTTTAATTTGGCCTAAACAGAGTAACATTAAATTCAGAATTCAGAAGTCAATTTCAATGCATCACATTCATCTTTTACTGAATGTGTGACCCTATTTACACCTGCTATTAAAGTGCAGCCTTTATATGATACATGATCTGGGGAAAAAAAAAAACATGAAGAATACATTGATATCTGAATCTGGGCTAGCAATATGATAAAAATCTCAGCCAGGAGTTAATGTAATGTATACAGAGTGACCACATGTTAAGGAAAAAAATCGCATTATTATTGATTACTCCTAACTAATTTGCATATTGAGATCTGATCACAATTCAGGTACAATCAAAATAACAAGAACGTATTTTAATAGCAGCTGTAAATGCAAAAACACATGACTCGGCTGTCATGATTTAGGCAATGTATCAGTTCACATGTCAATACCAGCAGTAAATGCGTCTCCCGTCATGTGTCATGTATTCAGAGCCTCAGGGCCATCAATGAACTTTTGAACCGTGACATGCAATCACGGGCCTTACACTAAAGATTTAATGAATCTGTTAGTGGCATCAATGTCTGCTCCTTGCTGGACCAGAAATAAAAGCACTGCCTTCGACATCAATCAGGACACAGAGCCGTAGTGCTAACGCTGCACTTCCTCAAAAGCCTTGAAAACTCACCACGTCACAGCCTCTGAGCCGGTCTTTCCTCTGATGGGGGTTGCATTAGAATAATGTCAGTGATGTGTAACACCAGAGATGGGTTGGTTTCACCAGTCCGCTGCTGGTGAACAGTTGAGGCTTGCTTACAAAGGCAGAACAGAGCAGAAAACTCCTCCTTTTCATCTCCTGCCAGCTCAGTCACTAGGGGAGGTGGTGGAGTGCATGCGATAACGGCAGAAGATGAGAGTGAGGACAAAATGAGATGGGGAGAAGAAACGTGAGATAGAGGGGTTAAGATGAGGAGAAAGCAGTGCTGTATAAGCAGCAGGGAGATGAAAAGGACATGCCTGGTGCTTTGGAGAGAAGAAACACGTGTTTCTGTACATATGTGCCCGTAGGAGGATGGAGGAGGAAGAGGAGGGAAAAAATTGCCATGTGAGGGTGAGAAGGGGGATGGGGGGAGGTTTGGTTGGTGCTTTGCCATCAGAGGGGTGGCCAGAGCCGAATGAGAGCCGTCGTGTGCCAGGGCTGCAGATGGCATGGCATTGCTGTCAGGAGTACGACTGGCACTCCCTCTACTGTACCGCTCACACTGTACTCTTCTTTCTGTACCCACCCTACGAATCACCTCACAGCTGAGAAAGAAAGATTTGGAGGATGGGGGAAGGGGTGAGTCAGTAGAAATGATGCAGAGGCTGAAATGGGGGATGGAGCAGGAGAAACTTGACAGAACTCAGAAATGTGATGGGATTATACAACAGAGGAGGGAGACTGTAAAGGAGAGTAACAAGTAGGGAAAGAGAGGAGGAAAATGTTTGCCTCTATGACCTCTAAGCAGTGAAGGGAGGGTTTTCAGAGCTGCATTTTTATTTATTTTTTATTGAGAGGGGGAGGATGCTGAGAAATCCAATCCAGACCAAACTGATTTATATCAGAGCCCTGACAGGCCCAGATGACTCCTGTCACAAGAGTAAATAAGATTCAGTCATCTGTCAGGAAGAAAAAGAAAGAGAGGGGACAGGCAAGGACTCGGAGGGAGAGGAAGGCGGAAGAAGAGGACATTTTCATTGTTTTTTTGTCACATCTATTTTTAATTGAAGCTCTGAAGTGTTCACAAAGTTGGGAAAAATGAATTCTTTAATATTCATTAAAACAACAACCCATAGAATCAGATGAGAATTAAAGGTAATGTGTCACTGCTTAGCAGGAGTAATGTTCACATTTAGTTTAGTGTGTTAGCATGCTAACCTTTGCTTATAAGCAGCAAGCACAAATTACAGTTATAATCAGCAACAGTTTTGCTGATATATCAGCCTGCTCTCACCTAAAAAACAGCTGACATTTAATGTGAGTCTGCACCCTCTACTAGCCGTAGTAGTCATTATAATAGCAGAGGATGAGGTAATGTGACTCAGCATAAAAAGTAACAAAATCTGCACAACATTGTACAGTATCAAAGAAGTCCCTCTAACGTGAGCGGGAATGGTGGTGGATGGGTCAAACAAACACAGGACTTTCACCTAGGAGCCCAGCCCTTTCTCACTCTGAACTTATAAAATACTGCCACTTTGACAGTGCATTTGACGTAAGATTGTGATGCGAAAAGTCCCCTTTTGTCACCTTTCAGGTGAGGACGCGGCTGAACATTACCGTTTGCATTGTTATTCTATGGCCAGATCTCAACTGCCACGTCCAGATGGTATGCGCACAGGCAGCGTCACTTGAGAGCATGGTCAGACAGAACCTGTCGCGTCTACATGAAGCACCAAAGAATCACTTCAGGTTTGAAACACTGTGCACACAGTGCAGAGGGATACCTAAAATGTGATACGTAGATTCAGATGTCCACTGCAAAGCAGAAGGATGTGACAACTTGGATTGAGAATGTCTTGGGATACTGGTGTTTGTGTCTCAAAGTCGAGGTTCTTTTCATAACAACGTAGCCTGATATACTTGTATGTGATGTGACATATGCCATCTTGTTGGGTTAGTGACAAAAGTACTTATTTAATGTCAAACCATGATGTTTTTCTGAAATCTAACCAGAAGGTTTGGGAGTGGGGCTGCGTCCGTTTCCTGACGTTAAGGGCGTGTTTAAAATGTCACCTTTAGCATGGTGGGCCATTTATATATTATATTATATTGTATTATATATTGTTTTAGAAGTTGTTAAGGTAAGAGAGTGTTGTTTATTCGGTCATAAAATGAGCAAAATTGGTGTGCAACCAAAATGCATGACAATCCAGACAATATTGTTAAGACATTTTAATAAAAAGTTGGAGGAGAGGTAAAAGTCATGGGATCCCCAGCATCGTTAGGATTGATCCTCTGGGCACCAAAAGCTCTATGTACCAAATTTCACAGCAATCTAGTTTTTGAGACATTTCACCAAAAACTAAAAATGTCAGAGCTAACCTTGTTCTTTCAAGCTGCAGGGTACCTGATAAATTATTAGGCCAATGTTGTACTGAGGTTTGTTCAGATGTTTCCAGTGTTGTAGTGAAACTCTCTTTGCTCTTTCAAAGTCTGTTAGGCATTTCTAATGTGGTTAGCGTCTCTGATGTGCCAAAAATGATCAGCATGGGGTCTGGTTGCTCTGCAGTGCATAAAAAATTCCCAGTTGTTAACCATCCTTGAACAAGAATTATACATTTTCATTGATGTGCCTTTAGCAGAATTACATTTATCACATTTTGCTGACACCTCAGGGATTTATTACAATTCTTTTGTTGTCCATGTGTTTGTTATATGCAATGTGTTAAATATGTATGTGTGTGAATTAGATTTCTGGACTGTAATCATTTTCTGATGTGGACTGACAGTTGTGTGAAGTAATGAATAAATTGAAAGTGTCTGTCAAAGCTTTTTTTAGGCTGTAGTTGAAAGTCATGGCATCAGCTGAGAGGAAACTGAAACATTTGCCCTTTCCTGACACCCTCAGAGAGAGAGAGAGAGAGAGAGAGAGATGCAGAGTATTCATTCTCTGTAAGCCACCAGTAATGAGAATTTGCTGAAGCAATTTGCGCATATCTAACACCCTGTGCTCCAGTGGACGATGCAGAGTAAACCAACTGGCTGTTTATATTTATCTGTAGAGCTCCACGCTGATAAAAAGCCCATGTTGGTCGCTGTTTGAGCTTTTCCGACTCCGTTCCATGCACTGCTGGGGGTTGACATTGAAAACTTGTCCTTGTTACACCCTGCTTATGATGGTAGTGAAATGTAAAGGTTGTGTTGAGCCTGTTTTGCTGACTGAGATCCTCAGTGGATCCGGTTTACCAGCACTTTCACGCCAGTGCTGTCATATAAAAAGAAGTAAATTATACAGCAAATTTCAGGATTAAAATGGGAAATTTAAAGCTGCTTATTCAATTATTTGTGACTACTACTTGTATGTGAAAGGGGTTGTTTGTAGTGGTGAACCCACAGATGATTATCAACCAACCCTACAACTGTAAGAAGTTTTAAAGAGTCTGACATTTTCCATCCAAATGTAGCGCAAAATTTAATTTATATTTGGATTTCCAAAAAAATATGGCAAAAGGAAATGCAAATTAAAGTGTGTTTCCACTCACTACTGTTATGCAAACATTAGGAAATGGGCGCATCAAGAAAAAAAGTCAGCAGTGCTATGGAATGTGATGGAAATCAAAAACTTATTTCAAATATTAATTTGAGATACATCAATTCTCATCGCTCTACAAAAATCTGATGGATCTAACCTGTGTAACGGCAGCAACAGAAAGTTTGATGATCTGGTGGGGAGTGGGGCTGTCCGGTCCCCCAGAGCTGGGGTTTGCTTTGCTGAACTGATCAGAAACATAAACTCTTGAACAAACATCAGCGGGATGAGAACTATCTTCAGTGTCAGAAAACATCTTTGGGAAAAAATTATTTGGTGTGTATTTTGAGTTTTTGTTTTGGCCTTTGTCCCATTCACTAACATGGAGGGGCGGGCTTTATGACCTAAACTGCAGCCAGTCACCAGGGGGCAATCAAGATTGAAAATCTCTACTTTGGGGGAATTGTCATGTTGTCCATCTTTATATACAGTCTATGGACTTTCCTCAACTGAATGAGGCTTTCACTGAAGGCACATGCCTGCATCTGCAATTGTAGAAACGTCAATAGGTACACCCTCTCTCTGAAAGGACCTGTGACTGGCCGAAGCGTCCTGTCACGGGCTAGATTTTCTTAAGCACAAAAAAATAGCTAAGAGGAGGTGCTGAGGTGTAGTTTTCTCTCAGAACACTTGGATTAAGAAGTTTAATTCAGAGTTTATTAAGGCATTTTTGCCAAATGATGCTAAAATAAAACGTACTATCCCAGCTTTAATCCCACCACTCTAATCAGCATTTTGAACGCAGAAGAATCTACAAAGGTCATTGTAGTTCTGACCTTCAAAATTTAATTCTTGGATTTTGAAATGGATATATATATATATATATGTAATTGTTTTTCATTTCTGCTTCTGAAAGGAAAATCCAAAGACCAAAAAGTACACTGAACTAAAAGCCTACTGTATGCTACTTTTCTTGTCCTAAATGGCAAACAAAGTTATCAACTACAGCAGGTGAACATAAAGGAGCAGAGAAAGACATTTTTCTCAAATGGAGCTAAAAGAGCGAGAATATTGGACTTGCATTCATCAGGTGCACACAAGAATGACTCCAAATTAATCTGAATAGTACTCTGCAGCATATGCAAATTGGGGGTTAGCACTGATCCATATTAGAAGGAAATAGGCTGCCAAGACATGGCTGTGTCTTTTATTGAAATTATGAGAGCTCCTGCTTTAGCCATTAATTTACTCCAGGTACTTAGCGAAAAAGCTTTACTACCTCACAGATTAAGGCTGACTCCATGATATTCTGAGCCAAACCATTTGGCAGTTCCCTCTGTTGACCTTTCCAAAGACTCCCTCATCTTTCTCGTAGCCAGTATAATGCAAGCAGTATGCTCCTCACAGCTACCGTACATAGATTATCCAAACAAATACAGGAGGTGGATCAATGTTAGTAAGCGGAGCCTTCATTTTACTTCACAGTGTTTGTCTTGAGAGTGCGTGTTCAGAGTGGGCAGAAGCTGTTTGACAGCAGCAGAGACCGTAGCCAAAGATCTGCTGAGCTAAAGGCAAGAGTCTGCCCAGTGTCCACGGATGACATCACCAATCAGATAATAGCCTCGCTAAGGGCCACAACAAAATTATGTCTCTGTCAGAGAGTTCAGCTACACACAAAACCTTAATAAAAGTCTCTTTTATGCTTTATTAAACTGCACTTATCTACTATTTAAATGCCTGGTTTTACTCACAAGAGTAAAAAGTAATATAGAAAGTCTTGGATCACTTCAGGATATAAAATAAATCTACCAGTTGAAAACAGTTAAATAAAATCTAACTACACGGGCTGATCTTCATTTCCTTCTGTGGCCTTAAGAAACCCCCAAAAGACCCACCCTGAGTACGGTGGGTTTACGGTACAGACAAGAAAGGGAGTGAGATGTGCAGTGGAGAGTATTAAATGATTTCATCTTTGGTGAAGTCATAGAGACGATAGCTTCCTCACTCATATAAATATTTAAGTAGAGGAGCATTAATCCTGAGTCAGCGACTATTTTAGGAGGAGAGGAACAATGTAGGAGGGTGGTTGATGGGTAGATGATGGTGAAGCATGTGTTGGGGTTTGACGATAATGATGTGTGGTAAAAGAAAAGTGAAGTACAATTGTTCTTGAAACACTCAACACTGTATGACTGAAGGTAAAAATCTGCCCTCCGTGCTCCGCCTCCAACAAACAATTAACAATGAGGGGAGTGGGATTAGTTGATCTCCCCCTGCCCTGTACTTCCTGTAAGATCTAACAGAATAATCTGACTCCTTTTTCACTTCCCACCCAGGATCATTGTTGCACTGTGGGTAATCCATGCTAATATGTTTGATGTACCAGCAGTTTACAGGCATAACATACGGCATCAGTGTTCTGAGGGGATCATCACACCAGGAGGGGGTTTGGGGAGAGTGCAAGACGCATGCTGTGAGGTTAGCATCACAAATGTAAAGACGAATGAGAAGCAGGTTGAGTTTTAAATAGGGATGTTCCCATCAAGTTGTTTTGCCCAAAACCTGATCCAAGTCATTTGATGATGAGTATCTGCCTATCCAGAGTCCCGATCCAATACTTGTATTTAGCTGGATAATACAGCTGCTCAATGCACACTTCAAGTACTTTAAAGTTATTAAAATCAATCTAATGTGTATTCTTGACAGTTTAAAAGCTCTGCAATGAAATACAAGAAAAAAATGTCTGCATCCAAGCTGTTCCTAAAGGGGTTTTTATTTTATTTTTTAAAAATAAGAAAGTAAAGAAACAAGTCCACTTTGTGCAGCATTTGTTGGATTTTTTGTTATGAAATAACCAAGTAAACAACGTAAAATTTGTCTTTAGAAATTGTTCTCAAATCCTATAAGTGTAGCATTGTAATAAAAGTACAGAACAATGTAAATGAGTAATATAACCACAGTTTGACTTCACAGTAGTGTTATAGCTTAACTTAAACATTCTCAAACAGTCTCTCATTCACAGCAAAGAAAAATCAGTCACAATTATGCTTATTACAGTATTATATTAAAACTAGTTAACCGAAAGAGGTGTAGCAGCTTAAGTTGAACATGAAAAAAAAATCTACTGAAATGAATGCAGTTTAAGATAAGCTAACCAACTGCTGACTGTAATCATTTATTGTATGGTTAAATATAAGTGTGGTGCTGATCTTCTCATCTGACTACATGCAAGAAAGGGAATGTTTTTCTCCCAAAATGTCAAACTATTTCTTTAACCCAAAAAGGTTTCCTGTCTACACTCACCTGTCCCCCAAAATCCACACAAACAGTTCTCCACCTTTACTGCACTCGCCTTATACATGTCCGTCTGTACTCCTGAGAATAGTCTTGCTCATAAAAACCAGTCACTGACTCATATGTGAGGCCGGTCTCAGCATTACTCCAGAGGGGCCTGTGGAGGCCTCTGAGACACACGGAGTCAAACAAGAGCAACAAGAGAGTAATTATGAGGGTTTTTTGACACCATATGGAGCTGCATTAGTCTTCTGCTACAGTGACACATAATCAAAGACATCATCTGCACCACTTGTTTTAAATGAAATGGTGTTTGATGACAAGTTAAGCTTCTATCATCTCTGTGATGATAAATCACAGCAGTCATTATGAATATTTCCTCTTGGGGATAACGAGCCTGTTTTATATTCCTTATGTCACATTTTGAGTGATACAAACAATAATGAGACATTTATTTGCTGCATTGTGGGAGTGACAGCTTCCTTCTTGATGAAAACTAGCAACTTCTGAGAAATTAAAAAAAAACAAGAATAAGAAACAAGAAAGATGATAATGTGGATGGTGGCTTGTGAAGGTGGAGTAAAATGCTGTGTCATATCAGCTCAAATGAGCCGTTTTGATAAAGCGAGCTGAGAACTGGAGCTCCGTCCCCCTCAATAACAGATAAAGGCATTCGCAAAAAGGCTTTTGGGTGGAGCTATTCTTAGTGGGCCTGCAGAGACTGTCTTCACTGTCCGAGAGCTGTGACGTCAGACAGGGACGGATTATCAGACAATGGGCTCCTGGGTACAGACATGCAACAGGCCCCACCATGTCTCATATATAGGAGCAAAAGACACAGACTTTGCAGTGGTTTTTCATCTTTTCAAGTCATTATGCAAATTTTTGTGTCCCTTCATGGTTGTTTTGCATCTCTTTGAGATAATTAAGTGTCATTTTATGTAACTTTGTAGTCATTTTGTACCTCTTTGTTTTCATTTTGTGCCTCTTTGTAGTAGTTCTTTGTCTCTTTGAGGTAATTTTTATGTCTTTGGGGTAATTTAGTGTCCTTTTAGTCATTTTGTGTCTCTTTGTAAACATTTTCTTTGTAGTCATTTTGTGACTCTTTGTGGTAGTTCTGTGTCTCTTTGAGGTAATTTGTGGCTTTTTGAGATCATTTGTCTTTTTTGGTCATTTTGTATCTCTTTGAAGTCTATCTGTGTCTCTTTTATGGTTTTTTGTGGCTCTTTTTAGTTATATTATATTTCTTTGAAGTTATTTTGTGTCTGTTTGTGGGCATTTTGTCTTTTTGGTTTATTTTGTGTCTGTAGTAATTCTGTTTCTTTTGGGTAATTTTGTGTCTGTTTTGGTAATTCCATGTCCATTTTTTAAAATTTTGTGTCTTTGAGTTTTTGAGAATTGTGTAATTGTATTAGGTAATTTCGTTTGGTAGTTTTGGTCCTTTTTTGTCTCTTTGTAGTCGTTCTGTGGTTCTCTGATGTCATTTTGTGTCTCTTTAAGGGAAATTTAATATCTTTTGGTCATTTAGTTTTTCTTTGTTGTAATTCTGTGTCTCTTTAAGGTAATCTTGCGCCACCTTAGGGGTTATTAAGTGGGGTGTTTTTTGTCCTCTTGTGTCTCTTTGTAGTTGTTTTGTGTCTCTTTGAGGTGATTCTGTGTGTCTTTGGGGACATGTTGGGTCTGTTTTGGTCATTTTGCAGCTCCTTGGGATCTCTTTGTTTTTGTTTTGAATGTTATCCTGGCCACTATGTGTTTATTTAAGTGAGATTTTGCAGGTGAGAGCCAGAGAGACCTGCTTACACATTGGGCCGCTGGGCCTGTGCCCGGTAGGCCTGTTCAGTAATCCTTTCATGGCATCAGCAGGTGTGTTTTGCTCGGAGAATGTGTGTATGAGGACGTTTTCGTGACAGTGATTATGCACGGGTTCATGTGTCTCTGTAAATAAATCTGCTTCAGGTCACTTGTAAAGGAGAGATGGTGAAAGATGAGGAGGAGGGCAAGGCGGTGCATGGTGACACTGCCGGGAAGAAACAGAGGAGTGAAGGACAAGGGTGTTGAAATGAGGGTATGTGTGTCTGTGTGAGAGTGATGGGTCTCCCTGCCATTATCTTCGCGGCAGAACTAATTACAAGGTGATGGACAGCAGACTAATCAGCAGGGCCACGCGTGGCTTTAAATTAGCGGATCGTGGTGTCGTGCCTGGTGTGATGGAGAGGAGGGAAGAGAGAGGGCGGGGAAGCCTGGGTCCAGAGGGAAGATGAGGTGATGTAGAGGAAGAGAAGTTAAAAACACATATCATAGGAGAGCAGACGAGGAGCCTTTACACTTCCACTGCTCTTTATCTCCCTCCTCTTATCCTCTGTACCTTTCATACAGAAATCCTGTCATTATTTTCCCCCGGCAGTGTCTGGATTTTTGTGTTGTCAGTGTTGTCTCTATCTCTGTCCTCCCTCGCCCCCTGTCTCTCTTGTCTTATTTCAGCTTCCTGTCTATCTCTCTCTCTCTTTTATTCCTCCCAGGCTTTGGCGCTCTGTCAGCTAAATGAAAGTGAGTCTCTATGCAGGCTCTGTTTTTTTCAGACATGATGCTTCAGGCAAACCAGTGGGGTTCCTGAGCATGTGTTAACCACTCCCACTCACCGCACCTCTCATTCCACATTCAAGCAACGGAAATGCACATTCACACACTCACAGTTGACAGCTGCTTTGCACCTGTTGGGTTTTTTTTTCTTGGTTTAGAAATTCAAATGGTTTTTTTTCTGTTCCATTTATTTCCAGTTTCCCGTGTTTTATCTATTTTTGCCTCTTCTTAAATCTGGCAGTGACACAGAGGTTCCTCAGAAAGAGAAAGGGATACTTGCACTCACGGCGCTGACACTAAATGACTGCACACAAAGCCAGTGTGGCAGCCAGCTCAGCTCATTCTTCTGTCCCTGTCCCCACACCCAGTCCCTCATTAAGACAAATCTATCTTGTCTGCACCACTTATTTCCTTTATGCAGTCACACCTCATTATTCCTCCTCTCACCTCATGTGTGCTCTTTAAAGGCTGTTTGAGCACTCCATTTTCAATAAGAACAAAAATCAGCAAGCTGTATCTGATATTCTGATGTCAGGAGAGGAATTGTCTTTCGTAGAGAGGATGGAAGTCAGGGTCTCCCGTCATGGTTTCAGGATCTTGATGGACTCATGGATTTGATGGATGTGTTACTGATCATGGTAGTTCCCAACCTTTTCTCCCTTTGACTAGCTCTGCAACTAGTTAAGAGGTTACTCACTTAAAGGGATACTTTGCAGATTTCAACTAGTTTTGTAGCATAACAATGTGGGTAGTGTGTGTAAATCAACTGTAGTAAACTTATTTTCATCTTCTCCCAGATTCCCCTGCTCATCTCTAGGGTTGTTGCTCAGACTACAGCCTGTGCTTTCTGCATTTTCATATGGCAGCAACCAGACACAAAATATGGATGCACATCAACACACCCACTCCTCTTTCTCTCTCAAACTCAGATCAAACTGTAAACCTGGCAGTGCTGATCAAATATGAACCATACATCTGTTAATATGTTTCCTAATTCTAGCCTAAAATATCTTCAGAAATATACTTTAGTCCACTTCTTGTCTGAAATATAAGAATTTGTGATTAGAAAGTGGGCGCTATACTGTTTCCTTTATTGTACAAACAGAAACTGTTAAAACTGACATAAAACAGTAAAACTAAGCAGCACTGATTGATTCATAAAGCAAGATTTTGTTACTGTGTTGCCTTTCTTTTGCCTCAGATGTTTTCAGAATAAATATTTTGTGCACTGTTTGGCTGTAATTTTAGATTGTTTGTTACCAGTTGGTCACCATATTGTTTCCTGTGTCAAAACAGATGAGTCTGCATAACGTCACCCACAAGAGCATTTATTGGTCCGGTGCTATGCAGTGCATTCTGGTAGTTATAAGTTTTCAACCCTTTGAGCAAAAGCAAATCCCACAGCCCCTTTTTCTCTGGTCATGTAGCACACATTTCTATAGTATTTGTGGCTTTTTGTTGCATAAAAAGCCTCATTTTATGAAAAGGCCATCTTTCCAGCAGTAAATAATTTTTTAATAGTCATATTTCCCAGAGCTCAAGGTGCTATTTTCAGGTTGCTTGTTAAATCTCTCTGAGTTGCAAACCAAAGAAAATTTATTTTACCATCATATATGACAAAGAAAAATAACAAATCTTCATGTTTAAGAAGTTGGAACCAGAGAATGCTGAAAAATTAACTGAAAAGATGAATAGATATCAAAATAGCTGCAGATTAACTTTCTGTTGTTTGATTTACTGATTAATTACATAATCCCGCTCTAATCCAAATAAATTTACTCTGCCTTACTTGTAACTCCTTAAAACAAATAAATTACCACTTGCAACACCTTGTTATCAGCATGTTGAACAGTCAGCTGACTCTATCACCAGACAAGAGTAGTCAATATTGGACGGCTTTACAAAACCCCATCATACATCATAATGCCAACGATTATAAAATTAACGTTTTCTTTGGTTAAAACTGTATTTGGCAACTTTTATGAAAACTTTTTTGATATTTGCTGAGCTGTCACTAGATTCAAACAGCAGTAGTGAGACAGAGAATCTATGAACAAAATCAGAATCCTCTGCCTACTCTTAGCCAAAGAGTGGCAAATATTAATGGCATTACTGCATGTGAAGGGAAAACTACCAATCAGAGTTGAGTCTCTTATACAGCTGTCAATCATGTCAGTCATTGCATATGAACTGCAGTCAAACTGTCAAACTAGGCAGCGCTGATGAAATTTGAATCAACACTCTGTTACTGCATTGCTTATTTCACAGCTCAGATGTTTTTTGGAAACATATTTTAGTGTACTGTTCAGCTGTAAAATGATAAAGTCGTTACAGCCAGTGGGTAGTGTTTGGTGCATTGTTTGACTATTTTCAACATGGTGGCCGGGTCAAAATTTCTTTCTTTCTGCCTAGCTTGACATTTTGACCGCAGTTTACAAGCAACATGATTGACAGCTGTGTAAGAGACTCCTTAACTCTCATTCGATATTGTCGGCACGCTGTTGTAGTTTCTTTTTTTTTTTTTTTTTTTAGGAAATGCAGTTTAACCAGAAGGCCATAAAGCCGATAAGTGCAGAGTAATGTAGAGAATGATCAGTAATTTATGGGATAAATATAGATTGTAGATGACAAACAGAAACCCTCAGACTCATATGTCTCTCCCTTTTATATTAATGACATTAAGACAAATAATAATAATAATAAAATAAAAATAATGATAGTAATAGAACACAGGCAAATGGATAAAATGACTAAAACAATAACGGTAATAGTAATATGCTATATAATATGCTACGCTGTTGTAGTTTCTAGCGAACACGATTTGAAGCAGTAGGAAAGCAGGAGGGACATGATTTTCCCATGGACTATTTGTCTCATGTACTTTTGCAGAATTTCGTGACAGTTTTAGCAAATATGACACAAAGTTAATTTCATAAAGGTAACCAACTTTGGCTTTAAGGTTAGGAAAAGATTGTGGTTTAAGCTAATAAAATTTGGTTCTAATTCAGTAACAAAAACACTTGCTTTAAAGTTACTAAATTGTTGGGACGAGGTAAACTTTCCTACATAAAAGTCAAACGTGCTACATGGCCATCCACCACATCTTTACCACCACATCTGCCTCACTACATAAAGAGCACACCACTTCCTTCATTGCTTCTCAACATTGGAAGTTAATCATGAGGTCAGAATCAAGTTCAACCAAAGAGGGTAATTTAGCCTGTAATCCATAAGAAAAAAGTAAAGATTAGAGCAAAGTTTGAAAAAAATATGCACAAATTTGTAACTTTTTAATCATCTCACAACTGCTCTGATTTATCTTGCAAACCCATGTGGGGCTGTTTAGTTTAGTTAGTTCATTTATCAAAAGGTCAGCATGCAATGATTGACAAAACCAAGAAATGAAAGCACGGTTGCACCAGATTGAGCAAGACGCTGATTTCCATCTGTAGTCCTGCAATGAACAGACTGACACAATACATACAGTTATAGTTCAGGGAACACGAAAAGCAGCTGCCCCACACGACAAAGGACAGTAGGCACACACCCGACAGCACAAATCACAACATGATATACACAATAACCATATCTTTAAAGCGACCAAGTTACTTGTGCAAACAATACGTACTATGCAGTGCAGCATTTGGCAGAAAAACACAACAACCACAATTATTTTTAATAGATTACAAAACTTGTCATTACACAGAGATACTGCGACAAAGGAAATGCAGTTTAACCAGAAGGCCATAAAGCCGATAAGTGCAGAGTAATGTAGAGAATGATCAGTAATTTATGGGATAAATATAGATTGTAGATGACAAACAGAAACCCTCAGACTCATATGTCTCTCCCTTTCTGAACGGGACACCTTGGCTCCAGTGATATTGTTCTCCAGTCTTTTTATGGGGCCTCTGTCTGACTGTGTCCCTGCCCAGCCTCCTCTGATCCTGTCATTATCACACCCTTAATGCATCTCACCACACTCTACATTTCCTCTGGCATGCCATCCATCTGCCTAATGGGCCAGCAGGGTGCGGTCGGCCAGTCATCATTTGTGCACGCTGCCTTTGTGTGTCTGTGTGTATATCTGTACAATCACGTATTGTTTTAACCATGGTTTGCGTCAAGCAGTCCCTTTAAAGTCCTCTGTTTGTGTCATCCACTTATATCCACCCCTCGTTTGTTTGCAGTAACCTGTGTTATTGTGTGTTATTGTGCGCATGTCATTGTGCATCTGCTGTATGCACTGTGTGTGTTATCTGTCTCATGTTTGTGTGTGAGTGCCAGTGAACTCTGACTGCGTCAGCCATTAGGCCATTATGTACTGTAACTGAATCCTCTGAAAGCCGTCCACCGCTGCAGGGTGATGATGGATGGGTGTGAGGAGGGATGAGAGTAGTCATGTCGTAGCCGGACGGTTGTAAAAACAAATAGAGTGGAGTCTGTTGAGAGGTGTGCAGGAGGAGCGGTAGAGGCCATCTGAGGTGATTCCACTGTATTAAGCAGACATAGGGTGTGTGTGTACATCCATCTAATAATGATGGTAGTTATATTATTTATTTATTATAGTATAGTATATAGTATAGTAATAGTATATTACATTATATATTATAGTACATGTTAGCATGTTATGCTATTGTTATGGTTTAGAGAGGGCTGCAGATGTGTGTGTTTATTATCACACAAGAAGTCGACGTTGTTGCATCCGCGATGGTTCCATGATGCCGGCATGCTAATTACACTTACACACTGGAGCAGCATGATGCCGCCATTGTTTAGCTCTGTGTAAAAATACAAAGGAGGCATAAAGAATGGAGTCAGTAGTGGCCGTATAGCGCAAGCTTTTTGTTAAATATGCTTTAAACCCAACAACATAGAAAACTAGAGTCCTGGTTGAAAAAAATAGAAGCTGCCCTTTATTTGCACCTCCAGAGCCCATCCTCCCTCTTAAATTGCATGCAATGGAGCAAAGTTCATGTCTACAGCTGTGAGGCTTGAGGCAGTGACTCAACACACACACACACACACAAACATACAGCACACACAATGTATTGCCTGCATCTAATACGTATGCAACTTCAACCAAAACACACTGATTGTTATCGAACTGGTCTGTCCCCTGATGTCTGTCATGAATTATTTAGTGTTTTGCACTTGTTGACCCTCTGCAGTGTCTCTGAGGCTCAGCAGGGAGATGGCAGGTAGAGGACCACTAACTGCTTTTAACACACTACCCCCTCTCTTCCTCACCCTATAGTATCTCCCACAGGTCTCACCTCTTCTCCTCCACGTTAGCATCCCACAATATAAACCTTCTACTGCAGCCCTGCCTCCCCTCCTCTCTTTCCTGACTCACCCTACCTCCCGGCTAATAGTGCCTGACTCATGTTATTCACAGAGCTGTCTGTGTGTCAAGGGCAGGGGAAAGAGGGAGGATGGAGGGAGGGTTAAAAAGGGAGTCAGATCAGGGAGAAAAAGGTGGGCTGGGAGTACGGAAGGAGACATAACAGTGGAGGTACAAGGAAGGATGAAAGAAAATATTTTTTTTGATTTATCATCAGATAGAGAGAACAATCAGGGTGAAAACAAAACCTCAAGTGCTTGTGACCACCAGAGGGAAAGTGATATCTGAGCCATCAGCAGGCGTTTAAAAGCTTTGGTGGACAAAAGCGCGCGCGCGTGTGTGTGTGTGTGTGTGTGTGTGTGTGTGTGCGTGTGCGTGTGTGTGTGTGTGTGTGTCTTTACTAATGAAGTTATTCCGATCTGAGCTGATGTCAGAGCTGCGTAGAATTGCTACAGTGAAGTGCTGCTGCAGCTAGGCTTGGGCGGTATCTATTTTTCATACCTTCCTGGAATTTCACTGGGGTATTCAGTGTATGACAGTATCAGTGTACGGCGCAACCCCCCACCCCTGACTGGCACGGTTGCTACATGCCATTTACAGAAAACTATTATTCTTGTACCCCAGGGGCGTGTCTGGGAAGTGGCCTGGTGTGGCACAGGCCACCCCTGAAATCTGATTGGTCACCCCATTATCTGCCCAGTCAGCCCAGTTTGAACTGTTAGGATTTTTATAGATGCAATTTAGTCTTAAACCTGAGAGGCAGTAGTGTGTCAAAGTAGTGTTTAGCCTGACTAATTATAAAAAGATAAACTGATACAGCTGTAAAAAAATGTCCACACAGGCTTATTTATTTTAACTTTTTTAGCACTTTAATTTTGTTGTCATTTTTTTCTTGCTGTTGTACTATTTACTTTTGAAGGAACAATTTCTTTAACAGAGTATGGACGCTTTATTTTACATTTTGTGTTGTGATTGGTAGGTGTATTTATTTTTTAAACAATACTATAAACAGGAATGTCAGACACTGCAATGTTAGTAAATTAGTAGGTATGGGAAGTAGAGACTAAAATATTAAATTAAAAATGTGCACACAGCAGTGCTTGTATTTCATGCCACCCCTGCATAAATAAGTGCCCCACTTGGTCCACCCCTGTAAAAAAAAATATAGACACGCCATTTTCCTTTTTAAGCAAAGAAAGACAACCATACCTGCTGAATTCATGTTTCTCTCTTTAACTGATACTTAGACGTCTGCATCGCCGAACCTGTTGTTTATTGTTCAACGCCCACGTAACCAGGTTAGAGCAGCCACACTGACTGACGGTACATCTAGAGAAACTGAGTGTTGCCAGTTTTTTCTGCATGAAGCGTGCAGTTGTCAGCAAAAATAGACAGTGTAATACAGTAGTTATAACAGTTAGCAGCTCTGCAGCAGTGCTGAAACAACAAACGCTGCCAGCGTGAACACACACTGCTCACACATGCAGTGTGACCCAGGCGTAACCTCCAGGGCACGTGATGTGCACTGCATACAAAACATCCTCGATACAGCCTCCAGTATGAAGTTAACAGAAAGATAAGGATCTGTATTTTTGACGGTATTTTAAATCAGGATTTCAAAATACCCTGGTATACCGTGATACGTCCATGCCTAGCTGCAACTACATAGGATTGATGACTACAAGTCTTATTCCTGAGCATCATACACTTTATGGTGTTTTCCAGCTTGTGAAGTGCTGTTGGTTCAGGTTTAGATCTCTTGGCCTCAAATCTGTACTTCACTGCTCACATCTCATCCCGAAGGACTTCTGCGGTAGTTGTCGCTCACTTGATCTCTGCATCCTGCCCTTCTCTTCCTCGTCCACTCTGCTGCCCTCGCTGCTCACAACACATCTGCTAACTCAGGGGAATAAGACTTAAGCATCCTCACAGTATTCACTCCATCGTTTTTTAAGATTAAATTTTATACTCCTATTATTGTATTTTTGCATGTCAAGCTCAGCGGCAGCATGTAGAGACATTACTCTCCAGCCCCGGGGCTCAAACTGCTTGCACGACTTTTTGTGTCATCTCGCCGCCATGAGACATTTAGTATTTAGCTATTTATAGTCAGCTCACTGCCATCCTGAGGAAGAACTGTGGAGGCTAAATTTCACTGTGTCTCTATTAAAAGGCACAGAGTGATCTGTCAGCAAAATATCCCCGTCTTTGTTTTATACTCATGGGAACGTGTTTTTCGTTTAAACTTCACTAAATGAGACTCGAGGCAACTGTTTTGAATTTATCATTAAATTTTAAGTGTTTCCATCTGACAAACGAATAACTTGTTCCCTCTCTTCTTCTCCTGCAGCGTGTCTGTTGCAGTCAGAGCTGGTAAACTATGAGAGGGTGAAGGAGTACTGTCTGAAGGTGCTGAGTCACCAGAGAGACCACTTCAAGGCCATGTACCGAGCCGGCATCGCCTTCTATCACCTGGGTGACTACGAATGTGCCCTACGCTACCTGCGTGACGCCAAGAACCGTGAACCCACAGGTGAGGACAAACTGTGCATTCAGTCACACCCACATAACAAGTGCTAGATAATGTCATTTAATGTGTGAATAATGTCTTTTGCCTTTATTATATTGGACATTTTTAAGTATGATGGGGGAGAGATGGAATGACATGCAGCAAAGGGCCGAGGTTGGAATCGAACTCGCAGCCACTGGGGCAAGGACTTAGCTTCTGTACATGGGGTGCCCACTCTACCAACTGAGCAACTGGCCGACCATCACAAACTTATCTTCATGTTCCTCCTGCTTTCTGTCTGTCCTTCCATTTATGCCAGAAAGCTGAAATCATGTATGGAGAGAGTTTCAGTGTGTTATGCTTGAAAAACACTGGGCAAGTGGGGCAAGTGAAATATTGTATTATTGGTCCTTGAAAAGTCATGGAATAGTTTTGACATATTAGACAATTTTGCATAATTAAGTGGACTAATAGAACACAGGCTTAAATAAATGCTTCACGTGCAAAATGACCATTGTGACCTTGAATTCATGAGGGAAAAAAATTGTTTTTTTTGCACATCTCCACGGTTTAAAAAAAAGGCAAACATTCTTCATGAGTTGAATTCATAGGCGACCATGTTTAACAACAGCAAAACTTTGCTGAAACATGTGTTTACAAGCTCCAACACAAACCAAACCAAGTCTCATTTATCCGGTCCTATGCTCCCAAACACATGCATTTTTTTCTAAAACATCACTATTTAAAACACTTATACATCATCTCTGCGTGAGACTTTATGCAGAAGTGTTTCAAAGAGTAAGGTCTTCGCAAAAATGCACGTGTTTGGGGAACATTCAGCAAGCAACTGGATAAATGAGAATTGGATTGCACTGCTACAGTTGTGTGAGAGTTTTTTTAAAAGCATGTTTTGACATATTATTGCTGTGTGGTCATTTATATACTTTATACTATTAATTTTTGTTTATAATTTTTTTTAAACATCAGTGGAGAAAATAAATAAAACATTCACTTGTAGCAACCTTGGTCACATTTTATCTCATCATAACCACCTCACCGCTGTGCTTTTATTTTTCGGACATGAAAGAAGCCTAAATTTAACAGCTTTAACAAAAAGATGGTACAAGAACCCTCTTGGAACGCAAGGAATTATTAATATTTTTCTCCCCAATGAATTGCATTTTTGCAGGTCTACACATGCCCAAAAAGTCATGAAACTTGATACGCACATCCGGTCTGTCGAAAAATGTTGTATTTTGGTGCTTTCGGCAATGGGCGAAGCAGAATGGCTCCACAGCGCCATGAAAAGTTATCAAAGGTCTGCGCAAAACTTTTATGGTTTTCCCACGGTGCAGCATCGAATTGAGATGCTTTACCATAAAACCGGAAATTGTTGTAACTTTAATGTCTGTATGACCATATTCACTGGTGGTATTAGTGCCACCTACTGGCAACAGGAAGTTACATGTTTTATATTTTGACGTGCATATCCTTACGGGTTGACCACATTCAACTCAAAGTTGGTAAGAAAAGCCTTAACATGATAATGCCTTGTTGTGAATATTATAGGTTTTCTTTGAACGCCGTTGCCATGACGATGCAGTTTGCATGCCAAACAGGAAGTTGTAACTCTGCTTTGCATCAGCCCATTGGCCCCAAATTTCAAAGGTGTGATCAGGCAGCAGACCTGAAGACATCACCATGTCAGTAGCCTGTCATACTCACTGGGCCACGTACCAGCAACCGGAAGACAATTATCTTTTGATTTACATGACATTTTCATGGTTTAGTCCACAAATGATGTGCACCAAGATGATGCAGAATTTATGTGCCCTCCAGTCCCTTCACCCCATGTTTTTGAAATAAATCAAGCCAATATGCCCAGGATATAAACCTGCCAAAAACTGCTAGAAAAATGCAAGTTTGTAAATGTGTAGAAATTATTTTTAGTTGTGTAAAAATATACTTCTAAATGAAATTTTGTGCACAAAATATATTAACAAAGATGATTCACCAACACCCGGAGTGCTTTTGAGAAAATGTGAGTTAGAGCTGAAACACACAGTCAAGTAAAAAACAGTCAAGTAACAGTTATTTCACATAGAAACACATTCACTAAATTTTCCATCTCTCCGCCACAGACACCAACGTGCTGCGATACATCCAGCTGACAGAGATGAAGATGAGCAAGAGTGGTCAGCGGGAACGAGAGAGCGGCAAAGAGACCCAGGGCTAACTGCTCGACCTTCCCACCCCCCTGACCCCTCGGCCTTTGACCCTCCACCGACCCTCCCTCTCTGCTCCTCTCTCGACTCCTGACAGCAGCACAGCCCACAGACAGAAGAGACAGACCCAATCACCCGCCAGCGATGGATAAAAACGGGAGACATATCAAGCTCTGTCTGCAAACCCGATCTCCTTTTCCTTCCCTCCTCTTCTCCCTCTTTTCTCCCTCAGGTGCTGTGGTTCCTCCCCCTAGACGCAGACAGTCGAGCAAACAATTAAAAAAAAAAAAAAAAATGCTGTAATATACTCATACGAAAGTCATCGTGGTGGAAAAAGGAGCTTCAGAACATACATTTGAATAATGGACATTTGCGTGATTTAGTAAATGTTTTAAAAAAAATTTTGTTTCTCTTGCTCTCTCTTTTTCTCTCAACTTCTCTCTCTCCGTTTTATTTCGAACTCCTGAGGACAACATCGGGGTTTGGGAAGCTCGACCACACTGGGAGGAGGGCAGGAGTGTGTGTGAACATAAACAGGGGGATAGTGAGGGGTGTGTGTGACACATATCAAGACCATAGCCCAATTTGATTGTACATCCTACCCCGACAGGGCTCACTCAGGCCCCTTTACGCAGACTATGGGACAGACTAGCACGGAAAATCTTTCATCGAGTAGAGAAAACGCCTGCGTCTGTGCTTAATCTATCGCTCTTCTCTGTCACTTTTCTTTTCTGAATGCCATGTATCTCAGTTTCTGGACTGTTTTTTTCAATTCAAGGGCTAATTCAAGTGTTTGTAAGCCGTTAATAGGGTTTTTTAATTTGCTTTGGTGTTCATCAAAATTAATTAATAGCATCTGTGTCTCCAGCGGTTCTTGCCGTCATCAGGCGTGCTAACATGGAAACTGGTGTGTCTCGAATCTGTTGTCCGAAGCCCCTCTTGGGTCATGTGTCGTTGAGATTGTTGAGGCCCCTCCCTCCCTTCCCCAACTCCCCCATCTGTTCTCCCGTTAATGATGTCACAAGGGAAAATAGCCAATGGGATCAGAGTTCCATCAACCGCCGTTGGCTAGATGGAAATCCACTTTAAAGTTTCACAGCGAGAAAAACACTTTAAAATTTCTAAACAAGAGGTCCAACCTTTTATCGCTAATGCTGAAGCTTCCCAGACATCGATAACAAACTGAGGAGACTCTGGGTAGCGTTAGTGCAGGGAAAACACACACACACGCACACATCTGTCCCAGCAGTCCAGACCGCCATTTTGGAGCACTTAGTGCACTTCAACAAGAGCAAGCCATTTGAGATTTCTTCCTTTTTAATTTGTTGATAAATTAAAAATGGTTCTAAACACAGAGCTGTGCGAACAGATAACACACAGCATTAGCAGTAGACCAGTAGTTCCCAACTGGTCCAGCCGTGGGGTCCAGACTTGGTTTTAGTCATTAGTTCATTTAAAGCATTAGACAAATTACCACATATTCAATTTGATTCGACAAAATGTAAACAACATGTGGGCTTAATATGCCGAGAAATAAAATAGATTGCAAGAATAAACAGAAATGGCACTTCAAAATAAAAGCTCTGTGCTGGAAATTTACTCCAAAATAAAGTGTTTTTTTACAAACTTGGCAAGCTCACGAGTCACTTGCAGTCCGTTCAGAATGACCCACTTCTGGACCGCGACCCACCAGTTGGGAACCACTTCATTCGATAACGTGGTTTGTGGATATCCATGGCTAGCTGTCAAAAATACATAAGTAATTTGCTTCTCTTGTGACTTGTGAAGCTGAATCATTGATAATGCAGCTATTGCTTTTTCGATAGCTTTGCCACAGGCTTAAATCTGCCTGCCCTGTTCTGCAGAAGGTTGGATTGACAATTTGTGAAAGCATGACCTTCCCTTCTCTCTGATGCCATGAAAAACCCAATCTCCTCTTCCCCTGTGTGCAAGCCCACCTCCTGCATGTAACGTGCGGCTCCAGAGAGTTGCTTCAGATGTATGGGATAGGGATTATATCTGCTGTATTGCTTTCTGTCATGGCATGCTGCCACTCTGTTCTCTCATACCTCTATTTTATCCATTCTGCCCTTTATAAACACAGACGGTGGCAACAGACTGTGATCAGTAGAATACGTATCACATCTTTTTTAAATCAGGGTCACCCACTGCCTCATCCAAGGTGAAAGATAAGAGCTATTTCCACCGCTGAAGATATTCACAAAAGATGTGGAAGTAATAATCAAAGAAAGATGCTGTAAAAGATTTCCCCTCCCCATTTATTTCACTGACCTGCTAGGAGGTAAATAGGGACCTAAGTGTGTCAATGGGCCTCTGGAGAGACGGCACCACGCGTTGAGGGGACCGGCATGATACAGAGGGGCTCCGGTGGAGGGAGAAGTAGGCCATCATCAGCCCCAGTAAAGCAGCTGCAGCTACAAATCACTCTAGCAGCACAGACACGAGATTACAACAGAAGAGCTATAATTATGGCTGAAAGTTTGTGGACACCTGAGCGTTAAACACACATTAGATGGCTCTACATCTCATAAACAAACTTCAGGTATTAACAATCTTGTCACTTTTGAGTCACTATAAACACTCTGATTTTGGACACTCAGATATATTTACTACATAGTGCATTATACAATAAATATAAAGTGCCTGCAGACAGGATGAAACGTTTTCATGAAAACCATTTTAACTTGTCAGAGCGGGAAAAGCAGAGGTGTTACTCCATTGTTTGCCGCAGCATTAAGATTTCCCTTCATTGGAAAATAGCCAGGCCAAACAAAAATAGTAAGTGTGATGACAGGAGTGTCCACTTTCAGCCCTATAGTGTACATGATATAAGATAGCCCCAGTATACCTAATAGCGTATTCTTGGTCTTAATGGCTGTGTTGCGCAACAACCCACTTTCACTCCCAACTTGTCAAATATTGTCACTTAGTCAGTGGCCCTGCATCAGGTACCGACATACCGAGGTACCCATTCGTGGCGGTGTGAGATGCACCAGGTAGCTGCATTTTTTTTGACACTACATGTAACTACTGTAGTATAAAGAGCAATAAATTCTGCATAAGGTAGGTGGGGAGGTGGATGGTTTAAACAAACTCCAGACTTTCATCCGGGAGGCCGCTGTTTGTTTCCCGTGTGGAACAAATAAGTCTGTCAAGTTGTTTTAATAACAATATAGTGTGCTACAATGTGTAGCATGCCATGCTAATGACATTTATCATATGTGATGACAGTCACGTGACGTTATATTACATTAGTAACAAACATACTAATTTAAGCCAAAACATGGTGCTGCAGTTTCCTAAACTCAAGGAAGTAAACCTAAAGACAAAGTTGTTTATGTGTAATCTTAGTTTATTTTAAAAGGGACTGTAAGCATTTAACAAGCAAAAAATGTTCAATTCTTGTAAAAAAAAAAAAAAAAAATGGACGTTATTTTTGAAAAGACACAATCCATGTGAAAAAAGTAAATTGACACAAACTGTCCTGAGCGTCCAAAACTGCGAAGGAGGGGTACATAAAGTGTCATAGTTTGACATGCCAATGACCAAGCGTCGGTATTTGATGAGTTGACAGTGAGAATGCGTTGTGTAGAAACATGATGACGTAAAAGAAAAGTCCAACATTTTGGGAAATATGCTAATATGAAGCTACAGCCAGCAGCTGTGCAGATTAGCTCAGCACAGCGACAGGAAACAGACACACAAAATCTACCTACCAGCCTCCTCTAAAGCTCACTTATTAACATCTTTTGTTTAATCTGTGCTAAAACTGATGGAAGGAGAATAAACATGTTTCCCAAAATATTGAACTAATTAGATGTCACTGATTTGTCAAATCACCGGCACAAACTATCGTGTAGAGGATAGCGTGTGGTAGTAGAGTCAGAGACGTTAGATCTTCCAGCTCTGAGGTTGAGGCTCTGGTTTCCCCGAGGAAACAAATGAACAAACAACAGTGAGGAATGGCACCAGCAGGCTCGGTCTCCATGGCTGCCTGGGCTGAGTCTACTCATCCGCGGGCCCCTCGGGGATAGGTCTCCTCCCGTGGTCCTCTCTCCATGGCACCAGTCCGCCATCTTGTTTTTGTCTGGCTGTGCTAAGTCATTCTAGCTCAACGTGTGCTACGACCGTCTAGGGACAACCGCACATAAAACAGGTTCATCTCTGGCTGATCAGCTGCTGATAAAAGGCAGAGCTGACTCCGAGGCTGTTATTGTAAGCATAATCTGTGCAAGTAGAGATAGAGACACCCGATCTCTGCATCAGTGTAGCTTTGAAAACAAACAACAAAAAGCACAACAACAAAAAAGAGACGGAAAAAGTCAAATTACTGGCTGTGTTATTTTTGCTCTTTTGCTTTGATGTCATTTGAGGTAAATGTTTGTCAAATGTCAGAGTAGTTTTTGTGAATATATGAAACAAATGTACAAAAAATAACAAAAATGGAAAGTTTTATGGTTGTGAAGAGCTTTACTTTACTGAATTAATTTATCAACGGAAAAGAAAAGCAAGAGATAGAAAAGAGAATTTTACTATAGCTCCTCCACAGAGCTGCTTTGTGACTGTGTCTGTATTTGTTGGTATTTCTGTTGATGTCCCTTTTCATCAAGGGACCCAGAACCGGCTCAGAGTACGTGCAATGCCCTTTGACCCCCGCGTCCAAATGACCTTTGACTCTTCTGTTTCTACACAGTAAGACGACCAGTAACGCAGGAGTGAACTCTGAGCGCAGAGCTGCTCCTCACAGCCGCAGATCTCTGTGGTGCTGGAGGAGAAAGGAAAGGACATGAAGCTGGGGACGTCAAGGCTATGACTGCGTTTTTGTTCTGCCTCGTTCCCAAGAGGCCTTTTTCCATTCGACATCCAAACATCACAGGCCTCCATCACTGGTTTTACTGAACTGCTAGCCCGGGAATGCACTATTGATTGGTAAATGAAGATTATGAATAAAGTTTCAAACAAAGAGGAATGTTGCTGTCGGTGTTGTTTCGTCAGAACAAGTCGGTTTACAGGTGTCGATACTACGACTGCATATGTGGAAAAAGTTGTTTTAAGTCTGAAAAATTGCTTGAGCCAGCATTGGTTTTGGAGCTGAAAACTACAAGTTAGACATTAAAAAGACAAAATCCTGCGTTGCAGAGTGACAAAGAAGTGAGCGTGGCAGACCTCTGTAGCGGCTTGAGACTGTATCATAGAGCTGTATAAGCCTTTGCCATTAAAAAAAGTGTTAGCACATAAACACAACCTGATGTTGAAAGACCAAATTATATTTACCATGTGCTAGCAGACAATAACACAGACACTTACAAATTTCTACTAAAGATCCAAATGGCTAACAAACTAATTTTACCTCCAAGTTTATTTTGATCTCACACCCTCTTGACTTTGGTGTTTTTTGTCTTTCCTCACTTCATGTCTCCTCTCTTGCACTGAGCTCAACTGTTGATCAGAGTGAGTTCCCTCAACAACCAGCTAATTCAATATGAGTTATTGGTCTAAAAACAGCCGATAACAGTGTGGGACACTATGGGGACAGGTGCTCACCAGCGGCCTGACACTGAAAGATGGTCGACTGTTGGCTTGGTGTGCCAGGTGCTTTTAAAACAGTTGTAAAATGTCCTCTGTGGCCCTAGAGGAGCTTTTTAAAGTCTGACAATAAAGATCTGATGATTTCGAAGTAACCTTAAAATAACAGTTTAGAAGGTCCCTTTGGCAGCTTTCAGTCATATAACAGGATTTTCGTTGGCCGATTTAAGCTGCCTACTGACGTGTATTTGTAGATGTTAATTTCTTTTTCTTTTTTACTTTTCTGATCCTAATTTGCCCAGCTCTTTGTCTATGTTGGTTTAAAGATTTAGGATTTGTTTTAACCTAATGACAGCAGTTGACAAAACAGTCTCACCTTGTGGTCTAAATAGCAGCTGTTCTGGAGCTTTTGATCATATGGCCTGATCTTCCTCAGTAGATTTAAGCTCAGTGAATTTGTAGATTTTTATTTTTGTTTTAGAGCACTTTCACGACTTCTTGTATTTTTGTCATGTGATATCACTGTCACAAACACAATATGATCAAACTAAAACACCCCACATGTTAGAGCCAGTGTTTTTATTTAGTTTTTGTTTAATTTATGCATTGTCGCCCCCCGCTGGCCAGGCTGTTTGTTAGCTGTCGACAGGAAACTGAACTCTTATTAAAAGGAAGTGAGGCCTTCAGACAGACAGGAAATTTAGGACTGGAAGCCTGCAGGAAAGACGGCGGTATACAGTTTTGTTTTTTGTTTTTTTTTTTTTGTTTTTACCACTGATAATAGCTGTACTGATTCTTACCCACATCTACTGCGAAGCCCAAATGCTGTTGCTTAGTTGAAGTTATAAAGGCAGTTGTTCGGAGCGTATCTTTGTTGTTATCACAGTCTGTATAAACGCCGGAAGAATTTGTTTGTTTATTTAAACTGGAAAGTGCGTCTGAACTCTCCTCTGCTCTGGCTGGTGACCTGACAAAGGTAGGAAAAGCTGCTCAAACACTACATTTACCTCAATACAACTAATGACATCTTATTTGTACGAATTTTCATGCCTGGTAAATACATCCCCAGAGAAAAAAATGATCCAAAATCTCCAAGTCTGTTTCTCCTCGACATCACTGAGCTCAATATAACATCACTAACGCCAAACACAGGCATTATTAGCCCCGAAAAATCCTCACTTTGAGCAATTATTATTATTAAAGCAAGGATACTCAACCTGACCATACGTGTTTCTAGAATTTAAGGACATTTCTAGGATTTAAGCACATTTCTAGGATTTTGGGAATGTCTACGATTTAGGACGCTTTCTGATTTTTTATTTATTTATTTATTTTTAGGATTTTAGGACGTTTCTCTGATTTTTGGACATTTCTATGATTTAGGACATTGCTATATTAGGACATTTCTTGGATTTAAGAAGTTTCTTGGATTTTAGGACATTAGGGTCTTAGCAAGGACCTCTATCAGGGGGTGTGAGGATCCTCCACTGGCACTTTTTTTTTTTTTTTTAATTTTATAAACAAGCTCTGTTGTGATGCTGGTTTATGCACTCTGGCACAATGTTTAAACTTAAAGTACAAAAACAATTCCCAGTGTCAATCAGTTTATTTTAATGTGTATTAGAGAGTGGCTGGGGGGCCAGATTTGGCCCACAGGCCGCAAGTTTAGTATCATTGCCATAGTGTGTCAAAAGGCACAAAATTGAGCCTGGTTATCAGAAAGCTTTGGATACAAACAAGAAACAGTTCAGCATACATGCTTAAAGAATATCATATAACCCAACAACATTACTGATTTTTGAGCATATGCACAAATTTTTACCTTTTCTGCATCACATCAGTCTTTGTTCTTTAATGTCTTTATTTTTGTCAAGTCCTTTGCTACTTTCATGATTTTTTTTTGGTTGGAACAAATGCACATGTTGTAAATTTTGAGGGACAATGTGTCCCCTGCATCTTACCTGAAATCTACACCTCTGAATACAGAGATTATTTATTCAGATTAAAGCGTCACTCGGCGTCAAAAGATTTACTAAGACAAAGAGTCCTGCAGATCTGAGGACGACTCAACTGGCAGGTTATCTGGTTAGCAGTTCATTTTGAAACTGAACACCAAAAAAAACTCTTTCTGCCTCTCCTTTTTCTCTCTGAAGTGCCACAAAGGACATCACCACCTGAATCCTTTTATCCTCAGAATGTGACTTGATTTCTCCCTGAAACAAAGAGGAGAAAAATTAGGAAATATTGTGGATGACTGTTGAGAAAACCATTATGGAGAAGATGTAGAAGGTGATAAATATGTGAGAGCTTTTGCTGTTAAGGCAGATAAAGAAAGCACACATACTGTGTCCCTCTCAGACAATATATCTGTGTGTGTGTGTGTGTGTGTGTGTGTGTGTGTGTGTGTGTGTGTGTGTGTGTGTGAGCTGTGAACCAGCTAGACGACGCTCAGCCTACTGAATCCTTTTCTGCTGGCTCTTTAACACCCCTCTCTCTCTCTCCTTCTTGCTTCATTTTCAGGCCCATCATCCCTTTTTTCTGCCTTTTTCTTTGTTGTTGCTTTTAATAGCATCACCATGGAAGTGAAGAGGGGTTGCTAGGTAACTGACTGGCGTCTGGAAAGGTGTTTGATTGGCGGTCACACCGACAGACACAACAGTGAGTAAGTGTGTGAGGGAGACTTTTGTGAGTGTGTGTTTGCATCATCTGTATACGCTGCATGTGCACAGGGGTCGGTCTTTAATATTCAGAGGTCGTCAGCGTGAAATATCCCATTTTGTTTGGCATTCAGATGATTTCTTTCCACTCTCACGTCTCATATTTAATCCTGAAATCTTTGTTAACTGTTTTGGATGCATGAGAGCACCTTGGACTGCCTTTCGTGGTAACTGCAGAGTCAGAGAGCGACTACAGGAATTCATTACATGGAGAAAAACAGCAGGCAGGGGAGTGATATGACATCATAGGCCACAGTGGTGACACCTAGAGGATTTTATCTGTTCCTGCAGCCGCCTTTAACCATAGTTAAATGTACAACCATCAGAGTACATTTACTCATTCAGGGTTCCTGCCATAAAAAGTCTTTAAAGGCATTGAATTCATTTAAATTCTAAAAAATTTTTCTAAAAAATTTCTAAAAAAATTGTTTGTATTAAATTACTTAAATAAATGTCCCAAAAGTCTTAAAAATGCTCAGGCATGGAATGTAGGATTTTTTAAAAATTGTTTTATCTGACACTGTGTTGTAAAATCTCAGAATAATTGTTATTTTTTTGTTAAATGGTTTATTTAACTCGTCATGCTGGGAATCCAGGCAGGGGAATCTCACATGAAAAACACAAAATTGCCAAGAAAACCAGATGGCGGTGCCAGATTTTTCCCACTTCTTTTGGTAAACCAAGTAGATACTTAATATAATAATATAATATATTCATCGTCTCCCATGTGTCTCACTCAAAATAGGGTTGTTTTTTCAGAATTTGAAGTGGATAATCTAACTTTTTTCGTGGAAAGAAGAAATTTAGGGTTTTATGTCACAATAAACATTTGGGCAACATAAAATTGTCCCTCTTCAATTTTGGTTATTAGAAAAATAGTCTAAAACTTAATTCCATGTGCCAATAAAAAAGCTTTAAAAAGTCTTAAATCTATTTAATTTGAGTTAAGCTGCAGGAACCCTGTCATGTTATACAACTTTATACTTTACTTCACAACGGTTCAGAGGAAGGCCTAAATATTTTTACTCCACTACATTTATATGACAGTTGTTGTTACCGGGTACTTTTTAGCGCACAATAAGCTCATTCCCATCTGTTTTTGCATTTTGACATTTTTTTCCCTGTTGAAGTTTTTTTGGGGGGTAGGTTTTTTTTCATCTCCTGTGAGGGTTTAAGGACGGAGGGATGTTGTATAATGTGTAGTATATTACCCCACTGAGGCACACTGTGATTTGTGATATTGGGCTTTATAAATAAAACTGACTTGAAATTGAATTGAGAGCTCTTAAAATAAAGCAATGTCCTGTTTTGGATATTTAGGAGTTGTTAGAAGAGTGATTTCCCCTCTAAATGCCTCAGATAATATTACTGAAATAAATGTTTGAGGCTCAAAGAAGAAAAAAAAACAATTTTAATGGAAAAAGAAAAAAAAACAATCAATAACATATTGTTTAACATTAAAAGTTTCTTTTTAAAATGTGCAAACATCTTATGACAATTAACTTTTCATATTGTTATGTGATACTGATCCATTTTTGGTTTTTGTTTTTCTGGTGTGGCAGCAATATGCTGCAATATTATTAACAATCCAAGATGTAATTTATAATAATATATCTATCTCAGGGGCAATTTTACTCCAGAATGGGCACTTTTCATACTTTAAGTTCATTTTATTTTGGTATTTACTTAACTGGGATTGTGAATGCAGAATTTTATGTATGTATTCGTACGTTCATGTGTATTGTGTTTTCTACAGTTAAGTAAATATTCTGAGTACTTTTTAGATATTCTATCTGAGCTATTATATATTGGATGGAAAAACAACAGATGTGGCAGTGACACTGAAGCATCTTTCTTTGTTTTTTTATTCGTCTCTCATTCATCACATTTCACACTTACTCCTCACTGACCCAGAAAAGTCACAGGTTGAGACTGGAGACAACATGGACGTTTCAGTAAGCAGTTTCCCAGGTTTGTTTCCTGTTATATTAACAAATATATACAGATATCCCAGGAGGAGCGTCGTAATAACAATGAATCCTTTCCAATAATAACAATAAATTTAATAAATACTCAGTGTTCTTAACCACACGAGGAGAATGAGTTTGGGCTCACTCTTCGACCGGCGGGATTGTCATCATCCCATACAAATAATAACACACACACACGCATGTTCACACACTCACGCTCACCTAGAGAAATTTGCACTGTCAAGTAAAATACCACCTGCAGCCAAGAGAAACTTTTCAACCCCTGTGTGAAAACAGCGGAAAAAAGTTGATTCAGTCCAAATAGAGGCTGACTAACGTGGCTGTTTAATACAACCTGTCAGAGGACAATATAAAGCTTCCGAACGGTCCGACGTGAGGTTGAAATCAGGTCCCTCAGTGTTTCCTTCTTTTGCGTCCACCTTAGCGGCATGAAAGGGATCCATACAGAGTGCTACTGACTGCTAGTGAGGAATGTAAAACGTGTAAAAGACAAACAGATGATCTTATTTCGAAGAAGTGTCAAACCATTCGCACATAAAACAACATGCACTGAAAAAGCACCAGCACACAAAAAAAAACAACTCATTTTGTTCTTCCACACATGCACAGTAATATATATACACATTCACACAGAGAGAAACACACCTGGTCTGCCAAACCAATAAAAAACATTTTTGCTAACAGGTTGGGATGGTACAAGCACTGAGAAAATAAACTCTTTTTTTTCTTTTTTTTCCACTGTACAAGGCTGTAACCAGTCCACCAGTGCTGTCAGAAAAAGGCTTTTCCTGTCTCGGTCTCAGAGGGAAGAGGACGATGACCCCCATGCAGAGTGTGAGGATGAAGGCATGGGAGATGTTTGTGCACCGGCAGAGCAAACAGCGTGCAAAATAAGAACGAAGACACTCTCTAGTAAGGATTTTAACCCTTTAAACCTGGATGGACATCCGTTTTTCTTGTGCTGCATTTAGACGCCTTTCGCAAGCATTCAAATCCTGAGCAAAAAGGTTCTAATTCTCTTCAAAAACACGGTAAAAGGCAACGAGCAAATTGCAAGAAATTGGTAAAAGGTGACAAGAAAACAACCTCAAAATTAATCTTATAAAAAAGAGATAGAGAGAAATATTAAAACAAACTATATTGATGATTATTATGATTTTATATTCAAAATGTTACATAATTATTTTTTTTTTTTCATTTTTAGCACTTTTTTTCCAAGTCAGATCCTTGTTTTAACAGGAAGAAAATAGAAAATTAAGCACTCCAAAAATGTGAAAAACACCTTTGTTGTAGTGTCCAAATCATTATGATTTAGTCACTACAATAAAGGCCTTTTAATGTATTTCCTCCTTGTTATTCACATTTTTGGAGTGCTTGGATTTCTCTGTTTATCCTGTTGGTACCAGCACAAGTTTTTGACCTACGTTTGATTATAGTCTACAGAGCAACCAGTCATCTCTCTCTTTTTCTCAGTTCCTTGTTGGTTTTAGTTTTTTTACTTTCCATTTTTGCTAATTTTCAGTTTAAGTTTCTTGTAACATTTTTGGGGTTGCTCATTACCTTCCTCTGTTGTTTTTGAAAAAAAAAAACAAGCTGATTTGCTCAGGTTTCAAAGGATTTTAAGCAGTCTGGCTCCTGTTTTTTATCAACTATGAGGTGAAATGTGAATGTCTGGAGTGAGAGATGCGAGCAGAAAGTGCTACACAGACAAAAGCAAAAGCACGAGCAGATGAATGAACAGGTGGCAAAAAAGTGGCTTTTTAAGTACTTGAATGGCTTTTGATGGTCGTGAGTGTGTCCTGGTCGTGCTGCTTCCATGAGGGAGGGAGAGGTGTGGGGTAAGGTATGTGGGTGTGCACACTACAAGGCTTTTAAAAGGCCTCTAGGACCCTCAGTGTCGTGCAGGTTAGAGAGCGCTATCAGGGAAAGGCTCGCTGTAAAGGTTTCACACCTTATGAGAGGAATGGCTTCCAGTAAGTGCCCAAAACAAGAAGTGGGATGTTTTTGCACTTTGCTCGGCTCAGACATCAGTAGGCATTTAGCCAACGCTCTGACGCAGAAAAGTTTCACTACAAGTACTGTTGTCCACACAGAGTGGCAGGCTTCCGCTGTCCACACAGAGGGACAGTGTGGTCCAAACTCTGTCCCTCCATGTCCATGTCCATCAGGTTGGGTCTCGTGGTGCTGGCGCTGCTGTCCCCTGAACCGAGGGGGCTGTCGCAGCTGCTGCCCGGCGACGAGCTTAGGGTCCGGGAGAGAGAGCCCAGCTTCCAGGGGTCGGCTCTCATCCTGGCCGGGGTGGGCCGCGGCCGGGGAGCAAACTCCAGCGTCTTGGGTCGCTCCAGGGGGCTGATGAGGCAGAGAGGAAACTGGTCCGGGATCGGTGGTGCGGGCGCTTTACGCCTGTGGGGGACCGGGAAGATGGCGGAGGGGTCAGGGAGGCGGGGGATGTCCAGGGTGTCCTGCGTTCCTGAGTAATGAGAGAGAAGCGAGAAGAATGTTTAAAAAATGATTTATTGTTATAGTTTATGAAAAAATACCAAATACTCTTTGATTGTTGCTAGGAGTCTACCAATACTGTTTTTTCAGGGCTGATAGCGATACAGATTATAATATTATAATAATAAATATTTCTGTAAAAATTTAGAAGTCGAAATATAACAAACTCCAACAGAAAACTTTGTTTAAATCAAAACTTAAACTTCTGTAAAAGTTTTTGGATTCTTCCAGAGGCAATCAAGAAAAACAAAGTTTTCTTCACAAAGAAAACCTTACATGGGGTGAATAACTGCTATGTAAATAGTCGTTTGGGGGTTGAAGTATTTGTTAAATAATTTAGGCAGTCAATTTGTCTGGCTTGTTCTTGTCAAGGAGATAATGGTTCTCATTCATGTCTCACAAATCGCTTTAAATTCTGACAGCCATCACTGATCCTTTTCACTAATTACACTGATTGCCAAATAATTCAGCTCAATGATTTATATTTCTTTTCTTTTGTCATGTGTAACTTACATGTGTCAAAGGCATCTGCGTATTGTGAACATAATAGAGCACAATACAAATGAAAGTTGCGGTTTTTTATCATGATGAGCACGATTTATGTGCATTCCTTATTTACACAAACACTGCGAGCAGTCACAGGCAGGTGTAGATATTGTTGTACCTGTGAAAAGATCAGAGCTGCTAATATATTGGTGAATGTCATAATACACGTAGATTTCTTTCTGCAAACACTTTAAACACAAATTCGTTCTGCTCACATTTCATAAATGGGACCCATTGTTTCTTAAGAGACTTCCTGGTTAAATAAAAACAGTCAAATATTTAATTAATAATTAATAAACTGTGATCATCTGGCCCTCTAGACTTGCAAAAAACACAGTTCTACGTTGTTTGTCACTGTACCTTTGTTAATGAAGTGTGTTGCCCCCGGTGGAGGAGGCATGGGCATGCTCCCATCTGACGGCGTCCTCCGGTGTCCCAGAGTTTGAGCTCGGGGTCGTATCGCCCCGTCTGAGGGGGTCCGTCTGTGGCCCCTGTTCATGGCCATGGCTGCAGACACGTGGGTGGGCGTGAGCGACTGGTTGGGCTCCTTTTTGAACTTCTCTGCCCGCAAGTCCAGGAGGGGATTGAGGGTGGGAGCTGGTGGCGCCGCCGGGGTTTTGACCCCCGTTATTGGGGTCAGGGGGTACTCGTCTGGGTCAGAGGGAAGAAGGGACTTGGTGGAGTTGCAGTCAGACAGAGAGGACAGTGAGAGGAGTGTGACGGAGGGAGAAGGGTCCATGCAGGGGAGCGCAGAGTCGTGATGCCTGGAGAGGGACAGGGAGAGGTTTCTGCTGGGGGGAGAGGTGCTGCGACGGAAACGTCCCGTCCGCTGAAAAAGGCCCTCCTTCTTCTTCCGTTGCTCCTCTCTGAGGTCCTGCTCATCCTGGAGCACCTGACAACGACATCAGCGCACATGAAGGACCTCTGAGTTGATACATTTAGCTGAGAAACATCACATAACAGCTGGAGATTGAGCTGCTGTTTGTGCTTCTTTTAAAAATATGCTGCTTCATTTCTTGATTACATCCTCGCCCTTATAAAAGCAACTACAGCAGAAGATTACAGCCAAGACGTTACTTTCATTGATCCTCTCACTGTACACTCTGTATCTACTCGTGAGAACTTTTTTTGCTTCGACAACAAGCGGAAATCCTCAAACCACAGGATCAACGAGGTGCTGGAACCCGTCCATGCAGACCTCGGTCCGTGCTGACTCGACAGCATCCCGCTGATAGTTTGGCAGCCTCCTCATCCTGTTTTATCTCATCCCCAATTTGATCTATTAGTTTAAGATGAGGGGCTCTGTGACGTGGTGCATTACTGCTTTAATATTCTTCTCAGACAGCGTCGACTTTATAAAAGTGTCTCTGCCTGCAGGAGGATGCTGTTTTGTTACGACAGGGCACGTACCAAATAAAATAAATGTGTGAATGAACATAAACTTCTTTCCCGAAACTTAAAACTTTATTACCCTGAAAGGGATATTGTGTGTTTGCAGACGGCGTGTGAATAAAAATACCCAATAAAAAGAAATTACAAACAATAAAACCTCCAGCAATAACCAAAGACAGTGTAAATAACGACCCCCTTTAAACAAATGAAACAAAAATGAAGCAGCATATATAACATCAAATATTAGCTAAATTACTTTCATTGTGCTGCAGTTTATATCTATAAGTGAGTTGGCTTTTTTTTTTACATTGCGCTTGTCCTTAATTCAGTGTGTTTTGAATGCTTTAACAACTTTGTTCTTGTAAGTCAGCAATTTTATGTTTGGTAATGTAGTGGTGGATTGTTTTTCTGTGCTTATTTACTGTAGATATGTTTATTTATTATTGGCAATGGTAGACTTTATGGTCAGATCAGATTAAAATGGTAATATCTTTTGTCTACAATGCATGTTGTTGTTTAACTTTGAGGTGGGCACAGTTTAAACTTAAATGGAAATTTGAGGTATTTTTCACCTGTCTGGCCCCAGCAGCACAATGTATGTCAGGGCAGGCCTCCTAAAGCTTTTCAAATAATCTTTTACATAAATCAAATATTTCTCTCTTTGTGCTCTGGTGTTGGGTTTAGGCGCAAGAATCTTTCATTGTATTTGATTTGCTTAATACAGAAATATGTTACTGACTCAAATTACTCTGAATGATGATTAGTGCTGGACATTATCAACACAACAACAAAGTATCTGATTTGTTGATTTGACTGCTGCCACAAAAAAAAAAATTCCCTGGCCATATTCAATGGAATTTCTTTTCTCTGTGTAATTAGATTAGATTACATCAGGTGAGAAAGCTTTATTACTTTTTATCTGAAATATTAACCCTGCCGGCCACCAGTGTCATCACATGATGATATTTGGTTAAATTTAGGTTGTAAGGACTGGTGACCAATGTCCAGACAATGTCAAACGTCAATTTGATGTAGAATAATAGATGAATAGATGGTATTTTTTTGTTGGTTTTTTTTTGTCTAAACTGTGTTGTTAAGTAGCCAAAATGAGACGTGTTCCAAATTGTCATCTTAACATACAATTATGACATTTAGTCGTAATATATGGAGAACAAAAAAAAAAAGCGTCTGCAAAACATGAAATTATTAACGTCCACACAACCTGAAATTCTGACATCATTAGAAAATTAAAGTATTGTTATTAATGTTGTTATATTATTATAATATACTCTTTTTTTCTAACCAGAATTTAACATCTGTCCAACATAAGAATCTAATGTCATACTGATGTCTGGCAGGAGCTCACTAGTAATTATAAGAATGAATGGAACGAAGCAATACACTTTCAATATCTGGCTCAATCTGTTACAGGAAAAGCTCAGTCATTTTCCCTCAATGTTATATTTTGTCAAAAGCAGTGTTGACCTGTTAGTAAAGGCCTAATTATTTCCTCTGTTGTGGTTTACTAAAAGAAAGCTGTTTCACATTTTTCTCTGTTCTTTCTGTTTTCTCACCTGTAGTTTTCCCAGCTGCAGCAGGTCTTGTCCGAGGGCAACAGACGCGAGCAGAGAGGCACAACCCAAAAGCAACATATCGCTCTTCTTCCTCTGGCCGCAGCGACGCAGCGAGTCCTGGTAGCTAACCCCCGTCCCCAGCCCAACAGGCACCTGACAGGAACTGGTGTTAACAACAATAGGCAACGTGTTTTGCCCCAGGCTGCTCCACAGGGACCCCGAGTCCTCCACAGCTCCGTTACTGCTGGTCTCTGAGGGCAGCAGGGACCCCGGTGACTCCTCAAACTCACAGCACTCCTCTGTTTCAGAGACAGAGAGCAGTTAGTAAGTACTGAGCTGATTAATTCTTCTTTCCTAACTTCCAATGAAAAGTAAAGACAGCGACACTTACAAGGTGCTTGTCAAGCGGCTGCAGTGTTATGCAAATGCAGAGTAATAGTAGGCTATTAAATAAGGGTCGACAGATTATTGGCCTGGGCGATTATTGGAGCTGATATTTTGCATTTTGCCTATTATCTGTTTTAGCATTAAAAAAAAAAGATATTTTCAGATTTGATAAAACATTTGCTAAAGACATTTAAACAAATTAAACGCACACATTTTGTGTTGGAGTTTGTTATGTTGTTATGTTCCAAAAAATCAGCTCCAAATATCGGTTATCGGTCTCATTAACCACTAAAAATTGGTATCTGTAGCTGCCCTGAAAAATCAATATCGGGTGACTTCTAGTTCAACATGTATTGAAAGTGAAAGTACTGAAATGGACAGTGGATGATAAAAATATAATGCATGTCTTAAATGTCAAATGATCACAAAATTGAACAGACAGACCCAAACATATGAAAACAATTCAAGATTGTATTTTTTTAACTTTTTTCACTCACCCATCTCGTTGAGGCTGGAGAAGCCCGCGGTCATGGGTGCATGTTTGGGGGACTTGCCCAGATTTGGTGCACTGGACGACCAAACTTTGCATCCCTCACCGAGCGACTTCAGTCTGCAAACAGATAGCAAGACGTCAACACACCACCAATCACAACTGACCTTTAAAAGAAAAAACAAACTGCCACAATGTTGTTTGGAAAGAAATAAGAATCAGAAAGGTTGTCGGGTGAGAACAAATATCAAACACAACACAGATTTCTTTCAACCACATCTCCAGAAATGCTTCTGGCCGCTCCACACGCTGTGATGACATATTGATTTATAGGTTCTGTTTCTCCGTGGTACAAGAAATAGTCTGCAGAAAAATACTAGAACAGGCAGTTTCTTCTTGCCTGTGACATATGTAACATAAAATGAGCCTCATGAGTCTCATCATCACGATCCTCGTGATCCAGTTTTTGTCACTGCAGTTTCATCAAGTACGTTACGTTTCGCCTCCTGTAAGAAAACACTGCCCTGCTGTTCTACTCACAAAGACTTTCTGACTTTCTGCTGCATTTATCTGCCAATATCTTTGTAGATTTGGGAGGACAGTTTGTCTACTAGGGCTGAATAACAGTACTTGATACCTTTAAAGTATTGACAGAAACAACCCAGAACCAAGCAGTTTCAGACTTCCCCACACAATACCTGCATTTTATCCTTTTTGTACCCAGATTTAGGAAAAAAATGATTTTGCTCACAGCAAACTCACTGATCTTTGTGGTGAAGTTGATGGATATACTACACACCTGCGGCTTCTGGTGGCATTATACGTAACTGAATCCTTCAATACACGTGATGAGCATCAAATGAAGTTGAAAAAAATATTAAATGAAGTACTCTTTTTGGGTTCTCAGAGTTTTGATGACCAGATATGATTGAGGGCCGCACAGTAAAAATGCACGCATCTCAGTTCCACATTTAACTGCAGCTCTCAACCAAAATGACTAACTTTAGCGAACAGCTGTAACATTGATGACTTCACATTACTCCAGTGACACTTGCGAGGTGTCGCTAGTTGTCATTCCTGAACTGACAGATGCCTGTCAAGCGGGTGCAAATGCCCAGTAATGTAGCTTATTAAATGTATTGAAAGTGAAAGCACTGAAATGGACAGTAGATGATTAAAATATAATGAATGCTTTAATGTCAAATGTTTTTTAGGGCCTCCATTGGCCAGCAGGCAACACTTACAGGCACTGTGATTTTTTTAAATGATACGAAGGCCTCTTTGCTTCAAAGCTAACCTGCTGCAAATTATCTGATCGCAAAATTGAACACAGACTCAAACATATGAAAGAACTTTAAGTTTGTATTTTTTTAGCTTTGAGTGTGTTAATGCTGCTATTGTGTTTGTGTCCTAATGTCCTAATGCAGTTCATGTTAGTTAGAATGGGTCAAGTGCCAAAAACATATTTTTAATAATGTGTAATATTTCTGAAACTTTTCCCAAAATAATCAGTTTGTTTTCACGCTAGCAGGTAAAAATTTCTAACCACTGAAGAGTGTTATTTGGTGGGTTTCCATTAACCCTCAAATTGCGCAAATTGAAACTACAAATATAAATACGCATAATGGAAACATGTCAATATAGAAAAACTCCTATATATCACAATAAATGTTATGCTTGCATGAGGTTTTATTTCTGGTGATTTGAAAAAGCCAAATTTTGTAAAATTGCAATGGAAGCACTTTTTTTGCTTTTATAGGTCACACGATGCTATGGCAATGCACTGCTGTGCACGTGTCCATTCTCATACCAGCTCGTCACATGGTGTCGCTCTGCCAGTGACCTTCTGTGTCGTTTTATCTTGGAATGTTATCGTGAGAGAAGTCGCCTGAGATCGCTTAATGGAGACTTGCAATTGTGTTTTATTGACATTTCGAAAATATGTTTAGGTTTTGCACAAATCTGTAATGGAAACCCGCCTATTGTCAGTTAAAACTGATTTTACATGCATCACTAGAATGTAAACAAACTGTGCGCATACTTCTCCTCCCCGCCGACCCTCTCCTTCTGGAGGGTGGAGCTTGGACCCCAGGTGCGTCCTTTCTTCTTGCTGGTGGACAGGTCTTCCTTCTTACACACAGCGCTGCGGCCCCACGTCTTACTGCCGTCACTCGGTGTCACTGAGGGACATTAAGATAACCTGTATTACACTTCTACCTCATTCACTTCTCTCACACAGGATGCTTTCTGACTTTCAGGCGTCTGCACTCACATCTTATGGCTCTGAGGCGGGGTATGACCCCTGGGCTGGCAGGCGGCGTTGTGCTCTCACTCCCCTGATTCTTCCTCTTGTCTACACTGGGAGACGCCTGGACTGTGATCTTGTGCTCAAAGCCTGCAGGTGAGAACAGAGTTGGTTTTTACATAAACGTATTTATTTTGCCAGACATTAAATAACTTTGGGAACACAGTGGTGCAGACTGGAGCTTCATCATTACTGTTTTGACCACACATGCCTTCAAAACGAGCAAAATGCTGACAAACCGAGTTAAAATTGTGTTTTTCCTCACTTCATAATAAGGAGACTGAAGTGACTTTGCAGTGTATTGCTGTAGATGAACGTATAACTGTCTACATCCTAAATTACATGAAACTGGGAGCTCTGACTCCTCAGATTAAAATAAAGTGCAGCTCCCTCAGCGACCCACCAGAGGGCAGACTGATGCAGTTGCTGTCTCGGCCGAGTTTCAATAATCGGCTCTTCTTGAAGTGTCCTTTTCTCTTCTTCACACTCGGTTTCTCCTGGTACATCTGGTGGATGATGATGTTCAGCTCTCGCTCCACGATGTCAATCTCCCTCTCCGCCAGCTCCTGCTCTCTCCTCCTCAGCTGCTCCTCCTGCTCCCTCTGCTCCTCAGCTGCTCGAGCCAACGCCTCCTCCCAGGACCTCAGCTCCTGCAGGGAGGGGAGAGGAGGAGGGAGCAGGAGAGGAGAGGAGAAGAGGAGAGTGAGGGGAATGAGGAAAAAGCAGAGGATAAAGGGAGGAGAAGAGAGAAAGGATGAGGAAAGAAGAAAAGAGGATATAGAGAGGAAGAATGAGAAAGAAGAAAGAAAGGAGGAGAGGAGAAGATGAGGATGAGGATAGGTGACAGTAATAGTGGGGAAGCAGACAGGAAGGAGAGGATAAAGGGAGGAGATGAAGAGAAAGGAGGAGAGGAGACAATGAGTGGAGGAACAACAGAGGAGAGAAAAAGAGCAACAGAAGATGAAGATAAGGAGAGTTGAGTGAGAGGGAGTGGAAAAGAGGAAGAGGTGAGGAATAAGGAGCAAATAAAGGAAGGAGGGGAGGAAAGAAAAGTGAGGACAAGAGGGGAGGAGACAATGAGGGGAGGAAGAAGAAAAGGATGCAGAAGATAAGAGGAAAAAGGAATGAGAAGAGGAGAAAGGACAGGATGAGAGGATCAAGAGAGGAGGATTAGAGGAGAGGAAAAGAGAAAGAGGTGAAGAGAAGGTGAGAGCAAGAATGAGCAGAGGAGAAAAGAGGATGAGGAGGACAGGAGCAACAATGGAGAAGAGAATGAAGGGGAGAAGAAAGGAAGTTAGAAAAAGTGAAGAAGAGGACAGGGACAGGAAGAATGAGGAGACAAGAAGGAAAAGAATGGAGAAGAAAAAGAGGAGAGAAAGGAGACATTAGCAGAGCAGCACCTCCTCTCACACCTCCTTTGGCGACAGGCTTGTTGCTAAGGTGATTGTTATTTGCAGAAACACCTCAGACAGACGGTGATGTGGTGAGATTCCTCCCACTCTCAATATGAAATATGACTTTCTGCTGAATTCTTTCTTCTGTTACAACAAATTAACTCTGATGAAACACATAAAAGTCCTAAAAGTTCACATATATAATTTCTCTAAAATCTCAGCGTTCTCGTAGTAACGAACACACCTCTAAGACGTGACCTGATCTGTGTTTTCAGGTTTCTCACCTTCTCTTTGGCCCTGAGCTCGTCAAACATCTGCTGGATCTCCAGCCTCCAGTCCTCCTGTAACGAGTGAAACGACTCCAGAGGCATCTGAAACATGGCCGACTGCTCGATGGCCAGCAGCCGCCGCAGGATGCTGGTGAAGGACGGCCTGCTGCGGGGGTTCGGGCTCCAGCACTCTGAGGGGACCAGAGGCAAGAGAGGAAGTTATCACCCAGGTTAGTGCCATTTTTATGTGTTTTATAGCTCTAATTACATGTTTTACAGTGGTGATATAAATGATATTCACTCAGCAGATGCATTGCATTCTCTAAACACCAACTTAATAGCCACAGGGCCATAACTGGCCTATATAAAAAAAAAGATTCATACAGAGCTTGTTTCTGCTGATACTTTTGCTTTAAAAATAAAGAGCTTTTTGACAGTGAAAGAAAAAATGTGATTGCATCACTTTTGTTTTTGCTCACATCACAAGGTGAAATAAAAGATCTAAGACTTTTTCTTTGCACACAAAATGTTTATTTCTCTCAATTTTGTTCCCAAATTTGTCAAAATCCATGTTAATGAACACTTCTCCTTTGCCAAATGAAGCCACGATCTTGCAGGTGAAGACTCTGGATTTGGAGGTCCTGAGCTGGTATAGTTACATGTGGTCAGCTGTTGTAAAGGCTGGTTCGATGTACTGCCAAAGTCTCAGAAATATATATATTTAATATTAAATATGTACATCGACAGGGATGGAGCCTTTGGTCTGTACTCTGCGTTCATTTTGTCATATTTGTGCATGTTTTCTAAAAGCTTACACCTGTATAGTGATGATGCTGTTTAATCAGCATCTTGATATGCAAACCTGTCAGATGTATGACTTATTTTGGAAAAGGAGAAGTGCTCACTAACAGATTTTTAACACATTTGCAACCAAAATATGAGAAAAGTAAGTCTGTTATAAGCATAGAAATATCATTAGGGCACTATTTTAACTTGTAAAAAATGGTAGCAAAATAAGTGTGTTTATATGTTCCTTCAGTGCCAAATGTGCGATCCCAAAAGACTAAATTCATCAAAAATCAATAGCACTCAGCCTCAAGCTCATGTGTTCCTACTACAAACATAAACCTTTAAAAACAGGTCTCCACCATAAAGTGCAACAGCCCAGGACAACTGACGGGACACTGATTGTTATTCATCATGTGTACATTGGGTGTTGCTGTGCTGGTATCTTGGGCTCAGGAATACGGGTGGGGAGGTCACTGGGGTCAGGTGTTTGACCCGGAAGGGCAAAGGGTTTTTGACTACTGTGGTGTCAACAATTTGTTTGTCACGCTGTAAGTTGTGTGTTTGTTTTTTCATGGAAATTGTAGAAATTGATGTTATTCACCTTTATGTGCGACAAAAACATACAAGATTATTATGTTGCAGCTGATGCCTGCACAGCCTTTACTGATGCATTAAACTCTATGACTAAAGGTGGCGTACGGCATCAAACCAAAGCAAGCACAGTGAACAGCCAGTTCACTCCTGGCTTAGATACCTCAGGGGCTCCTAAATATGTTTTAATTATTCTTTAAAAAGACTCAGTATTTTCCTAAAACAGGTGGCCACTGTGGTTGTTATCAAACATGATGAAAACAGGCATACATAAGGCATTTGCTGGGGACTATTTTTAGGAAGGTTAATGCGCCTTTCCCACCAAAAATAGTGCCTACATGCAGGTTTTTCAAACTTGTAAAACCACTAAATACAGATGATTGACTACATTCCCACTGACAGTCAACACACCACTGCAGCATACGAGCCTGCCTTTCTGTCAGCTTTTTTGTGTGGGTTGTTTTGTTCGTGTGTCCATGCAACATCACGGAGAGGCAGAAGAACAGGTAAACAGGTGACAGCAGCAGGAACACATGTCTTTGAAAACTTTTCAGTGGTTCGTTCTTGTTATACATCTCTGACTTATTCAGTCTCTCCTTCAAACTCGATACAGATAAATTTGATTCAATGTTTTAGCATGGCTTGGGAGGAGATGGACAGTAATTAGTGACGGCGAGTCATTGCATCTTGCCGGTTAGGGAGCTGAAATCACCGCGTTCGCATGGGTGCTGTACTTCCATCAATGCTGATCGGAGCCAGACATGATCAACGAATGACCCGCGTCTACTGCAGATTCATTTGACCCGGTGTGAATGCTGATCATATGCATTCTCACTGAGGCTAAATACACGTTAGAGCATGTGACCACATAGCCTTTTTCTTTGCAATAAAAGCTGTGACAGAGTATTGGGGATCATTTCATCCCAGCAAGTAATTTAAAAAAGAACTCCCAGCCTTTTTCTTTTGCATGTGTGGGTTTTGTTTGTATGACAACACTGTCTTGACAGTAGTGTTATCTAGGTAGCTAACATCACTGCATTAACAGAGTTTTGACTACACAGCCAACAACAAGCGTACAATGTGTACAAGGTGATGAAAGTACAACACTAACCAGCAACATTCAGTGTCTGCCTGCTCTGCTTCCACAAATAGGCTTCTCTGTTTTTGTTAAAGCTAAAGGAGCGGCAGTGACAACTCCAGAGCCTCTCTGAACATTTTGGCATATTCACCATAATCCATCTCAGCAATCTACCCTTCATAAGTACAGTTTAAAGTGTATGAACAGCACATCATGCAGTCATTATTACAGTTGATACAATCTGAAGATGATTGAACCATGAATTTTGGTCTATATATATAATATATATATATATTTTAACATTTCTGGCAGTAAAGATGGCAACAACAGTAATGTAAGAGAGCAAGATGGCACAACATATGGCACCCATCATGAGCCAAACCCTGACTGACAGTGTTGCAGAAACATGGTGCTCACCTGCAGCGATCAGTGCCACCTCTCCAACACTTAACCACAGCCATAACCATCTACTAAAAGACACTATTCATGCATTGGAAGTCAAATGCAAATGAAGAGCTGTTTCACAGGCTAAAAATGTAGTTTACTGCAGGTAACATTTTTTTATTAGATAAAATAAATTAGCATAAAGAGTATAAAAGTTGGAGGAAGAGGAGATGAAAGCGAGATGATGAGGGGAGTAAACAGGAGCAGCAAAGGATGACAAAGGAGAGATTAAGGGATGAACACGGATAAGATAAAGTGGAGTGAGAGGGGAAATGAGGAGGAAAAGAGCTTTAGGAGCAGAGTGGGAGGGAAGCGGAGGGAGGTGACTGAAGTTGGCTGACAGTTTGAGAAAAAGCTAAAATCCAGCCTGCAGCTTACCCATCTGCATTTTTCTTTAAAGTAGCTTGAGAATCAGCACATTAAGGCAGTTTGGATATAATGCAGGTGTGTGTTGAACTGTGAAACAAGAGCTGGTTAATACTCTACCACTGTTAACAGACTTGCTGCCTGGATTATTTGCAAGGTGAAAAGGAGAAATTTGACTCAGGGGAGCTCTGCACAAGGATATATAAAAAGCAACTTAATGAAACACTCGCTTTCTATCTCTTTTAACTCTTAGCGTTCATCTCAGCCCCCAGATGTAGAATAAAAACAACTGTAGCCTCCAAAATTCAAGTAAGGTTAAACCATTTTAGAGTGAGAGGATCTGAACACCCAAGGGGCCTTTTTTCAAAGTGAGTTTCTGTATCATCAGTGACATGTTGAGGCCATATTTGATGTACAGTACGATGCCAAAAGAGAAAACACAAGGGCACTTAATGCTCCTGAAAGTTTACTTGTCAACTATGAATGAAGGGGACAAGTGAGACTAGAAGGAAGAAGTCGCACCAATGAAAAAACAAACATCTGTCAAACTGTTTTTCTCAACTTAAAACTTGTAAATCACTTTCTCCACAAGGACAGAAGTATCGACTTGGTATTTGTGGATTCTAAGGGGACTTAATTTCCTGTCAAACTGTTGCTCAGGAGGTAGAGCGGGTTGTCCACTAATCTGAATGTCCTTCAATCTGCATGTCTTTAGGCAAGACACTGAACCCCACGTTGCTCCTGATGGTTGTGCTGTCAGTGTGTGAGCCTGTGTGTCAGTTAAGGCCCAGACACACCAGAGTGACTTCAAACAACTAGTGGAGACAAAGGCCGACTGTTGCATTTGCTCATGTCGCCTGTGTCAACTGCTATCTAGTGCATATGTTCTGCGCCTGCATGAGAGGAAATGACTCTCCATAGCAGCAGCATCGGTACTCTGATTTTTCATTTAAAAGGAAACTGGCACCATTTCTGCTCAAGAGATAAATGGCTAAAAAATAGCATAACCTTTATAAAACACGTCTGTTTGGATCTTATGCTGTCTTGACTTTAGTTTGCTTTCTTTGTTTTCATTCCCTCATCGTACGCTGAGCTGAACTGACAATCAGATTGATATCATTCACTGGACAGACTCCTGTGTCTCTGACACAGATTCAACAGACCAGCGGTGCAGCTGAGAAGCACTGCAAAAACTTAGGGTGCTCACCAACAGCCCGACACTGACCAATGGCCGACCTTCAGCTTGGTGTGTCAGGAGTCTTAAAATGAGTAGCATGTGACACCTTGTATAGTAGCCTTTGTCACCAATGTGTGAATGTGTGTGAATGTGAGGAGTAGTGTAAAAGCACTCTGATAAATGGACTTACATTTGTACCTTTTTAGTCTTACAACCACTCAATGTTCTTTTCTACTTTTGGGACAACCTGATGTCGGCTTGTGATTTCTGTGTATGGTCATCTGCTCCAGGCACGCTAATACAAGTGGTCACATTATGTAGCTCACACTGCTACAATTAACTATATGCTCAATGTTAGGAAAACATGCAATCTTTGCTGTTGATGTTGATAATGTCTCCCTGATTTTGGTTGTCTGGTTGTGTTTACAGCTTTTATTTATAATTATTCACGGTAGAAAGTGCAGTCATGTTCCGTTACAGTCACTCCCTGGCTGCAGTGACAGTTCAGAGAGACAGAGGTGTAGAAGACCGGAAACGCTGACCAATCAGAGCCAGACTGGGCTTTTCAGAGGGGGGCTTAAAGAGCAAGGTGCTAAAACAGAGCTTTTTAGACATAGGGTGAATACAGGAGTTCCAGCAGGGACAATATGAGGAACATGAAAGTGTTTTTTGAACATTTAAACATCCAGGTGGTCGGGCTGCTTACCTGCCAACAGCAGAGCAAAAGGTTCAGGACATGTTGAAGGAATGGGGAGTGTCAGCTTGTTCATGGCAAACACCGTAAGCGACCGCCAGCGCATCTATCTCCCGGTAAGGAACCTCGCCAGTGAGCAGCTCCCACAGTAACACACCGAAACTGTGATGAAAAAAACAAGGAAAACATTGATTTTATTTAGGTTTGAATGTTATACCTGATGTCAATAATGATCCTCGAAGAGGACGATAATGACCACAGTTCATTTAATAACTGAAGCATCTGAGGAAACTTTCCCCGCTGATGATGAAGGTCACGAGATGTGTCTCCCTTACGAGTCTGCCTGAGGACATTATAAATTGGGGGGAGTAAGTTGAAACTGAGAGAGGAGTGCAGTACCTCCACACGTCGCTGCTCTTTGAGAAGAGGGAGAGCTTGATGACCTCTGGGGCCATCCAGGCGTACGTCCCTGCTGCACTCATCTTGGTGGTCTGGTGCCACTCTCTGGCCAGACCGAAGTCTGTGATCTTCAGGGTCCGCCCGCCTAAGTCGTCCCGCTCCACTGGTTCCAGGATCAGTACTGAGGAGGAGGAGGAGGGAGGAAAAGAGCAGAGAGGAAGAACAGTTTATGTTAAAAGATGACGGCGCTGTACACACAGAACTAATCAGACAGCAAAATACACAAAAACTGCTTCTGGGACTTTTCGATATGTAAATGCTCCCTGACAAGAGGTCAAACTACACAGACAGCGGAGAGCTCAAAAAGTCAGGAATTATTAGCTTTTTTTAAACTAAAGTACAAAAGATTCCTGGTTTCAGTTTCTTAAATGTGAATATTTGCTGGTTTTCTCTTTATTATAGTACATTGAATATATTTAGGGTTTTGACTGACAGTTAGACAAAAGAGGAAATTTGAAGACCTCAGCTTGGTCTCTGTATTACACTTTTTAGTCACAATTTTTTTGGCATTTTATGAACCAAACAATTAATCAATTTATAGGAAAAAACAGCAGATTACAGACAATAAAAATAATAGATAAGGCATTAAACAAACATGTATAATGAATAGAACAGAGAAAAAATTACTACATAGTCTTGTTCATTTCAAGGGACACTTTGATGATTTTTACCAGGTCTGTGCCGCAGCACAGGGGGAATGTGTGCAGATGAACTGTGTAAAGCTACAGTTTGTAACTTTTTTTTATTTGAAAAATTAATACTAACTTTTGGTCATATTTTCTGAAACTTTCACTGTATTCCCAGCACTAAATGAGACAGATAATCTGTGAAAAGAGCCATCTGTCATGTCAACTGCTCATGAACTGCAGTCAGAATAAACAGCCCTGATCCAATGTGAATCAAAATTCTGTTAATGCATTGCCTATTTCTCGCAACCCTAACCCTGTGAGCACAAATCTATAGGATGAAACAAAACACATCATTTTGCATAATCAATGGCATGTTTCGCATCATGCTGCAGATTTTCTTCTTATTTTCTGTGTTCAAAACATTTATAGGCATGGTGCTCAGGTGAGGTTGGGACTTTATAAAAAGGTAGCAATCAACTGTCAGATGGCAAGCAGCAAATAATGGACACAACACCCAAAAAACACAAAAATAGCAAGAGGAGACACCAAGTGGATAAAGCTCGTTTCAAAAGTAATTCTGGGGTTGGGCAAGTTCTGAAAGAGAGAATAAGGAACAACACAGTTGGCCTGGTGGGTGTTTGCAGTTAGCTTACTAAAGTATTGGCTTTTCCATTACAACAAACAAATGTAACATTCCTACAATAGTAGCTTGCAGTTTACCTATGTAAAGTGTAGGGAGGAGGGGCCAAATTTAAATATATGGTGTTTACCAACAATAACGGACAATTCCTGCATAGTTTACCTTAAAGTGGTTTTGATTAATGAGTTTTCTGAGAGAAAAAAAAAAACGGAGTAGGTGTCATTTCTGGTCCAGTTTGACATATCTTAAACTTGTCACATTCAAAAACAAAATGTAAAAGGTGTGCATGCTCAGTAACACAGTCATGTTTACAGTACAGGTGTGGTCGGACTAGTGTGCTCAGCAGGTTTCTGCCAGAGGGCACAACTATCGTCTCTGGTCCAGTAGTGTGTGATCTGTGGATATTTTCCAGTTGTCAGTCACTTTAATGTCTTCTGTGTTAATGTTAGCTTTAAACCTCATCTCTCTCTTCCATGTACGACTTCCTCCTTCATTTCCGTGTGAGGGCAGGCTATGGAAATATTTGGAGTGTACACAGTTCATAGGCACTGAGGCAGCTGGGGGTTGATCTCTCCCTCTCTCTCTCTGTCTCTCTCACTTATCTACAGGCGTATGCAAAGGGTGGTGGAGAGACTAAGACACACACACACACACACACACACACACTCACACACTCACACACACACACTCACACACACACACACACACACACACACACACAGCGATCTTTGTTTACACACACGCACTCTTGCACATGCACACACAACCTTTCACGTGATAAAGGTGTGCCTCTCTGTGCTCCGCTCTGTCCACAAGCTCGCTAGGAGACCAGTTTCAGTGATAAAGAATTGATCTCAGGCCACTCCGCACATATTTCCATAGTCAGAAACAAGTATTCGCATCCTTACCGTACCACACAGTAAAAATACTCTTTACTTTATGCTTCATAGAAAGTCCCCTTTAAAGTAGTAATATAATGTAAAAAATATAATATAGTATACTTGAGATATATATATATACACAGTATATATTTATTTATATATATATATATATATATATATATATATATATATATATATATATATATATATATATATATATATATATATATAAACAAAATATATATAAAAACTGGGTAATTAACTAATTTTGTCTAGTGAGTATCTCTGCTTTTGCTGTTAAAATACTTTGTAAACTATTTGAAGTTGCTATATAAATAAAATTATAACTATTATTTGTGGTGTTGACATGGCTACACATCAGTGTAGACTTTAATTGACATTAGACTGCTGATACGTGCTGATACGTTGGTCTCTGCAGCCCCAAAATAGAACTTATAAATGAATATTTGTAAATAACCTTAAAACCACTATTAAATAAAACACAGTTAAAAACCAAGCAGCATGTTAAAGAATAATACATAGCAGGAGTGATGATGATGCCGTTGTTTGGTTCTGTTTTAAAGTGCAAGGGAGGCATAAAGAGAAGACATCATAGCGGCCCTTTAACGCAATCTCACGACACAAATAGACAATAGAAATATAGTTTAAAAAATCGAATCCCCCCCCCATGGAAAACAGAGTGGACGCAATGTCAAACTGCAGATGAAAACAGGGTGTAACAAGTTGACAGTTTGCTCTGATATTAGGTCAAGTCCTCTACCAATTGAATCTTGCTTTGTCTCATGTCAACATTTCTAGGAAATTATGACAGCTGTTTTTTTTATTATTTATGGAGAATATGACTGCAGCTTGACTTTCTGTAATGTGCGGTGGTTTAATATATAAAAATATATTATATTTTATAATATGATGATTATGTCTTTGGTATGTTAAATTGACATTTTCAGATGTTCAGCTGTTAGATAAACATAATAGAATAAAAAGAGTATAATTTTCTTTAAATGAAGTTAAGTAGAAACATTAGTATAAAATGGGAAGAAGTACTTCCAGAAATGTCACCCGTCGTCTTTTCTATTCTGTCGCTATCGTCTGTGTGAGGGACAGCTGTCTCCTCGAGGCTAACACTTTTTTCTGTCTCTGAAAAACAAAAGATGGAGTCCAGGCACACTCGGAGAGGACGAGAGGACGGGATGTGTTTGCATGCTTTAGATGGGTGTGTCTTCCTCACAGTCTGCCTTCCCTGGTTTATTTTGTGTGTAAAAATGCAAAGAGCATCCATAAAGGAAAAAGGAGATGATGGCCTGTAGGTGGAGGACGGGATAGAAAGGACAGAGAGGACAGAAAAAGAGGAAACTGAATGGAGGTCTGATTTAGCAGCGTTTCCACCTGCTTTAGCTCTCCTCATTTATTTCTTAACATCATCGTGTTGCTTTCACACCTCGAGAATGCCACAACGCAGCTTCTTGGCACCACCTGCACATGTTCATTCATTCATCCCACCACAGGTTTTCACTCCCGGTAGCATTTCATACACACGTCAGAGATCAACATGTTTGTATTCAGCTGGCAGCACAGAAGACAGAAGTGCAGCGATACACAAATAACACCAGCGAGGCCGTCGGAGGCATCGCAGCATGTTTTATTACAATGAGGGAGGAAAAAAAAAGACCTCAAGGATAGTGTGGCTTTTACACAAAGCAGTGCTGCTGGAAATGTTATCCCAAAATAGAGTGCAGCATACAAATGAGAAGAACTCAGGAAATACAACTGACTCCCTGGTTACTGCAAAGTCTTTCATAGCAACAAGCATTATGGAAATTATCACAGGCCTGGATGTGTCACTGAATAATCACACCATAGCATGAAAAATAAAGAATAAATGCTTCTACATGGCTCTGTAATGCCACGATCAAATGTTGAACGTTAATGTTTCAGTCAACATTTAAACACACAGTAGACAACCCGTTTAGTGTTTGTCCTCCAGTGACACCTTTCTGCACACAGCCAACTTTAATCAGACTTTATCTTACCAATCACCTGTTGTAACCTACCGTACAAAGAGCTGCTAAACAAATGTAGTCTAGCAGCCCTGTGAGGCTGCAAAGAAAAAAAATCAGCAAGATGGATAAGGAATTCGGTCCAAACTTTGTTTTTGATCTTAAGCCTGAGCAGTGAAGTAAAAGTAAACTTGCAGTAGTAATAATGCTCGTGTTTAACAGTCATTATTTTTACCATGTGTACCATTTTAATTAAGCAATCTAGCATGATAAGGTTTGCTAATTAACACTTAAGTACAGCTGAGGCTGAAAGTCAGAAGTTATTTGATCTTTAACCAGAGTAAATGTCAAATTTATGTCGCCACAATTACTTCCAGTTAGACTGGAAGTTATAATTTTAGAAGTTTTTTGAAAATTTTTAAATAATGTTGGCGTAATTAATATTACAAATACAAATTAAGCTTTTGGTAGCCTACTAGTGGAATGAAAAAGCGACTTGATTTAGTTCTTTGCAAAAATTAAAATCAATTTGCTTTTCATTCCATTACATTAAAAATACAACCAAATTCTCACAGTAATGTGCCATTTTTTTCAAACTACAGTTAAACACTGTAAATCTTATTTTTTTGGGCCAAAAAACAACCCTTTACATAAACAAAAGACTGCTCTTTCATAGCATGCAGTATTTTTTATTTTACAAGTAGTTGGCCAAACAGAATGACAGAAGCCACATGCAGCCATCATTAATTATCTTGTGACCCACAGGTCAGCTGCCATATAACGCTAAACCTCACATTCTGCTGTAGAAAACTGTAATAAATTTAGCATTAATATACTGTTGAAGTTCATTACGGTAGTGGCACTGTAAAATAATGGTAGGATGCTGGCAGCTATAGCTGTCAGTAGTTTGCTGCAATTTTCTTGGAAATTTTGTTACAGTGACACAAATTGAAAACATTAGCTTATTAAAGTTTAAAGTTTTTATTATAAAGTTTATCATTGGGGACATTAAATTGCATGATGTCATAACAGATATTATCGCAATACTCTGTATATCGCAACATTTTTTGAATCACAATAATATTGTATCATGACTTCAGTATTGTGATAATATCGTATCGTTGTGCCTCTGGTGATCCAAACCCCTCGTCTATCATCAAGTGTAGACTTGGAGGAGGCCTGCGTGGTTAAGGGCACATAGTTTGAAACTTTACGGCATGTTGCAGTTCTTTCAAAGCTAAGCATTATTGATCAGTTGTGAAAAATATTGATTATCTCTCAAAAACACCTGCTGACTGTCACACTGTCAGCCATCAGAGAGGGCAGCAGTTTCCTGCACCATGTGATAAAATGTTGATTTAACCTTTAAACCGCTGTCACTCTTTTCTCCAACCTTGTACCCTGACCCTGGCTAAGTGTTGAGAAATGGCTCTGAGTCACTGTTCAAACACAGATGTGGGAGTAACGAGCAAGGCTTTAACCGGACTAATGATCTCCACACTGGTTAGTCAGGGCAGTGAGCACAGGTGACACATTAGCCCACTCAGATATTTCACAACTGAGGAATGCAATAAAATGTCCTCTAAGTGATGGTATTTCTGTCACAGCCACATACACTGATGTTTGTAACACCATAAACCAACATCTTTGGCAATCTGGAAAGTCCCCACAGAAGAGAACCAGGGTAATGAGGGTATGCAGCTTGGACACACAACAGATCCCACTACAAACCCACAGTGTTGAGATAAAGAAAAAAAAATCCTTAGTTTTATGTCTGCATTGTGACTTTGTGAAGAAATCTCTTTTCTTTGGCTTTCTCTTGTCTAAACCACCATATTTCTTCACTTATAGTGACTTCTTAGTGCAAAAAAAGCTCAAGTTCAGGTATATGTTAGGAAGATTTCTCTGGGGCTCTTACTATCCTAGTTTGTATTTAGTGAGACGATCCTGCTGTTGTGCTGTCACAAGTTAATACACCTTTTCTTATCATTTCTTATTTTATCAAGAAAACTAAAGTAGGTGCAAATGTTAAAATTGAACTTTCTCATTTTGGCAGAATTACAAATCAAATGTTACCATCACATTTAAAGACAAATGCATTCTGTGTCTCTGTGCTTTATCTTGATTTCCCAACGTAAGTTGTAAGAAACAAAAGCTTACAATAGAAACTCAGTGAACATATAAACTTCACAAATGCAAATCTTCAGTCTAAACAGTGAAGGACACACAAAGCTCGACTGGTTAACTGTTATTGTTTCGTGTTATTTTTTGGCTCAGTTCAGTCTGCTGTGTCATTAACTTGTTGTTATGGTAACAAGGGCAGAGGTCACAGACCGATACTGTGATGCTGGGAAAGAGGAGAAGAAAGCCCTCACGCCCCTATGAGGATGCTTTGTTTTCTTTTTCTTTTCTCCCCCTTAATTTTCTATTTAAAGGAGCACTCCGCTGATTTTACATGTCACGGTCAGAAGCACAATTCATCCTGAGAAAGCAGCTGTATATGGTTTTCTTTGGCTTTGCATCTTAGACTGGGTTTTGGGACAGCACCTTTTTTTAAAGAAACAAACTGCATCACGTACTGCTGGATGTGAAGTCTGACAGATTTGTCGGTTCATAAGGAAGAGGGAGTCTAACAGCTCTTCGACGCATACAGCGAGGAGTACATTCTGGCAGATGGAGCACGAAAAAAGTGTCCAGATAAACTCCATGTGACAACATTCAGGGAGCCTATCGAGCCCTGAGCGAGCCAAAGCAACGGCTTGCTGTTTCTCTATAAACAGGTTGGAAGTGCGCAAAGTTTCACCAAAATAGAGCCAGGGTGAGCGTTTTTTCCAACAAGCAGCACATCGCTTGCATGTTTGCTGATGCACAATGCAAGTTAGGACATCTTCATTGGGAAAACAATTAAAACAATCTGATGTTTGTTCCCTTTGTATTTATTATGCATCAACATAAATTATTTTTAGTTATTCTCAGACAAGGATTTTTAAAATTTCATGACTCAGACTCGCTCTATCTAATGTCAGTTAGCAGCAGTCCAGCACTACAGCTGATAGGACAAATTGACTGCGCCTTACAGGCTCACAGATACACTAGCAAGATGACAAAATTAATCAGCAGCATCTGAAATAGTCTCAAAATTTGCCAAGATGACCCCCAAAGGTCAAGAGCCAAATATACCAAAGGAAATTTGTATTTCACAAATAAACAAAGATCCCACTTGAAAACTGTAGGTAACAGCTTAGCCATGTTGCAAAGTATATATATATATATATATATATTTTTTTTTTTTAAGATTTTTTGGGGGCTTTTAAGCGTGAAAGGGGGAGAGACAGAGAGGGGGCGACATGCAGCAAAGGGTCGAGGCCAGAATTGAACCCGCTGCGGCGAGGATACAACCTCTGTATATGGGGCGCTGCTCAGGACAGCATGTATCCACGATGTGTAATGATGCGTTATGGAAATCATAGTATTCAGAGGTGTGAAAAAATATCGATATGATATTCTGTTTTGTGAAACTGTATCGATTTTCAGAAACGCTGTTGATTTCATTTATTGTCATGCAAAGATTTGTTGCAGTAGTTTATATTGTGTTGTGTTTAAACCCACAAACCCCTCTTTCCGTCACTGTTGTAATCTATCAGCCGTTTGTTTATTTTCATTTTTTTTTAAGTCACATTGAGATAAAAAAATCTCTTTTAAAAGAGACATTTATTTTGTAAGCCTATATGCCTACAAAATAAATTGGACTCCACTCAAACACGACAACATCGCCTATTGATAAAGTAAATACAATGAACACAGGCCTATGAAACAGGCAGAGTCATAAAAGGTAGACCACTACCTTTGACAATCAACCTTTAAATTAAATTTAAATCATCACAATATATTGTCTGGTTTACAGTATTGCAATATATAGAATCGTAACCTCTGTATCATGATTCATACCATATCGCAAGAGTATTTGCATTATAGAGCCCTGATAGTAATTCAGTTTTATTTGAGTGGCACTCGAGAAAGAAAAGTCAGGGTAACAATGTCTGAGAATCGCTCACTTTATTTTGACCATTCAACCTTATCAAATCTGCCTCTTTCAACTTAACCAAATTTCAGTTTAATACAGAATAGCTGGAGTGCCCATTTAAATTTCTCTATGGGGATGAGAGCATCTATATAAACAAAACATTTGACAGTTAATGAAATGTAGCCTCCAGTTTTACCAGCTGGTACATCAAATATTTTACGCTCAGTATTTGAGGCATAAACTTCACAGAGAACACTTCACACAGAAAAAAACTTTTCTGCAGACATTTCCCTTTTTCTCTTTCCAACCCATCCTTCTTTTCTTTTCCCCTCATCAGTTGCTTTTGCACCCTCCTCCTCTCTAATGCAGAAACAGGTGTAGCCTGCAGGGTGGAACAGCTGTTGTCATGATGCCAAGGCAGCGAATCAGGTCCCAGCAAACTCCCAACTCCCAGCTGATACCTCCCCTCACACCTTCGCACCTTGTCATCCCCCCTGTATGCTCAGAGGTGCTGGTTGTTTAGACACAACCAGCACCAACCTGCTGGTTCCAGCTGTCTGTCAGGGAGGCATATACAGTGACTTGACTGACGTGGCGGCGAGCCGACTGTGCATCAGCACAGATGAGATACAGGCCCGTGGGATGCTGAGCAGCCAGCCCCCCTGCCCTGCAAGCCCGACGTCTCTGTTTCTGCTTAGGCAAAAGATCAAAAGTAACCTCCCCCTCCAACCCTACTGCCTTATGACTGTCTCTTCATCTTCCCCTCTTTCTCCCCCCACCGTCGTCCCCTCTGTCCCTCCCTCCCTGTGCCGGTGCCCACCGCCTGACTGTCTGCTGTTGCAGCTGTTGCCAGCCTGGCTACCATCACAACACACTGGGGAGAAGAAATAGAAGAAGAGGCGCAGAAAAAGCAAAAGAGTGAAGGGAGTCAAAAAAAACACCGAGAGGTGGATTGTGTGTACATAATGTGGGAGGGGGGGTTAGAAGATGAGGAGGCGATGCGGGTGGTGGTTTGAAGATGGTGAATGGGGGAGGGGAGCTGGAGGATGAGAGGAGGAAGGAGGCAAGAAAAGGACACAAATGACAAGAGCTGCAGAAATGAGGGCAAGAGAGGAGAATGAAATATGGGGAAGACGCAGCTAAAGGGGAGGATGAGCCGGCGCAGGAGAGTACGTAGAGGCAAGAAACAGAGAGCGAAGTGGGGGGAGAAAAGGAACGAGCACGGCAAGAAAGAGGGTAATAATGAGTGGATGAAAAGATGCGGGCTGCTGAAGGTAAAGAGAGATGGCTAGAGGGAGAGCTTTTGTCATTTTCCTGGCAGCACATACCAGATGTCTTTGTATTTCAATGGGTCTCTCTACTTTCCTTTGGCTTTCACACATCTCGTCTCTCAAGAGATTTCAAGCACAGGAAGACATAAGACATCTTTCTAAACACACACACGCAAAACTTCAAATTCCTAAATTCTAAGTCTAATTAGTTTGAATTTCTGTGTGAAAAACCCAAACATAAGCACACAACTTAAAACACTTTTAAAGATGTTGTTTCTCCATCAAAAATGATTAATTTTAGTTCTTTTTTAAAAAAAAAAAAAAAGGCAGTGGAAAGAGCAGAGCATCTCAGCACATAAACACAATTAAATATCCCTTTGAAACCTGAGCAAACTGGCTTCATTTCTTTAATAAGCATGGGAAGAAGGCAATGGGCAACTTAAAATGAAATGATCAAAAAAATAGTAAGAAACTATTAAAAAATTACAAGAAAACAGCCGTAAAAAAGCAATAAAAAAGAAAAAGAAAAAGATATAAGAAAATGACCTTAAGAAAGTGCTAAACAAAGAAAGAAAGAAAATCATTTAAAAATATATTTTTGTTCTGTTACATGATTTTAAATATATAATTATAAGGATTATAAATCTATAAATATTTCTGGACATTTTTCCTAGCTTTTGACAGTATCTAATAATTCCCCACCACCTAGGCATTTTCTTGTCCCCTTTTTTTTTTCTCAATTTGCGGGACTTTTTTGACAAGTTGCTAATTACATTTCCCCCAAAGTATTCAAATTAAATCACACCCGTTTTCTCAGGTTTTAATGCTTATGAGAGTGAATGAATGTGGCACAAGAAAAGTGATGTCGATCCAGGTGTGAAAAGGTTAACACTAAAAACTGATGATCACCAGAGCAAGATGTGCAGCGAATGACTCCCTCTCTTCCCCGTTGCCCTTTGCTTTGATATGGAGGTTGTAGTGAATATGCTCCCATGTCACTGATACCCCAGTTTGGCTCCACTCGAACCACCACAGGCCATCGGGGCTCTAATCCTGAGCCGCGCAGTGGCACAGTTTCACCCTGCAGCCATTCACTTTGTCTCCACACAAACACAGCTGCCAGATTCGTGTGACCAGGCAGCCTCTCTCTCAGAAGACATTGAGGTATTAAATGAGGTGGCTTTCTCTTGGCTCTTTTTGCTTGGAGTGTGTGTGTGTGTGTGTGTGTGTGTGTGTGCGTGCGTGCGTGCGTGCGGTATGAAAATGGTAGTACTTACAGTGTGGGAATTTTAGAGAGGTTTGAGATTTTTTGACTCATGACAGATTTGAACTTTTATGGCTACTTTAGTTTGATGAATTGCACAGAGTCAAAGTGCTTTTGTGTGTAGCAGCTGCAAAATATGAGGCTGTATTTTCATTGGCGGATTATGAGACAGTGGGCCCCTGGGCACAGATATGCAAGGGGCCCCACCACCTCTCCCACATAGGAGCAAGACACATAGAATTTGGTTTGTGTGTCTTTAAAGTTGTTATGCATCTTTTTGTTGTTCTTTGTCTCTTTGATGTCATGTTGTCATTTTGCGTCTTATTGAGGAAATGTTTGGTCTCTTTGTGTCTTTTTTTGTTAAGTTTGAGTCGCTTAGTGGTTTTGTGTCTCCTTGAATTTTTGTGTCTCTTTTTAGTAAATTTTTGTCTCTTTATGCCTTTATGTTTTTTCTATGCCTCACTAAATTATAAAAATAATAACATTACCACTCAAAAAATACACCTGTTAATTAAGGCACTGACTGCGCTAGTTGATGAGATCAATAACTGAGCAGTGAAGTCTTATTATTTTATGTCATTGTAATTAATTTAACATCCATGACTTATGGATGGACCTGATCAAGTGTCCAACATGACAACATGTCACATCTCTCCACAGCTAATCTAAACATTAATTTAACATGACATTCTAGTATTGGCTCTATAGACTACAAACTTGCAGAGCACTGTCTGCTGTCTGGCTGAAGTGTCCTCTACTTGACTCCACTATGAAAGTGGGTGAAGGACTTTCGGCTCGGGGGAACACCCAGTGCCTTCTCTGCATGGCCCGGCTCCCCACCCTCCGTGCCAGGCTGTTGGCAAACAACAATGACCCTCTAACAGCAGAGTCAACAGCCACCCAACATACAACAGCCCAGGAGGTGCCAATGTAACGAGTGTGACTGTGGGACATTATTGTGTAAATGTACGGCTTAGTAGTGAGAAACAAAACATCATATTGTGCTCATATTCAGGAGGATTATCACACCAGAAACTTAAGAAATTCAACTGATAGCTGATGTGAAAATACAAATGTATTGTCTCTGTTGCTTTAGCTGAGTGTTTTCCCCTGTGGTTGCACTTCTTTGTCATCTTGACTTTAATTTCAGATGTCCTCTCGTGCCATTGCTTCTCAGACGCTCCAACTGACTGAAGAGCTGAGGTGAATTAGAGATGGCGATGATGAGGAAAGGCGCTGCCTTTGGCGCTTAATGTTGGTGTTTACCGCAATTCTGTTTGCCTGTCTCCTAACTAAGAGTAAAACGAAACACTTCTTGACCCCGTTTTGCAGACGAGGACTCAGAAACAGGCTATAAGATGTTTTAGCCTTCTGTCTGTTTATGCAAATATGCTGCAATTATATACTCCACTGATGTACTGAAGTGTCATGATCCAATATGTGACAAAATCTTAATGAACATTTGAACAGCAATTGTGAGCACTAATCAAACCACACAGTACATATGCTGCACACATCACTGCATTTATGACTAATGCTGTTACTCAGCTGAATTATGCAATTCATAATGTACAACCTCATACAGCAGGAGGGTGTGTGAATGTGTGTCAGTATGCTTGGCAGGTCCACAGAGAGCCTGAGCTGCACTGCAGTAAGAGAGAGCAGCAGGGAGTCTTCACTGCTAACTGGCTTTAAAACAACTTTTTATTGACCAGTGGAGAAAATAATGATGTTGTGTGTGGGCGCATGCATGTGTACTCATTTGTAATCATGCACCCATTGACTGGGTCTCACTGTTTGGTTTAGTTGTGTCACAGCAGCTCTCCCCGTGTCTCACACTCACTGGAACAGACTGAAACTCGGCGGCGTTCCCATCTGACAGCGAGGCCATACAAACATCTGTTAGCAGTGTGGCCGAGTTCAGGTGGTGAAAACAGCTCAAAGTCCTGCTAACAATCCTGATACACCTGATATCATAATTTTCTCTCAACCAGTGTTTTCAGTCAGCTACTACTGAGAAAAAGTCAAATCAATCCTTTCACAATGTGTATTATGTTTTGTTGCAGGATTGCATTCTGGTCTGATGAGGCTACAGTCCGAGGAGAAGTCGGTATCGCTCTGGTTTGATTCCTGCTGTTGCCACAATAACAATGTGAGTCTATAATTAAGTCCTGACACACATCTATACCCACATTTGATGTCTAAGATAGTTGAAAAATTAGCTCAACTGGAGCTGCAGTGGAGAAACTGAATCTCAACATGAAATTAGATGTTCATTTAAATGGATATTGCCAACATAAGAAAGATTCGACAGAAAATCAGCGGCAAACATCGCTGCTAGGTGTTTTGGGGGGAGTGCTTTTGTGTGATTTTTCTGCTTTAAAGGGACAGTAAACCCCCAAATCAAAAATACATACTTTTCCTTTTACCTGTAGTGCTTTTTATTAATCTAGATTTGGTGAGAGTTGCAGAGTGTTCAAGATATCGGATGTAGAGATGTCTGCCTTCTTTTCAGTATAATGGAACTAGATGCATTAGGCTTGTGGTACTCAAAGCACTAAAGGTTACATTTGAACAACTGAACAGTAATGTCTCTTTCCAGAAGTCATGACTCGCTGACTAAAGATAATCCACAGAATGTGTTGTGAGCAGTTTCATGTAGGAACTATTTTCTCTCTACTGAACTGCACCCACAAACTGTATCAGTGCACAGAAGGAAGCATGAATCTACACATGGATGAGAAGCTCGTGCCCATGAAATGTGCGAGATGTAAACATTACTGGTGTCCTCCTCGACTGAGCTTTAACATTAGCTGAGCAATGCTAGCAGTGTCAAACTGTTGTAGAATACTACTGTAAAATGTTATTGTTGCTTCTGTAGCGTGTAGTTCAGTAGAAAGAAAATAGTGAAACTGCTGACATCAAGATCTGTAGATTATCTATAGAGTAATCAGGTCGTGATTTCTGGGGAGAGACATTGCTGTTGAGTTTTTCAAATGTATTTATTAATTTGCTGTTTTGAGCACCACAAGCCAAGTGCCATCTAGTTCTATAATCAGCAACTCACACCAAAACAATCGAGACTGATACATAGAAAGATTAATATGTCTTTTTGATTTGAGGTTAAACTGTTTCTTTAAGCTAGTCTACAGCTCGAAACTAAAGGCTAACATCAGCATGCCAACAATGTTTATCATGTTTACCATCTTAGTTTAGAGGTTTGGCAAGTTAACATTTGCTTACTAAACACAAAGTGCAGCTAAGGTCGATGTTATTAGTTTTGCAGATATTTGGTTGTATAAACAAAAGAATTTAACAAATTGAAACTCTGACCTAAAAAATTCATCCTGAGGGGAAATAATGATAATAATGACTTATTAGGATTTATCATTTGGCAGGTATGAATACTGATACAAAAGTTTACATTTCAATCTATATAATAGGCCTAGTTGTTGAGATATTTCAATCTGGATCAGAGGTGATGGACTGACCACTAATAGCCACTAATGAGGATGAAGAGGTAATGAGGACTCTTGACTCATTTCTGTGGATCATTCAATATCACTAGACTTATTTTAAATGTATCATATCAACATATTTAGATTTACTTTATGAACAGTACAAGAAGATTTGAAAAATCTATGTATGTTACTTCAACTCAAGTAAAGAAAAGAAAAAGCTTTGTACCCCTTTTCCACCAAAATTAGCACATGTATGCAGGTGTTTTAAACATGGACCAACCCGCTAAAAATAGACCATAGACTCCTCTCCCATTGTGAGTAGACCACAGCTGTGTACACAGCTCTGCAGCAGATGAGTATGCCTTTCTGTATATGTGGGTTATTTTTTGTTTCTTTTTGGTGTGTTATGGACGACATCACGGACAGGCTAGAGGAGAGGTAAACAGAAGAAAGCAGCATGTATGGAGGCCTGTGAAAATTTTACAGTGGTTACTTATACATATACACACACATATACATATATATATATATACATATATATATATATATATATATATCTTACCTATTCAGTCTCTCTTTCGAACGCTGTGCAAACTAATGTGGATCAATAACTGGGTGCTGCTTGGGCAGAGACGGATGGTATTTGTGGTGGAGCATCATTGCAACTCCCCTGTAGGTGCTAATATTAGCACGTTAACCCAGGTGTTGTGTTTTCATCAATGCCGAGCTGAAGCCGATTATACCCGTGACTACTACTGAGTCATTTGACCTGGGGGTGAATGCTGATTATAATTTTTCTCATTGCATTAAAAAGCCAGATGTATGTGAGCGTTGGGTTTTTTTTTTTGTGCAATGGAAAAGGGGCGTTAGTGATTATTACTTGCACATGTTGGTGTTCATATGGGTGCAGTTGTTAAATAATTAATGTCTGTCACTTGTGAAGCGTATTGGTATAATGAGGCCTACAGTACAGACAGGCACATAGTGGAAAACTGCAGTCTACAGTCCATCAAGAGTGTTAACCTTAATCTGTAGCCAGCTCACTGAGATGAAGAAGGATTGTTTGATCTCTTCTCAAACTGGCCTTATATACTTCTGCCTATTCCTGCCTTCATCTCTCCCTCCCCCCATCCATCTCTCTATTCCCTTTCCCAACTAAGCCTCCAGGGGTTTCTCCACAGCCACTGCATTCCTCTACCCATCCTGCCTTGCCTCCATCCATCTCTCCACTCTGTCATTCGCGGCCTACAGTCGCCCCTCACTGCCTCTATCTCCCATCCTTCGCCCCCCCCCACACCCACACCCCCCTGCGGTGACTCCTGCCATTGTGAGTCCAGCGCTTTCACTCTGTCTTGGGCTGCTGTGTGAGAATGGGGTCATTGTTGCCCTGTTGCAGCGTGCACATGAGAGTGTGCATGTGTGTGTGATAGTGGGAGTGAGTTTTCTGCCCTAGCGCCAGCATGTCCTGCTGTCCGACCTCCACACACACACAGGCCGACATACTCGCTGCACACCCACCAAGCTTGCAGACATGCCCACAGAAATTAAAACACAGCCTGTAGTGTAATCATTCTGCCCAAGAGCCTAATTTCCACTGGTGAACACGTTCACTCTTTAAAATCCTTAATATGTAACTAAACTGAACAACAATAAGAACAACACTGGAAAGACAGGAAGCTGTAATTATCAGGACTGGGATCAAGCTTTTCATAAATCCATTACTAAATTTTATCGATAGGAACTAATAGCTATATTAGATTGTAAACTAATTCTATAATTACCTTCTCACTTTACAGTGTTTTTTTCAATCATATTTTAATCAAGCTTAAGCACCAAGACAGTGTTGGCATTTTTCCAATACTTCTTTTACTCTTCTCTCTAAAAAGTTAAACAGTATATTAGCAAGTTAATGTTAGCTTTGTCAGTTGGTTCAGTTGGCTACATAACAGCTAGTTACCTGGCAGTTACCAGGTGTAAATATTAAGAAAAAGTCAAACAAAATATTTGTCAATGCCTGACATGGATCTCTGTTAGATCAAAACATTGCTCTGTTAAATTAATTTACTGTAAACTATCAGTACAGACATTTTGTCTGCCTTTATTTTGTTTTTTAATCAGTTTAGAATCAATGTGAAATTTTAAGTTATGCCACCCAAGCTAACATTATTAGCTTATTTAAAGTTTTACTATGAAGGATCTTCCTAAAAAAACAACAAAATACAATCGATAAGGATGAGCTTTAAGCACTGGCATTAAATTATTACAGCGTACTCAAGTCCTCGTCAAAGAAAAAAAAAAATCTAATTTAGAATGAACACCCAAGCAGAAATGCGGGTAGGTTGGGGTTGTTCATACGTGACATGTTTTATACATTAGTCGACTATAACTATAAAATCAAAAAAATCAAAGGATGTTTGCAACCTCCAGCAGCAGCTGTAGACTGAAAAAAAAAATTAATTCACTGGGTCGACTGCCGGGAACTTTTTAAGGTTTACTTGTAATGTTCACACCTTAAATGCCAATATGACAACTTTGACCACTATCTGTTTTTTTGTCTTTCTTGGATGACGTACACTTTATTGATGATATGTAGATACATTTCCACCAGCATATGTTTTGTTTTCTCACTTAGAGAAATTAACGTGGCAGAGCATCGTTCCTGTGCACTCGGCAGCACTAAACCCCTGCTCTTTCCTGACAGGAGGTCAGTGCACAAACTTGGTATTTAAACATCCCATTGAGAGAGATTCTCACTCCAGCCTGTTCTTATTTGTTCTGCAAACATCGGTATGCAGCCCCATTGCGTGCACAATAAACAAGGTAAAGACGTTCCACTGTGTCACCGGTGAAGATGGAAATACAGTGAAAGTTGGACAGTGAGTAACAATAACGCCACTTAAATGTATGAGTGCTGTATGGGGGTGGGGTGGGGTTATATTATGCGACTACTATCGCTGTACATACCTTACTTGTTTTATTGTTGATACTGTGAACCTTTGCACATCCTCTAGAATATATTTTTGCACATTCCTGCTCAGCTCTTTAGTTGTAAACAGTTACATTGTATATTTTAAATACTATTTCTATTCTATATTTCTTGTCTATGTACCAAAACAGCAAAGCAAATTCAAACTTGGCAATAATAAACCAGATTCTGTTTTTTAGGAAATATGTAACACTCTGTAGATTATAAGGCGTGTAATACTGGTCTCTTCGTCTCTATTTTGTGTGGCAGTTGTACTGCTAGCTCACAGTTAGTCACAGTCTCGGCCTCCACCGCTCTGTCTCTCTGAGGGATTATCAGCCGGCACTGGCCTCCACTCTAATCCTTTCCTCAACAGACTCACTCTTATATTCTCTGTCTCTCTCTGTCTCTCTCTCACACTCACTCATTCTCTCACAAACACACACCAGATGCAGGCTTTTCAATGACAGCGACTATTTGCCTATCTCACCTTGTTAAACTGTTAACTAGCTATTACAGGATGTGCTGTTGGTGATGTCATGGAAGCTATTTAAACACCAAAATTAAAAGAAAAGCTCAAGTAATCCTATTACAGTAATTTGTCTTTTTTATGTCTTATATTCTAGAAACTCAATGAGCAAACAGCACACTTGACAAGCCTGCTTCTAGACACGGGGCTCCCGCTATTCAGATGATTGTTGACTGTGTAAACATGGCATCCATTTGAAGCTACAGCAGCCAAAACAGCAGGTAATGTCAACCGTGCTCCGTCTTTATTGAGTGTGTCTATTAGCCTCTGCATTCACAGTAAAACATCAAACAAGCTTCATCTGGGACCATAAACTTGAAAGTGATATTCACATTTGTTTTATTAAGTGTTGAATTCAGGCGAACACTTCTTATCTAACAGTTGTTCGGAGGGAAAGACAAATATTAGCTTCATGTAGATAAATGTCCACAGTGAGACATGGTCTAACTACATGACATTTACTGTATGTAAGAGCAGGCTGCAGGTATGGCTACGCCGCAGCCTGTGTCTTCTTGCAACAGGTGATCAGCTCACTTGTGTCGTCTTACCTGCAGCTGACTCACAGCCTCTATAGAGCTCTTTATAAAGTGTCCGTCAGTGACTCTCAGTGACGTACACGGCCATCACAAAGAAACCATGACTCTTATATCCTGGCAGCAGTGTTAAAGCAAATAGTGTAATGTGTGTTGACAAAATAGTGACACCAGATGTACAATAATTACTGTATTTGTATGATCATTTTGCCTTCTGTGCGACCAGTAACGCCAACAGGGACATAATGTACAATAATGCCACCACATTGTGATGCTTAAAATTACCGTAGTAGTTCATTTTAGTCTGTTTTGTCTCATTTTAATTCATTTCCCAAGAACCATTCGTTTTTACGCATCTCTTCTCACGTGACCTCTTTCAAGCCAGTAACGCTATGTGTAGGCAGGGGCTTAGAACCAAACTCTGAGCCCTGTGGATGTGCAGTCTCTGTGGGCTGTCTGCCTTTCCTCTCTGATACATGACGATCTTACCCTTTGAATTTTTTAAAGTTATTGTGTCTGTCTGCTTTCTGTCCCTTTTCTTTATTTACCTTATTAGGACCCAGACTTCCCTTCTTTTATATTCATATTGTATTGTATTGTATTAGATTCTATTATATTATATTTACCCTGGATTTTTTGCCAAAAAAGCCTATGGGATTCTTCCACTGGATTTTGGATTACGGCAGAAAATAAGCCCTGTGCCAAACAAAAGCTTGTGATGCTTACACGTTTTGTTCAGCAAGACGATCTTTACAAATGAACACCACTTTTATGATTTTTGAAGCCTAAATGTAATCACCAGAAGTAAAAGCTAACATTAGGCTATAAATGAACTACACTACAGTTGCATAATTTAACGCAGCCACAACAACGAGGCTGTAAAGCCCTGTTTGGCGTGATGACGTTCTGTAGATTCATTTGGCCACTTGTAAGCAATAATTTTTTTAAGACACAAAAGCTTTAAGCTCACACTCACAGACCAAACACCATCATTATCATTTTGATCATCTTTTTAGTGAAAAAAAAATGAATTGCAAAAATTACCATTCCCACTATAAGCATGACTTGATATTTGTCAAAATAATTGCTTCTATTTTTTTGCAAATCCTGCAGCCCTATTTTAATATGTCACTTTTGTGCTTTTTTACATTTTATAGACCATACAGTTAACTGAATAATCAAGAAAATAATCAACAGAATGGCCCTTGCCCCTGTCTCGTATAATAATATTATATCAATACACTGATGTCTATAGAGATCAAGAACACTCTTAATCTTTCCATTGTTTTTAATCCCGCTTGTCAATCAGGCCAATCAAAGAGGACTGGTGCCCTCTGCTTCGAGAGAGTAGAGGCTGATCCAGGATCAGAGTGACAGGTAAGGCATGACCAGGGGGGTCATGACCTGCCAACCCACAAACATGCTGTGACATCACTCTAAGGAGGTCATGGTAATCAGATTATCGCTGTTACACAGACTCACTCAGTCACTGTGAGCCTCGACCGACAGCAACACTCAGCAGGTTGAAACACTCACACATGCACGAGAACAAAAAATCTTTTCTGGGATAAAATTAGATGAAAGTATCGGAGTGAGTTAAAAATAAAACCCCTGTGTTGTAAAATGTCTGTAAAGCTTCAAACACACATGAGCACTGTCACGTTTTGCCTTGATGAGTTCTTCTGTGCGTTTACTGAGCGCAGGAGGCGGCTGACGGGGAGACAGAGGAGAGGCTCGGGGGCCTTAGCTGCTCTATCACCGCAGTGATGCCAAGTGGTCGGCGGTTTAAAGAGGACACCTGAGACCAGCGCACCTGGACAATGAGCTGAGGTGTAACCCTAAACTGAGATGAACCGCTGTTTATCCCCCGCGCTCTCCTTCTCTTGTTCTTTCCCATCAGTCTCCTCTCTCGCTTCATACATCTCCACTCTCTTATTCTCCCTCCACAACCTGATCTTTTCCACCCTCTCTCTTTTTCTTTCCATGCTTCACCCTTCTGGGCATCACCAGGCTAATGCAAATATCCTTCAGTGCCGGGTGTGACTCACAGTCTAATCACATACTTAACGATTAGCACCCACGCATTATTATTCGGGTTAGAATAAACAGGGTCCAAGCCCTTTATGAGACATTCCTGCATTTCTACAGTTGTTGTTTTCACACAGACAATACTCTAAATTGGGGGACTGACATTTTGCGCAGCAGCTGACAGCGGCTAGCAGCTGTATGACTCAGTGACACAGAAGCAGTGCCCATGTCACCATGGAAAGGCAGCGTTGTGGTGTTGTTGCCAAGGCCCCGCTGTCCAATACGCATCTGATCCCCCGTCGTTACTGTTACTGAGCCACACAGGAAAGAGGGAGAGCAGAGAGACGGGACTTTAAAAGTGAGACTCGAGAGGGATTGGAGATTAGGAGACGTTTCTGCAGATCAGCAACGAGTGTATTTAAACTACATTTACTTTTTGCCTGTCTTTAAAAGGCCTTTAGTCAGCATCCTGCACACTCCACCCATATTTGTACACTCCCTCCCCCCATCACTCATGTCACTATAGATAAACACACACTCCGGCTGACCTGCATGTACGCACACACTCACGCACACACACACAAAATGCACTTAGATGCTCGCAGTGTGTTATTTCTTTGATGCACCAACAACTGCAACTGCGTCTTTAAACAGCAAGTAGCACAAAGGACCAAAAATAGCTCAGTGAGTTGCAGAGCAGAACAGCTCTCCTTGAGGAGGGGAGGAAAGAGGAGGAGGAGGAGGAGGAGGAGGAGGAGGAGGTGGAGGAGGAGGAGGATGGAGAGCAGGAGGAGGTGCAGAGAGAGATGACAGGGAAAAGATGGCAGAAGGAGACCGGCTCTCCAGGACTTAGGCCTCCCTGCCGAGTTCAATTTAAGTTTCTCCTCCAGCAGCTCCCGAAAAAAAAAAACTCTACAGAAATGTGATTTTAAATTAACATAATGTCAAGAAATTATTATGACAAAGGTCAAATGTTTATACATCTGTAACTATCTATTTATTTGTCCCAGTGGATTTTATGCAGGCCAGTCAGAGGAACTAATAGATGAGTTCATAATATGTCAATATCAGATGTGGGACAGTTCATCAACTCAGCAACACATACACATATGTTTGTTTTTCTTTTTTATCAGTTATATATGTTACTAGTATAAAGTATTCCTCTTGTTTGAGTTTCCTGTTGTGTTCTTAAATACTGTAATATAATTTATCTCTGCTGTATACGACAGATTTTTGGTATTTTAAAGGATGATTATGAGAAATAAGAGAACTGATGACATTCTGTCTGTATGGTAAGTAGGAAGCTGAAGCCAGGAGACAGTTAGCTTAACATCCACTAAATGGTTTTATCTGGAGCTCTTAACCACACATAATGGTTTTAATGTAATATTTCCATTATTCTAGTTTGTATACCCTATATCAATGAGTACAGACTACAAACATGGTTTCAGTGTATGCAAAATAATTCAACAGCAGCGCAAACTACTCAACTCGTTTAAATCATTACAATTAGAATTTACTCAAGGACTGTTGTATCGGACTGCATTAGTTTTTGTAAGGTGCACTTGGAGTATAGCTAATACAGTACACAGCTGTGTTTTGCAGATTTCGTTTGCCACTTTTTATTGTATTTGAGTCTATAAGCTGCCTGGTGTGCCTGGTGTTTGATCCCACGTCCTCACTGAGCCTCTCAGCTGTGCGTTAGATGATACATATGGCTTTAAGGTTTGTTATTGACCTTCGCAACTCAACAACAAAGAGGATTTTAGTGCAAGGTCTCCTCATATCCTGACACCTACAGCCACATTTCGATCATGTGATAACAGGGTTACGATCTCCTGTAACCCCATGAATAGCACGTGTTATCTTATGTCCATTTTAGGGTACATCAGGGATACTCAACTTGCTTTGCTTAGGGGCAACTTTTGCGAAATGACAGGAGGCCAGGGGCCAGTCACAGCAGCCCCATACATGTTTCTAGAATTTTGGGACATTTCTAGGATTTCAGGACATTGTTAAGATTCTGGGACATTTCTAGTATTTAAGGACATTTCTAGGATTTCAGGGAATTTCTAAGACCTTGAAACATTTCTAGAATTTAAGGACATAAGTTGCTTAGCTAGGACCTCTGTTGGATGGGATCCAGGGGACTTTTTTGATAAACAAGCTCTATTTTAATGTTTTATGCATTCTGGCACCTTATGTCCACTAAAAGTACAATAACAATTCAAGTGTATACTTATTGTGAATTAGAAAATTGATTGGGGGGCCACTCAAAACCTTGTTGGGGGTCAGATTTGCCCCGTGGGCCGTAAGTTGAGTATCACTGGGGTACATGATATGAAGGGGAAAAGCCTCACTGATGATATGTCTCATTTGTTTGCAGTACTTACTGTTGCTGGACTTGAGGTCTCTGTGGATGATGGGTACAAAGGCCTGGTTATGCAGGTAGTCCATCCCGGTGGCAATCTGGACCGCCCAGTTCACCAGAACCCTCGGGGGAACCTTCTTTCCAGCAAGCGCTCGATTCAGAGCTCCCCCTCTAGCATACTCCATCACCAAGCACAGGTTGGGCTCCCGCAGGCAGACCCCACGCAGAGCGATTATGTTGGGGTGCCGGAGCATCCAGAACAGCCTGGCCTCCTGCCGCACGCTCTCTGCTGTGGCACTAATATCCTCATCCGGGTCTTGCCTGGCAGCCTTTACTGCTACTTCTTCATCCCGCCATATTCCTTTGTACACCTTCCCAAACCCACCGGCTCCAATCACCTCCTCCAGGAGCAGTTCTGAGAAGTCTATTTCTAAGGGGCACTCACCCACCCCGCCCGCCACCAGCCCTCCTGCGGTCAGCTGCTGGTAGTTGGCAGTGTCCCCCCTGGTGACATAGTTGCACGGAAAGATACCCACCTTGTCCTGGATCTTGCCTGTCCACCAACCCTCATCCCCAGACACTTTGGAGTCTTTGGAGAGAACCTCAAGGAGGTCCCCACGCCGCAGGGTTAACTCCTCGTCTGCTGTGGCTTCGTAGTCGAACACCGCTGTCCAGTAGGGGTTGGGGTTATTGGCGCCACAGCAGTGACCAGGGTGAGAGTCCGGGGAGGAGGAGATGGTGGAGGAGTTCCAGCTGCTGCCGTTCTCCACCTGCACCATTGGGGCCGGACACATCGGCGGCGGAGGGGTCATGTTTGGAGGCATGGAGGTAGAGGTAGTAGAAGAGGGTGGGATTAGGCAAGGGGGAGGCGGGGAGCAGCAGTCCCCACAGCTGGTGCAGGACAGGGGGGCTGCTGTGCTACTCACTCTGCCGTATGGGTTCATGGCGGCCTGACTGCTGTGTGACGCTGTAGGCCTACCCTGTGTCAACTCAGGCACAAAATCCATACAGGGCCCATTGACAGAGACAAGGGGTCCTCGACCACCGGTGGGAGGGAGAGGGGATCAGAGGATCAGAGAGCCCCCGCAACTGCTCTCCCCCATCACCACATCTCGCTGTTGAAACTGTGCCAAATCCTGTCACCGGTTGCTGCTGTGCTGTTGCTACGCTGTGTGTAAGTAACATGTATTCCCAAAGGCAAGTTCACGGCGGGACAATGTACATCAGGTCACACAATGACACTCAGCAGAGCAGATCCATGAGTATAACCCCCCGAAACCTGATTGATTGTTTCCACTATTGTGTCTTTTGGAAAGCTGCCACACAGGAGAATGTGAGTTTATCTAAGAAACAGACAGAAATTTAGAAATATGCCTTCAATCTGATGAGTTCCTGATTAATGAGTAAATTCTGACCTCTCAATTGCTATAATTCATAAACAGTTACATTTAAGCTTAACAAAAGCAAAATTTGGCTTATGATTTAGAGTTTTGCATCCTAATATCAACCCATTGAGAGCTGGTGACTTTAGGCGCTATAGTCAGAATAATAATAAAACCACAATTTTAGCGTTTAATAGTATTTAGGCTGCCAATGAAACCCACAGTCTGTGTTTAAAATCCTCTGAGCAGGGGTCCTCATTATTTCTCATCCAGCCCAGTGTACATGCACCTCCCCCGCCGGCCATCGCTCCATGAACACGGGCTGTTTCTCCTCTATGTGGAAATATCCGCAGATATTCGCCCTACATCCCGACAAGCCGGTCCAGGCTAAATCCTACATGCATGCCCCCAACTCACGAGCCGGTTCAAGAATAGCTTTTATCAAAAGGGCCCAGTCCATTTTAAGACAGCTGGGGAATTAGAGAAACAAGCCGACAGCGGGGCGGCAGGTATTCAACACAGACAGAGCTGTAAAGTGGCACCATGTTCAGCATCCAGCCAAGTCTGAGCACAACAAACCCGCCTCCGTCTCTGTGCAGCGGCCTGGTTCAGTCGGGCTACATTTGTGATGGTGACGAGTCCTCGGTGAGAAAACAAAGTCTCTGAAGACAGTAAAGAGATGCCAGCGTCTATCATTATTATCCTGCAGCCGCGAGAGCGCGCATTGTAGTTTCACACCATCGATCAATAGTGGCGAGGGTTTTAAATGTCAACGAGTCCTTTAGGAAAGACAGAAACCATCACACGGCGGCAACAAGGTGGAAAATATTGTCAGTGAAGGTTTGCATGGAGTCATTGCAGCATATCTCTGATCCGAGTAGACGAGATGAAATAAGGCTCCATATTTGCCTTATAAATAGATCGGCTCCCCATAATACTATAGTAATAATAATTTCTTCTGCGCGTAAAATATTGTGCGTATCCAGTTCCTGCCTGCGTCTTCCGCCCCAAAACAGCTTTATTTTAATACGTAAACATTTCGCCTTTACTGTAACCTAACCTGCACACGGAGGGCAGCAACATCCACCGACATCGTTGCATGGGCGTGTGGTTGCATCCGAGTAAAGAGGGACCATCCAGGTCAGCAACCCAATTTGGCGACAGACCGAAAACGCTCCCGGGAGTCCTTGTCCGGGCTGCTCATCCAGCTGTCCGGAGCTCCGTCGTATTCAAACAGCCTTTTCCTCCCCAAAGAGACGTGACATTTAGAGCACCGAGCTGTCAGTCTGTGGGCTGACTTTGCATCCAGATACACCGGGGCGCAGTCCACATACGTGGGAACAAGTGTTTCTTCTGTCACCGATCTGCAAAACATGGGGATGGTTGGGGCGCGTGGATTGTCTGCGCACTCACTGCCCGTCACGTGTGTGTAGATCTGTGTGCAGCTCACCGTGCAGGGCGGAGCGGAGGACGGTACAGTCTGTTGGAACGAGGCTATACTGTGCTGGTGGTGAGGGTGCGCTGTTGCATTGTGGGTAATGTAGTTCCTATTGAGTCTCCTGCTGACCTAAATCATTCTGGCAGCTCATGTAACGAAATAATTAGCAAAAAAATAAGAATGATTATTTATCTGCCAATACATAGACTTAATTGCAATAGCTTGATCCAATTATAGAGTTAATTTAGGCTACTCTTACTAGAAAATATAGCTTCTTGTATCCCCTCATATGGTCAAGGGTCAAAGGTCAACAAGAGAGCAACATCTTTAAGTAGGTAAGGAACAGTGAATCTGAGATTCTTTGTACACTAAGTAATTACGATTACTCTTTTCATGTCTAGAATTAGCAAATATCTGCAAAAATGCTATTGTTTTGCAAGGAGAAGATAAAGCAAGAAAAATATTGTCATATTTTGTCTTAACACTGCATAAGATTGTTTTTTCCTGAGAAAAAGACATTAAATGATATGGTTGAGGCGCCTGTGCACACTGACACCAGATGTTGTTCGGTCAGTCTATATAAAACAAAATGTTCATTCCAAAAAGAATACCAAAATAATTATTATTTTAAACAAACAAAATAATAATGTGTCTGAATTCCATTGCATTGTAGAATACAATAAATACAGTATTGTATTCAATTTTTCAGCTATACTGACCCCTGGTGCCTAATGAGTGAAACACAACGTATGCATTGGTTGTTCAGTGTTTAATGTGCTTGTAATTAAATATTAAAAGTAAAAATGCATACAGTTTTAAACCAGTTTAATTAAAAGGAAAATCAACAAGTCATCATATTTAAGAACATAATTGTATGCATCTTGATGCAGGGGACACTGTTCCTTCAGTACTTAAAACATGTGCATTTGTCCCCCATCATAAAAACATATAAGCTAAACTTTAATCAATGCAAAAAAAGGCACAAATTGGTGCATAAAAATTTGCCAGAATGCAAGAAATCAACCATGAGAATCAAGAAGAGCAACTTAAACAATTACCAAAATAGTTGCCAATTAATTCTTTAATCAGCTGACTAATTGTTTCACCTCACTTGTATATTTTCATATGGTTTGTGTGATTTTTTTTTTTTTTTTTTTTTTTTGTTGCTTAATTTATCAAATAATTGGAGTTGAGTAAAAAGTATGATATTTTTCTCTGAGACATAGTGGAGTAGAAGCAGAGAGTGGCATGAGATTAAAATAGTCAAAGCAAAAGTACCTATTTTTTTTCTGAATTACAGTAGATGTACTTAATTACATTGCACCATTGGTCATAACTAGTTCTCATATTTTTTTTGTCTCCTTTGGCCACCTTTTTCCAATTATAATTTTGTTTGTTTGGGAAAAATCACTCTAGTGGCTGCCATCCCATTATAAACATTGTCCTCTGGTTCATACATAACACACAGATGCCTATAAGCTCAAATTGTGTATGTCCAAATGTGATAAAGAGTGTGAAGAAACAGTGATGGTTATTTGTGATCATAGTGGTTGAATCAGAGTTTTCTGGAGACCAGCCAACTCTTTTATTTTTAACGTAACCAGCCTTTCTAGAGAAAGTTTTCCAACTGAGCTGCATGTTTTTGGAATGTGGGAGGAAACCGGAGCACCCCGAAAAACCTAACGTCAACATGGGGAGAACACGCAAATAGAGAGGGCCGAGGATGTAAACAGAATCCTCAACCTTCCTCCTGTGAGGACACTGAGCCATCGTGCTGCCCCCACTCTCAAAAAAAAAGTGTTTGTTTAACCATATCAGCCCAGTGGCCCTTTCAGGACATCAAAGAGTCAACAAAGCTCCACTTTAAAAAGAACTCCACAACCCTTGAACTTACACAACCCTTTTATTGAGAATGTACATTTGTCTTGAAAAACAAATCCTTATCATCACTAAGAGAAATCCACTGATTGTTTTTCCGAGATGAAGGTAGTGAAGAAGAAAAGATTGTAGGGAAAGATTGATTGTTGACTGCTCATCCTCAGAGTCATGGCCACAGCAGAGAATATCCTGATGATGGCAGGGCACTTCTGTTTCTTCTGATGTAGGGGCGAGGGTCCATTCTGCAGGTCAGCGACTTCACTGTGGGACACCAATGTGTCGACATTGCAGGCTTGGGCTATTTTTTTTTTCTGAAAAAAACTCCTCACATTTGTAACAAAGCTGGAGGGATTTCTTGTAGCCTTCTTCAGCTGCCCTTTCACTTTTCTGGCAATCGCCTTCTTGAATGCCATATCTTCAGACATGATGGCACCCTGCAGCAGTATGCAGATCCAAACTCTGGACAAAGCTTGTCGAGATAGTAATGTGGAGGTCTCCAACAGTTTGTGGGAGAGTGAAACTTTTCTCTCCTCCTCAAATTCTTCAAAATCCCATCAACGTCCAAGTCCAGCACTGATTGCTGGGTGGAGTGGGCAATGTGGTCCAGCAGTTTAACAAAAAACACAGTGAGAAAGGTCTTCACTCCCAGCAAAAACTGCTTTTTCAGTGTTGATGGGCAACACTGAGCTCACACAACTTTGGAGGTCTGAACTCTAACTCCTCAACCATGCTCTTGTCCCCTGGACTGGACACTTGAGATGAAATGCTGACCTGCCATCCATTATCCTGGGAGTTAGACTTATTGACCAGGTACCTCTCCAGTATCTTGGCGACATGATAAGCCATATGTTTAGTAAACAAACAGCAAACAGCTGCAGCAGGTTTGCAAAGTCATCTCAAGTTTATACAAGTTTGATTTGTATGTAGACATTGTATGTTTTTGTTCATTGTTACTTTATAACTATAACTCTCTCTCGCTCTCTCTCTTTCTCTCTCTCTATATATATCACCAACGTCTGTGTATATATATATATATATGTAATATAATGTTCATGTTTCTGTTACTATGATAGTATATTCATGTTTCTGTTTCTATGTAAGTAAACAAATTCATTGTATGTTTGCACATAGTCCATTGTCTTGTGCAATTTATCAGTGACATATTTTTTATAATATTTATTGTGCAATAATTGATAGTGAGTGCATACAGTGTTTTAATCCTGTGCTTTACCTACTCTCACTTTGTATTATATCTTTCTTTTTATTTTGACGTATTTGGTTTGTGTGTGTGTGTGTGTTTGTGAAGCACTTTGTGACTGGTGTCTGTGAAAGGTGCTATATAAATAAAATTTGCTTGCTTATTTTCTTGCCTTGTAATAGTGTTTATTCTCAGTATAATTCTTTTTAAACTATCTTTCTTGCCTTTTTTTCTTACAAGTTAACTTTGGGAGATATTCACAAATTATTCTATGTAGGCTACTTATGCTTTCGTACAGTGTGTAATTTTATGTAATTTATAGTGAGCACCTTTTAAAAAATAACCGAAAACGTATATCTTCTATTTTCATGCTACCTTTCTTTAGCTGACTAGTTGACCTTGAGAAATACACACAAAAATTCCAATGTGCTCATACTGTCCAATACTTGTGCAAATAGAAATGAATGAATGTAATCTAATCTACTTGCCCATTAATACTGATGCTAGTACTGATTCTGTATCATATGACTGATTTTGTTTAGCCACCACAAGGTTGTGCTATTGACTAATTTGTGTGCGATGCATAATCAAAATCAGATCATGCAGCATGATAAATATAGAGAATGCGTCCCCAGTGTTATTAATATGTGTGTTTGCAGTCAGATTTATTTTCTTTATGATATGAACCGCTATTTTCTCAGGTGTTCATTAAAACTATGTGTGTGTCCACAGTCCCAGAGGTAGTCTCGTGCAGCCCTCTGTGTGTTACTATCAGTAGGCTGCGCCAACCGGAGCTGCGCAGGCGCAGTGAGAGTGCGGGCGGGCGCAGCTTCGCCGTGGTTTCGGTTGAACATTTGGCAACGTATCGGTCGGAGAGCAGGCTGAAGACCGTCAGCTATGAGTGTTTCCACAATGTCTGGAGGTGTATTTTAACGGAATAGGAGCCAAGCGGAAACACCAGTGCAGTGTGAGGTAAGATGTGTGTCTTTTTCGATTTTCTCTGAACAGTTTTAGTTGAACAGTGTGGGCTGAAAAGTGAACTAAACGTTAGCGAGCAGCGCAAACACCGAAAGGCAGCCGAGCTGACCAACTTCAGTCAATGCAGAGAGCAGGCTCCTTACTACGGCTCAGCTGTGAGGCTGAGTCCCACCTGAAGCCGCTCACACCGGCTCAACGCTTCACTCCCACCTCCGGCCATTCAACAGAGTAGATATGAAGCGTCAAATATGCCGCTGCCCGCAACAAACCATTAACTACTAAATATTCTCCAACCTTCCTGATCATTAAGGCTCCATTGCGCATGCTCACAGCGCTGTGCAGACTTCGGATTTGTAGTTTTTCGTACCTGAGTTAATCATAGTTGTGAGGGCCAAGAGAAAACGGTAAGACTACAAGTTCCAGACAATGGGAGCTTTGTTTGGGAGCAGAGCTAGCCAGCTAGTTAGCCTGGACGAGCTTTGAATTTCGAGTAGTTGTGCTGCAAATCGGAAGTTGCCTTGGCTGGAGATTTGTTTAGAATGAGCTGCATGGGGAGTATTTTGGCAGGGCGGTCACACACATTTTTTATACGAGCGTTGCAGTAGTTGTGAGTGCCACTGGTTTGCTTTGTGCAACATGTTTAAAACGTGTTCATTAAATGAGAATTAATACATGCTGTCCAGCTGTCATACGATGTGTGCACAGTGCTCAGGATTTGTGCATTGTCGACATTTGTGTGTGTGTGTGTGTGTGTGTGTGTGTGTGTGCGTGTGTGTGTGCGTGTGTGCGCGCGGTCGAGTGTGTACATTGAATGGGGAGGTGATGATGTCTCGGCGTGTCGTCTCTCTTTCATAGAGATCCCCTGTGTTGCTGCTGTATTCCCCAGCCCTCAGGAAATGACACGTCGAGTATCAGCATGATGGATCTGCCGTGCAAGAGCAGCAGAGCATGGCTGCACTGCACATATTCTGGGCATCATTTGCTCTGGTTGCCTCCCATCTGGAACTAATGGAATAATTATTACCGGGGAAAATCTGAAATGATGCTTTAATGCAGTGATACTAAATTAACGGCACGCGCCAAATCTGGCCCTCAATTCCAGAGTGCATAAAACAGCAACAAAATAGAGCTTGTTTATACATTTTTTAAAGGTCCTAGTTAAACCCCTAATGACTTTAAATCTTAGAAATGTCCTAAAATCCTTGAAACAGCCTGAAATCTAGAAACAAACTGAAACCTAGAAACATATATGGGGCTGCTGACCCTGGCCTCCTGTCATTTTGCAGAAGTGCCCCTCAAACAAAGCGAGTTGAGAATCTCTGCTCAAGTGTCTTACCCTGGTTGTTCTGCTGCTTACCCACCTGTAACAGCAGCCTGTGCTGAGCAGAGCACTGCCCACTGTTTGCTGCTCAATGGGGAAATCCTGCATGTCATCTTCTGTTTGAGAGGAGATCGGATTTGAATACAGATCTTAACAGTGAAGTTTATGCTGCATAATAATGACATGGCTCTTACCACTGTAAATCCAGTTTCCTTTGATCAAAGGCTGTGCAGCAGACTGCAGAAGTCAGTCACACAGTGCTCTCTGTTTATAGTTTCCAGGGAGAAGTTTTCATCCTTTTTACGGTAGTTTGAAAATATTCCATATCTAAAGGATAACTAAGCGTACTTGCTATTTATGGCCTGTGAACTTATCACTCCAGTGCTGTATGATTGAGCAGAAAATTTCAAAGACTGCGTTCACACTCACACTCTTTGAGACCAGCCTACATCCACAAGGCCACCTGACTACTCTTAAACTCTACTGTTGTATCTCACTTTATTTGTTCCCTTCTTCTCTCATAACTTGCTACCTGTCTGACAAAGCAAAAAAAAAAAAACAAACAAAAACAAAACCTGCAGTGCACATGTAGATCAGTATGATATATTACATCAGTGAGTGCAGTGGCATGTCCCTGCAAGTTGTTCTTGATGGATGTATAGAAAACAACTGGAGCTTGTGACTTCCAGAAGATACAGCAGACAGGAATGCATTGTTACAGGTAGAATCTTCCAATGCAGCAATTATGTTATTATCATTGTATAGTTTAACTTCTTTGATCCACTATCGTGTTGGTCTTTCGTACAGTTGGGTACGATGCAGCTAAAGTTTGGTATAGTAGGCCTTTTTTCAGTTATCATAGTATGTTAAGGCAGGGGGCTATCAATCGCTGAGCTTGTAAAGTCTCGGGAAACATGACTTGAAATTGTACAAATGCACATATTATATCAAAGTTGAGTGTCTCAATAAGTTTATACAAAAATCTTAATGAAAATAAATGTCCCCAACTATTAAAAGAAAAAAAGTTTAAAACAGCTACTTTTGAGGAGAATAGCATTTCTCAAGACTGTGTGGCCGTGGCAGATCACATTTTACACGATCACACTAAGCATGAGTGTTTCCAAACGCACCCTCTGAACTTTCAGAATCAGAAGATTTTCAATATACTTAATTTCACGCTGTCACTGAATGGCGAGTTTACAAAATGCTTTGTTATTGATATTACTTTCGCATACAGTTAGCATAACGTAGCATGTGCGACACAAGATGAGATATGTCTAACATTTTTTATGCTTTTTATGAGGCATGTAACACCCCAAATTATATATGAAGAAAGTTTTTGGTGATTTGCGTTCCCAGAGGCTTTAAAGAAACAGTTTGTAAGAGTCAGGGGGATTTAGTGGCATCTGGCAGCAAGGATAGCAGATTACAACTAGCTGAAACCTCTCCCAGTTAGAGTTCCTTCAGTGATCATTATTGGAGGGTTTTAACTGGAAGCCAAATTACCTGCAGTGGTCTCTTCTTCTCCAAAACAAATGCACCCAGTGATTTGTATGGTTAAAAAACTGGATGAAGAAGTTTCACCTTAAGAAGTCTGTGTTTTTCCGATGCTCTTGTAACAGCTGCAAACTATTGTGTTTGATGTGAAAACGCAAAAACATGAATGGCCCTGTCTTGAGACAGTGTTTGGTTTGTCCGCTCTTGGCTACTGTAGAGACATGGCAATGCAACATGGCAATTTCCGTGGACAATACCCTCTCCAGACAGAAATGGCTACCCTGCAACCAAACCCTGCAAACTGGATGTTCAAATGGCAACGTAAAAATGTTCAAATGACAACATAAAAATTGACATAGTATTCCTCTTTAAATATCTTATTCTTGAGTGAGGAGATTTATTCTTATTCTCTTGTGTTAACATTGCTCAAAAAATTGTAGTCTTCATTTACTAAATTTCTGTTATGTACTATGCTAAGTACAAATCCTTCCCTGCAAAGTGCTGTATTGTTCTCTGGGTTGTACTGTTTGGGCCATGTAACTCAGTTAAGGTCAGTGCTTGACATCTTTAAAATCACTTTCCTAAACCCCACGCTATTGTTTGGAAAAATGTGGTACTGAAAAATATGGACACATTTCGTGATCCAATAACTGTAGCACACCTATACATACACACGCCGATGAAAATCCTTCATAAATACAGTTCATACCTTTTAGATTTTTTTTCCAGCAGTTGTTTTGCTGCCCATAATGCAAGATTTTGAGAAGTCTTGCCAGGTCCCTGTTTGGTATTTTTACAATAATATATTATCATCCATTCTAATCTACGCTCATTTCATAACTTTGGACTCATTTCACACAGTTGTGAAACACCTCCAGCAGTCGCCTTGTAGTCGGCTCCACTGGGTACCAGATAACAGTTGTTTACAGTCAGTGATCTTAAGGAACATCTCATATTTTGTGCTACGTATTTCAGTGTTTCACTGCAAACAGCTGCAGGAACAAAGGATCCTGTCTTCAAAGGGAGCTGAATGTGGGCCACCTGAGTTATTTCGCCTGTAAACATTACCTTGAATCACCGAATCTCGGTAGAGGTGATTCATTGGTTGTTTGATTTTTCTATGCCCTTTTATTCTTGACAAGGAGTTTTTAAGAACTCACACACAGGTCAGCTGTTGGGTGAATTATACATTTCCAAGAGAGTCTTTTTATGAGGTTTTTAAGGCAGCAAAGATTTTGTTTTGGCACCAGCTCTGCTTAAAGTTCTCCTCTCCGAACCGCAACACCTTGGCAGCCCTCCTGCTGTTTGTAATTTTAGAACGAAAAGCCTTTTGCCAGGTTTCTATCAAATCCTCGGAGGCGTCTTAGTAAAATAAGGGTTAATAGAAATGAACAATTGTGTGTTCCCAGTGTGTGCAGAAGGACACACGCGCACCTCAAACAACATCCATCACAATCATTGGGTGTATCCTGATCACAGGTAACAGAGAGGGAGGACGATAGCTTAGGCTGAAGATCCCATCTGGTCTGTGTCAGGGTGCACGGTGATGGCTGTATGGGTTTTCAAGGGCCTGAATGTGTAGCATTGTTGTAAATTTGAACTTATAGATTTTGACCATTGAGGTATATATTGAACTGCTCCCTTTCTCTCTCTCTCTCTCTCTCTCTTTTTATTGCCGACTCATGATGTTGGTTTATTCTTAAAAAAACCAACACTGTGATGTAGGTTAAACCGATGTCAGTGGTTAATCTGAGTGGGTCACCACATGCCATCACACCTGGTTTCACAGCCTCCTCCCATGCAGTGAATGCAGTTGGGACTGTTGTGAACAAGTGTTTCTATTAGCAATTTATGTCAATGTTATGATTTTATGATAATTTGATTAAATACTAGAGATGTTACAATACAATTTTTTCCTTCCCGACACCAATTCTGATACCTGGTCTAGGATTATTTGCAACTACAGAGATCTGATCTGATACTATTGCATTAAAAGACAGCTGTAACTCTGTATGGATGAGAAATAAATGCTATTTTTTTGTGGCATGGCTTCAGTTAAACCCTTTGTAATAAACAAATACTTAGTGATAATGAATTCCACATAACTTTTATTTACTGTCTAATTTGACTGTCAGTCATTAAAATGTATGATTAAAAGTGGAACTTATAAGTGTAAAATATTAAGAAATTGCTAACATTTTTATAATAACTGATGCAACGCTGTTTACTGGAAATCAATTCTTCTCGACCGCTCTAGAGCAGTATTTCCTAGTGGCTACACGGCACAACTTACCGTGTAGCGTATTAATTTAGAGTGCGGGAAAATGATCCATTTTTGGGGAAAATGCACTTTTATCTGGATATGAACTATTTCAAATTTTATTAGTGAATCACATTTTATTGGATCAGTGCATGGACTTGCCTACTCACTGATTACCCATCCAGCATTTTAGGCAGTATCAAAGGCATTTCTGATACTACTATTGGTATTAGAGCAACTCTACTAAATACATTAGTAACAATGATAAAACCACACTGGAGGTGCCCAAACCTTCCTTATACCTGCCACAAGATCTCTCAAGTCAATATCGCCATTATGCAGGAATCAAACTGGCTTAGTTCATGCCTCTATATGTAGCCACGGACTAAAGACAACAATAAAGCAAAGCAAGGCAAGTTTATTTGTTTAGTGTTTTAGATGCAATTCAACATGCTTTATGTATGGCAAAGACATGCATCACATCACAAAAATAAAAATAAAATCAAATAAAGCTACATTATATTTGATTCTAAATCAAGATATAATGAAATACAAGTAGACAAGACGTGATGTACTGGAAATACTAATACAGTGCATAAATATATAAAACCTACAGGCACTATATGCAAATTATAATATTCACATAATCAGTCATGTTGATATTTAACCAAATTTTTACCCACAAGAAAGAGACATAGAGACAGTAGCACAGAAACGGGGAGAGCGGTCAGTGTGGGCGAGAGCCAGTGTGGATGTAGAGAGAAACTGAAAATGAAATTTTATTTGATAATTATGTAATGTAGTGCAGTTCTGTGTAATTCTGTGGTTTGGCTGTGAAGAATAGCGCACTTCCATGCAAGAACAGGGATGGCCTCACATAAATTAAAAAAACATCTGAATGTCTAACAGGTGCATTAGTGGGCCGAACAGTTTGCTTACTCCTGGTTTTTATTTATTTTTACAACATGTTTTACAACATTTCTGTCTACATAACCTTCATCTGTTATGTGAAAAAGCATAACAGTTGCCTTATATATATACTTATGTATATGTTGGTGACTTCTGTGATATGTGTGATTGTGTTCTGTGATTGTGTGTTTAAATGTAAATTAAAATACCAGCAGTACCAAAGACAGTGTGCCGGAGGTCTTTCACTTTATAATGATTAACATATAACAGCATTGCTGTGTATGTGTTCATTCAGTAGACCTGCGTCATACACGTGCAATAATCAAGAGTGCAGGTGTTACAGTTTAAGATGAAATGGCATCAGACCACCAGCAGAATTACAAGCCCCCGCCCGTCCGCACTCTCTTTGATGTATTTGCCTCCCTTGAGGCTCTTATCCATAAGTCAGCGTGCATGACAGTGTCAAGAGGTCAAAGATTTACAGAAAGAGGAGCACACCAATGTTTCCTCATATGAGTCTCTGCTTTATTGGCCTTGTGTGCTGCTATAAAACATTTGCTAGGTAGACAGTTGATCTATCAAACCTCCCTCTTCCTTTTTTCTCCTTCTCACTCCTGCAGAGGTCACATTCCCTCAAGGTGTTGTTTACCAATCTGTGTCGTCTTCTCAGGGAGGAGGATGAATCAGAGAATCACAGTCCTGCGCATAATTATCTAAAATGTGCTTTCATTCGGCTGATGGCGCTTTTTACAGAGGTTATGGTCTTCCCGGTTTGGCTGTATAGCAGAGTAGATGTGTAGCACACAATAATGTTATTGTTTTTATGTATATATAGTTGGAGATTTGAATACTGAGAGCTCACAGTCGCCTGAGGTTGCTTCAGATTGAAGAGTCTTCTTTTTCGGCCAGTCGCTGGGGCACGCTCTGTACTTTTGGGTACATTTTTGTCCCCAGATTTTGCTGCGGAGTGAGCGCTCTTGACTTTCACACAACTCATGAGGAGGTAAGGTTGGACTGAAATATTCGGCTATTCGGGTATTTGTTAATTGGGTTGGTATTCGGTTTTCATTTTAGGCATTCAGATTTTTTTTTCTCAGAGGATGAATGCCATTTCAGTGTTTGTGATCCTGCTGCAGCAAATGTCTTACACACAGTGACAGGAATGATCATTTTACTCAACGGTTATTAACAGGTTTATTGACTTTATTGAGTCGAGCCTTTGCATGTTGGTGTTCTGGTACTGCTCACACCAACACACGAGCCCCCTCACCCCAAATTTTATTATATTTGCAGCAAATTATTACATTATTGGGTGCTACATAGGTGTCCCAGGTATAATATAGGCTATGTACCAGGCTGCATCTCTCTTCTCTTGACTCCTCTCTCCGCTCCGGGTATGTTTGACTGGGGTAAATATAGCCTGCTGGTTTTAGCGAGAGGGTAAACACAGATGTTGAGGAGGCCTTTCTCGCCACAGCTCGGCCTGTGTCCTCCCCCTGGTCAACGCTAGTAGCCGAGGGAGAGGGAAAGCCTCACCGTCCACCCACAACACACTTAAACAGGGTTATCAGACTTAACACCAAGCTTTTGACAGGGTGTATACATTTGCTACAAATCATTGGGACAGCCTGACAAAGTGCTGTTCATAAAGAGTGATTTACGCAGGCTGTCCATTTAGCAATTTAAGTGGAGGCCACTCAGATTTACAAATGGATGTCCACTTAACAAAGAGTCTGTACTCAGCCCTGTCAGGCAGTGAGTTTAAACTTGGATCTGTGGTTATAGAAGGAGAGGAGAACTTGAGGACGTACAGAAAACCAGACAAGGCTGTTTGGGTTATTCCTCAATTCTCACACTGAATTCAGGGCCATGAGGGGCTGCGATAACTGGCTATAGGCCTGCTTAGTCCCCGAGCAGCACTGAATGTGCTCATCTCTGTATCATTAAGCTCTTATCTGTTACTCTTCCCCCTTTGTAATGCTTCTCTCTTGCCTATATTCCTCCTTTCAAAAGGGACTGATGTTATTAAATGGTGTTTCGGTGCTCTGCTGTAAGAGGCGGATGATGATGGAGGCACAAATCATGCATTCCATCTCCAGGGAACGGGCTTTGTTGTAGAGACTTGCGAAGCATTCAGAGACGCATCCATTAATATGAATTGTCATGCAGCTGAGAGGGGCAGCAGCCGCCTCTCTCTCTGTACTGTCTTAATTGCCTTTATTTCTCCGACTTCTTGCTTTTTGTGTCTTGGGAGTTTAGTTTTTCTGCTGATTAATGTGGAAGAGTGTGCTGTTGCACCTGCTTCATATCTGCCCCTAACTGAGGCTTCACACATAAGGTTGACAGGTGGTGTGTGTGTGCACAAAGATCTTGGACACACACCAACGTAGCAGAAATGTTCTGGAAAAAGGAAATCCTGCATGACGGGATAGAGAAACAGCTGATTCTGTCTCCATCTGTTTTTATGGAGTGAGGAGAAGCAAATTAACCTTGTGCACCCCACACACATGAGCTTGACCATCAGCTGTCAAGGCATGGGCTCACTTGCTTTCATTTTAGTCTGAACTTCAGCAAAAAATTTAAAGGCTATGGTCATATAGTTGATCAATGATTTCAGTGATTTCTCATTAAGGAAAATCTTCCCAAATGTGGAGATTTGCTGTTTTTTTCATCACATATCATAAAAAGTGTATTAGCTTTGAATTTGAGACTACTCAGGGTTCAATTTTAATGTTTTTTTTTGTTCACACTTATTTAAGGGTCATAATAACTGATAATCTTATTTCTGTAATACCATAATACAGTAAACCTGTGATATTCTGTGAGACGGTTATTATACCGTGAAAATCTCATACCGTTGCAACCCTTACAATAACAGGACCCTTAGAGGGATAAAGATACATAATGAAGTGAGAAATGCGGCCGGTACAGGGCAACGTCAAGGTACCTTTATTATGATCTATTTATTTTGCTTTAAATATCCATGCTGATAAAAGATGTTTAATTTTTAACTGATGGATTTTCATTTTACAAATATAATGGCAGGATGTTTGAAACCGCTGTTCAAGAATGTTAATGTGAATGAGTGAGTTTAAAAACCCCTCGTCTCAGTCAATGGCCTGAATCACTGGATCAACAAAAGGTTGTAATGACCCAGCCCACTGTGTCTGAACAATGAGTCAATTATTCACAGTGAAAGATGTTTGTATGACCACATTTTTGTTTCTTTCTGTAGAGTAATAAAAGCATCCTTGTAGCCCCCAGACACCTCATGTGAAATTCCATCTGTATTTTATTTGGAGGCGCTTACGGCCTCTTTGCTCCTTCTGGCGCTCTGTGCTGCATGTAGGAGGTCAAGCTGTTGGACAGGAAGTGAGTATGTACTGAGGAGGATGCGAGTGTGTGGTGGAGATGAGTTTTGCTGTGATTCAGACAATAGGCATCAGGGAGAGAAGTGGCTACGCTGCAGAGATCAGTCACAAACACGAATGACCAGTTCACAGGACATGAGTAAAAGCATTCCTTCCAAGCTCAGAAAAATGTTAACGCAATTTGTCTGCGGCATGCAGTTGATATCCTGGACTCCTGCTCATTCATAGTAGAGTGTCAGCTCATCTCCAACTGCTGTTGAAAGAAACAGTTGGAGAAAAGGGCGTAACACCAAACACCATCAGGAAACGTAGATAGATTTGCATGCCCCCCCTTCCCCTCAGGATGTTTTGCTTTTAGTGACCTGCTTGTCTGTTTTTGAAACACACACACCCTCATGTATGTGTGGTTAAGTGTCTGGCAGGGTGAGTTTTAAATATGTTTTTATTTGTACTTTTCTTCTGTCTCATCGTAAAATGTTTTATGAAACAACATCAGAAGTCAGTGTCTCTTTCTGTTCCCTCATTTTGCAGTATGTGTGCAGAGTGCCATGCATACATATGCAGCCGTTGAAAGCAGCATGCACACGTACATATGGTCGTTCCTCTGCCTCTTCATAGCTCAGATCTCAAACTATGACTGCTGACTGTGGAGCCATTGTTTTAATGCTAATTGAGTATAATGTGGTCATTCCACGAGTGCCTCTTGGCCCAGATTTTATGGTACTGTATCAAAAGACTGTGCATTTCTTTCCTCCTCATTTCCAAATCAGATTTGATACCAGGATGGAGGCTATTTAGCGGGCTATTTCCGAACAAGTTTATCTGGTCTGCTCTGTGTGGGTATAGTATGCTAATGTGTTTGTGCTGTTGCTGAAGCAGGCCTATACATTAAATCTGCTCCATGAGTTGGACATAAGGAGATTTTAGAGAAACATACTGTATACAGCTGTTTTGTCTCAGGGCTTGCTGAGTGTGTAATTCACTGTGTGTGTCTACGCATACATCATAACTAGACGAAAAAAATGTAATAAAGTCAACATTATTGAATAATTGATTGGTGTTTCCTGGGGTCATTTACCATCAGATAATCTAGCTCACTGCTTCTCTTAGTGGCAGTTGTGAGTGAAAAAGTGCTCAGGATTGGGGTGTGTAGCTAAAAGCTGAGAGGATGAAATATGATACTGGAGGGCCAGGTTGAGTTATAGATCCATTAGTTTGAAGTTGTATTAGATGCCAAAACACTGCACCGCTGTATATATAAACCTGTGAGGAAGGATTTTACATCCCTAAAAGTATCACTCCGACAGTCGCTTTAACGATTTTATTCAGATTGATCTATTTTTGTTTACTCAGATTGATGTATTTGTTTAGTCTTGAATGTTATTTTTTGTTGACTTGATTGAGGTGTGTATAGTGAACACTTAGGCAGAAAGAGGGATCATTCATGTTTATTACTAAGTTCATTGATAAAACATACAAAAGTGGTAGGATTGATAAGTTTTCACTTCCTCCTTTTGGGACATGCCGTACTTATGTTGGTCAGTGAATGTCTGCTGGGTATTCTGGTTTTGTTTACTTGTTAATTTTAATTTATTTTGCATGTTCAAAATAAAATCTAAATCTAAAATCTAAATGATCACAAGGTAAATAGTAGAATTACAGCATTTGCATTACATAGCAACATACCAGGAATGCTTGATGACTTTTTTTGCCATAGCACCCTGCGCGTCAAAGCAGTGGCCTCACTGAAGTTAACATGGGCTGCAATTTTCTGTCTACAGTGCTAATGTCTGTCAGAACATGACCTTAATCTTTGTATTTAAAAGTTCAGCAGCCTTTAGTCACAAACAAAGACTTAAAGGAATAAAGTGTAAGATTCAGGGGGATTTATTGATGATGATTGCAACCAGCCTAAACTTCTCCCAGTTAGAATTTCCTAAGTGGTTTTTGTTCTGGATGTTTTTACCAGGAGCAGAATTATATAGAGGTCTTTTCTTCCTCAAAACAAACAAAACAGGTGATTAAATCAGTCAGTCAGTCAGTCATTTTCTGTAACCGCTTGTCCTCGTAAGGGTCGCGGAGGGGGCTGGAGCCAATCCCAGCTATCATGGGGCGGAAGGTGATTAAATCAGTAAAAAATAAATAAATAAATACTTAAAAACACTGAATAAAGCAGTTTCACTTTACAAATCAGTGTTCTTCTGACTCTCTTGTTGTTAAGGGGTCGCTAAACACTGTGGCTGATGCAAAAATGTTAAATTGCTCTATCGGGAGCCAGTGTTTGCTTTGTCCTCTCTGGGCTTCTGTAGAAACATGGTGGTGTAACAAGGCGATTTTCCATGGACCCACTCAAAATGTAGATATGAACGGCTCATTCTAAGGTCATTATACATGAAAGAAAACATAATTAAGATATATTACATTTTTGCGAGTATATCCCTGGAATTCTACCCACTGGACCTAAAAGTGAAGCAGTAGAAACACGTTTAAAAATGAACAACAATGTACTGATAAGGTGGTTTTGTTTGCTGACTGGTCTGATGAAATATCTTTCACCATTGCATGAAGAAAAAAAGATTCAGATTCTGAGCCATGTTAAATTTGTTTTTAAGCATCTTAGAGCAACAACTTGAGCGTGTAGCATTAGGCATTAGTTTTTCTCCATCTCAAATATGTCTGATATTGAGTATCTTAAGTGTTGTCTGTATTTTCATTAAAATGTGTTAAATATAAATATATTAACTATATTTTTTATTCCAAATCACTGTAGTGTTTTATCACACAAAAGGAGCAGACATTTAACTGTGGTCCGATCTTTCAAACAGTGTTGTAGTGAAAACTGTAGTGTGGCTCCTTCCAGCACAATAGACATACATAGTCTTTTTTTAGATTTCTTTTTTTTTTTTTTTGCCTGAGCGCAGACGTCTCCTGAGCTACTACATGTGGGAACTTGTATGCCTTCCAGTGCTGTTTATTTAACTGCTTGATTAAAGTGTAATTAGCTCTTCTGATGCCACCGTTTGAAACACTTGCATTGTAATGTTTAAGTGCTTTGATTGTTTTTAGTCTTCAGTTTAAAGCAACTCCACTCTGCACACTTGGCTGCTGCCCGGCTGCTTTTCAGATCATGCAAAGCACTGCTGCAAGTGATGGGTGACTCTTTTATTCTGGTCAGTTATCGATGTAATTAATTATTTGCTTTTGCCTAAGAAAGTAATAAAAACTACTGTCTTTCACACCAACATTTGAGTGTTTGGTGAGTGCTTTGTTTGAGTGTGTGCAGCAGTGACAGCATTGTTCACTGTCCCATAGCAGTAGGCCAGAGAGCAGTGAAGGGGAGAGGGAAGTGACAGAAGTTTGGGTGTTTCTGCACAAAACAGTAGAGCCTGTTATCATCGTGGGAGAGGAGGAGACGGATGAGCTGATAACTCAAAGGGTGAGCCTTGGCTTGACAGGGGAGGAGGGATAGGAGGACGTAGACAGAGGGAGAGGCTAAAAGGGAGGCCTGTTAGTAGGAGAAAGCCAACCCATGCGCTTCCATCTCCTCTTTCACCTCCTTGATTCGTCCTCCCTTTTCTTCCTCTGTTTTCCCCATGACCTCTGCAGCGGAGCTCTGATTAGATAACTGACTGTTTCAGTGTGTGAGATGAGGCTCCACCTGAGAAATGATAACGATAATCAAAAAACACAAAAAGGAGAACAAAACACAGTGGAAGTGAGTGACGATAAAAAAAGTGTGATTGTGATACAATCCCTCCTTAGAGAGAGGTTAGAGTCCCGAGGGTGTGCTGTCTGTTGTGTGGTTGTCTCTGAGGAGGGTGTGTATGTGGAGTGGAGCGGATCACACTGCAATGAGTACAATTAAGAGATGCAACACAAAAAGATCCAGAACAAGACAGGACAGTGGACATTTTGTCTCTGTGCTGCAGCGACCAGGTGACTGCTTGTGTGCACACTGAAGGTCACTGCTATCATCCCGCCCCTGGATAAAACACTGTGACCCAGTTTGTTGCCCAAAGGCCCTCAAACACCCACAACAGCTCCCTTCCAACTCCTCCTCCTCCTCCTCCTCCTCCTCCTCCTCCTCTTCTTCCGCTGCCTTAGACGTGCACTTAGGCAACCTTGTGAACTCTTGTCACTGTTCTCAGCCCAAACACCTCAGCACACACATGGCTGCATCCATTAAGCACATTTCTGACATGCAACCACTGCAGACCCCCCCCCTGTTATGTGCACGTAGGCACTTACATGCACAGTTGTCTGCAGAGGGCTGTGCCTCTCCAGTGGTTCCCACGTCTGAATTTGACAGGAATGTTGGCAGCCCGGTGGGGAGCCTCCAGGCTGTGGATTTTCTTTCCTCCCTTCACAGTTTAAAAAGAAATAATCAGCATTTTGGGAAACGTGCTTATTTGCTTTCTTGCCAAGATTTAGATGAGAAGTTTGATGCTACTGTCATGCCTTTCTGTTAAATATTAATCTTGAGTTAGGAGACACATAGCTTAGCTTAGCTTAGTTTAGCTTAGTTTAGCATAAAGACTGTAAACAGGGGCTAACGGCGAGCCTTTGTCTGTCCAAAGTTAAGAAAATCCACCTTCCATCACATCTTAAACCCAGTTCGGATAAAAGATTTGCAACGAAACAAGTTGAAACCTCTAATTACTTACACTGTGCTGGTGTGCAACATTTTGAAAACCCTGCCAGTTCACACCACTGCAACTAGAGGAGACGGTGTATCATCTTCATAAAAACAACTCTCTGTACTTATGTTTTAATTTCCAGCTTTTTAAGATTATTTTGGAGGTTATAGCTTTTTGAAATAAGGATGAGGATTGTGAGATTTTTGCCTCGCCATGGTGACGAAACTGCAAAACATGAATAAAATTACCTGAGCTTCAGACGGACTGTATTCATAATAGATTTGCTACAATAATTAATAAACAATGCAGGTTAATTAGTCAATAAATATGTGTGTGTGACATGCGCAAATACAGCAAGCAGTAGCAGTGACCCACAATACAACACTGTGAGAACAGAGACTGAAAGCCGTGTCAGCAGCCACTGGGATGTAAATGAGATGGACTCTGGCTCGGGGCACACAGAAGCCAAGCGAACACGCTCGCGGATAACAGTTTTTGACTCAGCTAGCTGACTTTGTTACAAGCTGGTTGGCTATTGAAAAAAGTGATGTCCCTTTCGCTCTAAAATAGCTGAGTCGCAGCCGGCTTGAGTTGGGCTGAGACCAGTTCACACTGTCGTAACTTTTCTCTGCAACCTTCTTAAACGTTGTGAATCTTCGGTCTGAACTGGGCTTAAAGCTCACTAACATGTGTTGCATCTGGTTTGTTTATTCACTACTAAAACCAAAATGCAAAATTGACAAGTTGAGGTTTCATGGAGGGGTAATTAGATGAAGTATTTCTTAACCGAGTGCACTGACTTCTGTGAGCCAAGCTAGTTGTTTCCCTCTGTTTTTGTTCTTTATGTTGAGATAATATAATCCACTGTTGGCTCCACTTAATACATACACACAGAGTGGTCGATATTCTCATCTTTCTCTCAGCAAAAAAAGCAAATTTGCCCATATTCATCAAATGTCAAATTCTACCTTTAAATTGTCCACCTGCCCTCTCACAGCCTTTCCTCTCCTTTCTCTGAACTTTTTGTCATTACTTAAATGTTTTCATAGCTGTCTGTGCCTGGAAAACAACTCGGCTAGTGTGTGCTTTAGTGAGCACATGTGCAGCTCAGTGTGGGAGCACATGCGTGAGTGTGCGCATGGCTGTAGAACCACACCCTGGACTCACGCCACACTTTAAACCAAACACAGAGAGAAAGAGAGGCGACTTCTGGAGGGATTTAGCTTGTTGTGACAGCGTTCTGCACTACTTTAGGCCTGGGACAGTGATGACTTTGGATTGCAGGGTGAAGAATGAGAAAAGTGACAGCCGTGCAGGCCTTCACGCCATTCTTGCTCCTGTAGCTGAGGCCAATTTTGAGGAACGAAGTGATGATGGTGATGCGGTGGTACAGTCCCTCTGTTAGAGTTTTATTTGAGGCTGGTTGGATAAGACACACCTTCCACTCGGCTGTTATTACTGGCCAAATTCCACCTCCGAGATGCTGCTGTCTGTCCAGATGCCTCAGATAGTTTTGAGGGGCTGAGATCTCTATTGGCGTGCAAAACTCCCCTTTGCCTCCACCGTGAGTTCGATACTGTGACCTGAAACCAACAAGCATACATAAATTATAACTTCTACTTCAGCACCAGAACCATATGCTGCATTATAAGGAAACAGGTTTTAAAGTAAGTCGAGGTCGGCCTCTGGATTCTGAGGGGAAGGTGCTGACAGAATTTCAGGCAGATCCTGCCCTGTCTCCACGTAACTTTCCATAATGGGGTGTTCATGTCGGCTAGTCAAGGACACACACACACAGACACACACAGACACACACAGACACACACACACACACACCGCTACTGTGAGTTAAAAAGGGCCACACCTTTCTCCTGTAATCCTCCCCAGTCCATACAAACCCCTCTTTATATCTGCTGAATAGACTGTGTTCACCTGTGCTCAACACCTGCCTCTCATTTTGTGTGTGTGTGTGTGTGTGTGTGTGTACTTGTGTGTGAAGCTTTTGTATGTGCATGCATCTATTTTTCAGATTTTGTGTGTGCTTATTTTCATCTTAAAAACAAATAAGAAACAGAATGTAAATCATAGCAGCCAAATAAGAACAAATGGTGAGACAGGGAACATCTCGACAAAATAGACAATAAGTTAGCTGATATTTTTGTACTTAAAGGAACAGTGTGTAAGAATTAGTGGCATCTAGGCTTGTGCCCTGACATTGAGCAGTTGTTTTTCGTGTTTTTTTTCAGTCAGGTTATTGTGCAACGTACTTCCGGGGACCTTTTGGTCTCCAGACTTGATATAAGCAACTGCAGAAAGGCAGGCAGCAGCACAGAGGAAGAGAGAGGCTACACTGTAAGGTGAAAAAGCAGTGAATTTATAGCTCACAGCAAGTTAATGATATTGTCTATGGCTTTGTTCAACATCTAGCAAAAATGTTGCCCATTTGCGACCTGTTGTTTGCACTTTTAGCTTGTTTACTATATTACATGAATGCCGCTGTCACACTAAATGTCCCTCTGAGCCCTGTTTAAACTTTAAGGGAGTTTGTTGAAATGCCTGTCCATTACTTAAAGGCCAAAGTGTAGATAAAGTATCTCTTGCATGAAGCACATAGGCAGCACTCATACTTGTGTATGCATTTTAACAAATGTAAAGTAGTGTGCACTTACCTTTGAGATTGCCTTCTGGTGCTATTTGCTCTGTTATAATTCCCTGGCGTGCTGGCTGCATTCTTTGTTTCTCTTTTCTCACAGTTTCTCAGTTTGTACAGTACTTTCTGCAGCTCTGTGTTTCAGCTCGGTCTCAATGGACCCACTGTACTGTACTCTGTTTGCTCTCACTAGTCAAAGTCCCGCAGGCAAACAGTGCCTGGTCTCTGTGGGGCCGGGGACTGTGCTACAGCGGAGCCAGGCCTAGCGGAGCCACAGTACTACAGTTTCACCGTAGACTCATGTTACCACAGTGTCTGGATAGTGACGTTGTGTGGGAAGTGGGGGTGTTTGTGCGTACAAGTGTTGGCTATGGATTATGTGTGGGTTCCAAATGAGGGCACAGTGTGTTCACAGATCAATAAAAAGAGTTGCACAGATGTAAAGTTTCAGTCAGAATATGTCCTTGTAAAAAGAGACAGGGTAAGGGGCGGGGAGGTGGAAACACTAGATTACACATTACAGTAGGTGTGAGAGGAAGAGCCACAGACCCTCGTAAAAGAAAGATGCCCCCCCACCCCCCCACCCCTTGGCAAGGAAGACTTAGCCGTTGTCCTGCAAATGATCCTGATCTCCAGTTGCATCCAGATGAAGTTGCGTGTTCACATTTTGGTGCACGTCTTTTCGATTTAATCTAACTCCCTCCACCTCTGCAACTCCAAGTACTCTGTGGGATTTGAAATTGCTCCCCTCGGCTGGGGTTGGCAGACGGAGTGAGGAAGGAGGGGTAAGGACGGGGAGGCCGGAGCGATTATGAGACTTGGGGTGCGCTTTAACCCACTTAGCACACCATCTCAGGGTCTCCTGCCAAAACGGTGAGCTTAGTTCTTTTAATCCTCTTCCCAGAGTGAGCTGATAGTTTGTTGCCTGCGGCTGCTCTCTTGTTTTACCGCCTAGAAATGTTATCTGCCTGAGTTTTTTTGTCAACCTCCCTTTACAATTTATGATTATTTGCACCGCTGTAATGTTTGTATTTGTCTTATAAATGGATGCATATGAGTGTCGATCTGTCCATCTTGCAGTGAGTTGTGTGTGTGTGAGTTGTCAGGCAGTTTCCCAGTCATAAACACACCAGTGAAGTAGTCCTGCTGTGGTTTGAAGTGAGCCTCCCTGTTGGCCCTTCCAGCACTCACTGCCAGCCAGCCAGGCAGGCTTGTTTGTTTGACCCCCTCCAGACTGGTTTGTGCTGGGCTGGCCTCTGCCCCAGGGGTCTGACTGGGGTCCAGTTTGAGTCCATCCTCTCCCAGCTCACAGCCAGCATCACATGCCAGTTTCCCCCCACACTATGCTTGGCTCCCTCTGCTAATAAAACGGGCTCATAACGCCACGTTCCTTAAATTCTTTATGTGCACGCTCCCTTTTTTCACATGCATGGCTGGGCTGCACTGAGAAATGCAGACCGCAACATTAATGAAGCCAAACTGTGCACAAAGCTTTCAGTGTGTGGATGATTTTTAGATCTGTTTGTCAATATAGGGCATTCACAACATTACGAATTAGGGGTGTGTCATATCATACCGCCCACAATAATACCAGTATAATTTATAATGAGAAAAATTCTTATCATGATAATGGCAATATTTTAACATGTTGAACTAATGGCATCATACCATTACATACGGCAACAACAAGCGTGGCTGAAAGCGAAATAGCTGCCAGCCAGGAGCAACTTCAGTAGTGTGGAATCAGTAGCCTGGGCATCCTGAATGTTTTATGAGCAGCCCCAGACTTTTCAGACTCTTTTTGCAACTTACCACTCAGAGTAAACTGTCAGCTGCTCCGAGCAGCACATCGTGTCTCTCTTCCTCTCCTCTCTCGCCATGTGCACAAAGGAATAAGTGTTGCCAAGTAATTTTGTCATAAGCCTGTCCTAATGTAAACCCAAGTGATCTTTGCAGCACAACAAAAAAACCCTATATAGCCTACATATCAATGTGTGGCATCATCGTAACATAACAGCCTGTCAAAATAAATGCAGGTGTGTGTGTGTGGATGTGTCTGATTGTCAGCGCTGAGTGACACACACTGCAACAAGAAGAGTGGAGGAGAAATAGCAGCACATACAGGTCCAAGTGGAGAAAATTGTTTAGATGTTTTTTTTTGATTGATTTTATTTTGTTGTAATATTTATATTTCATACAAAGTCTGAATCTCTGACACTCTGAATCTGAATGATGTTGTTTACTAACTAAAGAACTGAGGGTTTTTTGGTAAGTTTTTACTTAATATTTGAAGGCAAACTACATAGATGTTGACATACACAACTATAGCACTTATTTTGTTGCACTAGTATGTTCTTGAAATGAATTCTAAAATATTCTCTTAATTTTTGTCAGATCGTCAAGAGTATCATTAGTGAAAAATACCCTAAAATATCATGATATTATTTTACGGCCATATTGCCCACCCCTATTGCGGATATCCACACAACATTGAGAAAAGTTTCCCTCTTTTGTGCAAGAGGAAGTGCAAAGTGAAGCACAGAGATGGAGAAGGAGGAGGAGGAGGGGAAGCAGGAACAAAGTGATGGCTGATTCAGTGGTGGGGGGTGTTTTGTTGGAGCAGCAACAGCAACCCTGTCACTGTAGGTTTACGTCTGGACTCCCCCGTCCTCCTAGCAGAGTGGAGTCATGGCAGAATCGGGGTCAGCAACGCTTCCTCAGTTGCTACCCGTTCCTTACTTTATCCCTCTTTCCCCAAAACAAACACTTCCTCTCTGTGTCCCATCTCATATCAGTCATCTTTAAATCTAACATCCTCCGTCAAATCCTCCAGTCTCACTTCTTCCCCCCTCCCATACACCCCTTAATAAGCCTCCTCGTTTCATGCGGATACGTTTGTGCCTGTTCGAGAAAGAGGACAGGTTGAGATTTATAATTAACAAAGGTTGATTCGAGCACTGAAAGGGAGAGCTGTCTGAAGAGTCTGTGTGAAGGGGAGCGCAGGGTGGGGATGGTGAACAAATTGGGCTTTTTTATACAGAGTATCAAATAGATCCTGAAGAAGAAAAAAAGCATACTGATGAGACACAATACTGACGTGATCTAAAAGAGGTTGTTTTTGTGTGCAAGTTTTGGCTAAGTCTAAGCTGCTTAGCTATGGCACAACTCCACTTTTAAAGCAGGCTACAGTACGATGGCATGTAGTCCAACACTGCATCAGTGCTCTGATGAGCTTGGGCAGCCATGAAGACTCATTACCATCTCATAAAAAGATCTTTGTCCCCTCAAGACTACATTATCTCTGGTGAAATTACCACTAGTGCTCTGTGTCATTGTTGCACATCCAGTACACTCTGCTATATCTTTTTGCAAAGGTCAGAGTTTATGACTTAGGTTTGATTTAACAAATATTTCACATAGTGTGTTAACATGTCAGATCATATATGCCTTGTTACTTATCCAACACCTGGATCGTGATCAGTTTTCTTGTGCTGCATTCAGATACCTTTTACTAGCATTTAAATTTCTTAGAACTGAGAAAATTGGTTTGATTTCTTTCAAAAACACAGGAAAAAACATAATGAGCAATTTGACAATAAATATCCCACAAACTGAAAAAAATAAATTAATTAAAGGTGACCAGGAAATGATCTGAACATAAATAGGGAGGGATTTTTAGATATTATCAAAATTCAAGGGAAAATGTCTAGGAAGCTATATTTATTATTCTCTTAATTATGATTTTAAAATAATATCACAGAAAAAAAGAAAAAAAAATGTTTTACTTTTTTAGCACTTTTCTTGGTTGTTTTTAGGGTTTTCTCTATTCTATTTTAAAATATTTTTCTTCTGACTTTTTACTTATTTCGTTCAATTTTCAAAGTTGCCCTCATCCCATGCTTAAAGAAATTAAACAAATTTTATTCTATTTCAAAGTGTTAATCAAGGAAAGCAGTTTGAAAGAAGGAATGCAAACGATATCCAAAACTAACCCCATGCACTGCTAAAGAAGCAGTGCATGGGGTGTAAGGCAGGGCCTGGCCTGGCCTGGCCTGGCCTGGCACAGTCTGGTTGGTTAAACAGATGGCACAGTGCAGGGCAGCGTAGTGGAGACAGACTCTTAACCATCTGGACTCCAAGCGACTAGATTTCTCAATCTCAAGCCCAGCCTGACAGGTCCCAGTCGGTCCCGAAAAGCCCAAGCGGTCGGGTCAGTTCAGGCCTAAAATACACCCTAATTGGCCGGGTCAGGCAGGGCTTTGGCTGCAGAAAAATACATAAATAAATAAAAATTATAAAAATTATAAAAATTTCGTTCTGCGTCTCTTCACAGCACGAGACATTAGCTGATCACTAAACTGTCACCAGCTGCTGGTCTGCTGGGAGCTAACACTGCATGCATACTGATGAAGATAATGAGACATTAAGATGGAGGCCCCACAGTTTGAACCAATACTGCAAACTCTTTCGGCCTCTCACATTGACAGCATCAGTGTAGTAGCTGCACTTCTCCCGTTCTTACCTTTCACAATAAAAGCCCTAGATGGATATACTGCAACACAGCTTCAGATTTTGCTCTGACTTCTCTAGGTTTGCATATTATCTCAATTAAATTTACTGTAATAAATGTATATGTGAGAAAAAAAGGTGATTTTGCTATAAAGTATGCATGGCTGGTAGATTTTTTTTTCTACCAGCCAAATTGGCTGATGAATCAAAAAGTTAATTGTAGACACTGTCAGATTGTAATGCCTCCACCAAAGTTAGCAGCAACAATCTCGTACAGACTCAGAAACGTTGAAAGTGTCAGTCTTCGATTTCCCTTTTTTAAGAACAAATACAGATGACCGCCGCTGCTGGTATGGAGAATTATATCCTCTTTCCCAGGCAAAGATTTTTTTTTTTTTTTTGACAAGAAATGGGGATGTGAGGTTTACAGTTGGCTTTTGTCGTCACTAGTTTTTTGATGTTTGACGTGACGATGATCCTTAAAGGAATGTAAACATCTTTGTTTGAATTCACTTTTATTACTATAATTAAAACTCAAAACCATTTTTCTTAATTAAAGTATTTGTAAAAAGTCTGCCTTCTGAGAATAACTTAAGTAAAGGGAAGATTCTCCATCCAGTTGCATTTACTGTAGATAAGCAAATGTACATGGTATGATAACTATCAGTTTTTTATATCTGAAATATCAAACCATTTAACTTTCCAACCTTGAAAAAAACACAAAGTTGGTAGCACATCATCGGCACCTTCAGAGCTTACAGCTACTAAGACTATGAGTTTGCCTGCTGCACAAGTTTGGGTTTAACTCGGTTGGCTGCCAAGTCAGAGATCCCGGATTCTAATCCTGTATGAGTCAATTTAGAGACAAGCTGGTAGCTGTTCATCAGAAATTCTAAGCTTGTTCGGGCTAGTCACTGTTTGAATCACTGCTTTGACCTTCCCTATATGTAATGACAATAAACCTTTTTTCAAAGAAACAGGGAACTGAAACAACAACAGTTCTCTCTTTTTGTGAGTGAGTAACAGGCTGATGTGGGTGGTGCGGCTTTGGACATGTACTGCTTCATTCTGAATCCAAGGTGGTGTGGTGGAGCACAGAGGCAGGGCCCGAGCCAGCCCTCGGTCAATATTTGCCTCAGTGAGTGCCTAGCCACTGGCAGCAAAACAAACTAAAATGGTCTAGCACATTTCTTATACAGAGTTACAGAGTTTCAGCTCCACTGTTAAACCTCCTACAGCTGCCACTGAGTGTGTGCGACACCTGTTCCCCATGTTCTCCAGGTCCGTGTTTATAAAAAGCATCAGGGCAAAACCGCAGCACTAAGTGGTTGGTGGGTGGCTGCAGCAGAAGCTTCATTAGATGCTTAAATGTGCAGCATTTGTGCGTTCGTGTGTTTCTGTAGCTTTGCATTGTGAGCTGCTGTTGTTACACGCCGGCAGCAAACAGCTTGGACACAGGCCACCCAGAGAGAACTGGACGCTCTGCTGTTTGTCACCCACTCTCCCTCTCTGTTTCTCCCCCCTGCTCCGTCCATCTGGCAGGGAGAGAGATACAAAATGAACAGTACACAGGTGGGAAAAGCAGCCAGGGTGACACAACAGAAATGTGAGAAAAGACAGCAGAAGACGAGGAAGAAAACCTTGAAATGCTAATTAACAGAAAGGTGTGGACTGAGGGTAAAAAGTGTGTGTGTGTGTGTGTGTGTGTGATTCTGCAACACATGTGGCACGTAAAGAAGACGGGCTCGTCTCATTAACCAGACCTCCCGTTGCTTAGCATTTCCCACCCAAAGCAAGTGGGGTGTAGTTCAGAGTATTCTTTCTAAGACTGATAACTTTTCAGAGCTGTTTTTTTTTTTTAAACTTAGGATATGCCATTTTACTGAGACCCGTAAAGGGACAAGGAAGAGAAAAAAATATATAAATGTTGGGAAAAAAATATAAGATGATGCTGCTGGCGGACTGAAAGTATTTTTCTATGGAGAATGCAAAAGTTTCTTGGGAGAAAATGACTTTTTTACCATTCATTTTTTCACCACCTAATTCTGATCCACCATCACATTTTTTTCACCATCCAATTTTTTTTTCACTGTGTAATTTTTTTTCTCCCCCATGTCTTTTTACGGGCTCGTGACCATTTTGAATACATCAAGGTTTTTATCAGCACTCTACTTTGAAAAAGATCAGCTGACATTTATGAAAGCAAAGCTCTCCCGCAGTTTCTGTTTGTATTAAGTCAGGAGGTTATTGTGTTTGTATGTAGGCCAGCATGCTTTTGGTACGACTGCCAAGGAAACAAATTGTTACTCGTTGTTCGTGGAGGTGTGCAGTGACTCATGGTGTAGTGAAACTAGATCGCCTGGTTTGCTCAAAGTCATCCTCACCGTGCTGTGGGTGCTGCTATGATGAAGTTGTATTTCCTGTTTTGCCAGGAGTTCCAGCAACCGGCGGCTTTGTTTGGGGGTTGTGGGTTTTGGGCTGTTTGAACGAGTTTACACGAAACTGTTCTGCTAGAGTGACGTGTGCGGTATGGAGACACATGGATACATACACTGAAAAGAATAGCTTGATTTTTCTTTACAGCGGTGAGATCGCCTTTGTAAAATCTTTTGAGGTTTATGTGAAAACCGCTCAGCTGTGTCACTGCCAAGAGGGGAAAATAAGTTGTGAGACATCTATCATACCATAGATTAATATTCAGTATGGCCTCACTGAAGATTAAAATGGAAATGGGATCAATCACACTTCTGCGGTCTCCGTGTGGTATCACCACGCTGCATTCGCCTTGATGTGCAGTTATATTTTTGAGTAGGTGCAGGACAGCTCCAGCAGGTCTTCAGATCCTCTGCAGCACCCTAATGCAGAAATATATGTGTGGTTTAATGCTGCAAATACAACAACCATACTTGAGCAATTAAAAATGAAATGAAATGTGTTTAAATCTATTTAGCACTTAAAGTGACAACCATACTCCCCTACACAGGGTAACCACATTAGCTAACACTACAGTTGAGAAAAACTGACTGTAAAAAAAAAACAACCTGAAACCGGCACTTACCGGACCAGATCACAGCGCAGATTTCAGTGTCTCATTCACAGCTCGGAGACTGTCCTTTAGTGGTAGGTTTACCCTCTAACGTCAACGTCAGCAACAGAAAGTTGGCCGTTTTTTCTCGCAGAATTTTTATTCTTAAATTTTTTTATTTTGCAAGTACTCAAATGTGGAAGCTTGTTAAAATGCCCTTCCCAACTAAATACCATGATCAGTGATGTGACTTAGGAACCCCAAAATTCACTCATATTGTATTTACTGCAAAGGCAATCTGCAGTAACTAAAACTTCAGTGTTTTATCTTCATCAGTTTGATTCCAAATCTCTGGGAGGCAGAGCACAGTAGCTGCATGTGTTGTGGTTTCTCTTGGTTTTGGTTTGGTTTTAGAGTTTCTGCAGTTTTCACACACAATTTTCTCCAGAACAAATCAAGATTGAACCAGGACATTTTGTCACAAGATAGTACAGAAATTTGAAAGGTTTAATTTCAGTCGTAACCTGACACAGGATTTGTAGCTTGCTATAAGAATGCTCATCTTGGCATTTAGTAGTCTCAAAAAAGAAAAAGAAAAACTAACTCGTGGCATGCAGCTTGACCAGTAACCTGTCAAAAATAACAATAATCGGGAAGTAAATTGTAAACAGGAAACAAGCAAGATTAAGCATTTAGTAATAGATGGTGGCAATGTGACATGCATGACATCTGCACATTTTTGCTGGTTCCAACTTTGTACTACCTACTTACAGACCTCTTAATCTCTAATCACATCACTGATTAGTTAAGCCTCATTCCCACTGCACAAAAAAAACCTGCTAACATCTGGCTTTTTAATGCAGTGGGAATGCGTACAGTCGGCATTGACACTCAGTCAAATGACTCTGCAGTAGACCTCTGTTCCTGCTGCTTTCTGTCTGTGTTTCCTTTGACTGCAGTCACGAAAAGTAGTGACGAAAAATGACAGCAAGGGCAAATTAAATTAACATGAGTTGTAAGTCCACGTACTGTACATGTTCTGTATAGCATTTCTTTTTCTGAATCCGTTGTGTTGAAAGCTACTCCGCTTGCCAAATTTCAGACTTTGAGAAATTTCAGTCAGGCGTTTAAAAGTTGCTTGAGTGGCTGTTAAAATATAAAGGATCATATTTTTGGGGTTCCCCCATGCATTCCTCCTCCTTGAATTTTCCATGTTCCCTGCTTGTAGATCTTGCTCAGCATTTCCAAGTCTGTGAACGTCTTTCTTTGGATAAAAACACACTGAACCCAGACATGTCTCACCAACCTGACCACAGACGAGTCTAGAGTGAGAGAAGTGACTCAGGCTTCAGACCAACGTCCTGGGGAATTCTGAGTTTTTGTAGAGTGATTTATAATGTCGTTTAATTGTGTATGTCATAGGAACAAGAGTTAATAGTTTAACAGTTGTGATCAGTAGATTCCTTTTCGTCCAGACACTGACATGGCGTACACATGGCTTTCTCTGTCATAATGCGGGACTCTGGTTTTGCAGCAATAGATACTAAAAATGCGTGGAACTCGAGTTTGCAGACTTTACCAGGAGGTACCAGTACTTTGCCTCACTCTGGAGGAGAGGGAGGAAAAGCGAGGAACAAGGGAGTGGTAGCTGTGTTTTTAATTTCCTCTCTCAGCTCTCAGCCTGCTTCTGCTGCACTGCTGCCTCTGTTGAGAGTCCCTGTGGTGGATTGAAGGGGTCTGGGTCAGGATCACCTCGGGACAAGGGTGGTGGTGGAGGGTGAGTGCCACCAGCCCAAATGCAGGGGGAGAGAGAGGTTGGGTGAGGACGGGAGAAGTAGCTTTATAAATATAAACACTTCCTCACTCTTTTCTCCTCTAAAAGTCTTTTCTCACACTCCAGCAATTGTGACTTCCTGTTTTTTACTCGAGGCTATAACGCTCATGTCAGCTGTTCTTTATGATACTTATTTACAAAGTACAATAGAGCTCTGTTGTTCAGATAATATTGTTTTCTTTTTTTTGTGCTAGTTTGTGGTTGTTTTACATTCACATTATGGCACATGTTCAGTGTATATTGCGTGTCATAGAATTATATCACAGTGTCTTCAATCTGTAATCACTGAGTACATCATATTTTTATTGTATTGAGAGTTACCCAGTGATTGCCTTATGCAGTGCCATAGGAGACAAGAGCCCCTATTAAGCACATCTTTAATTTGTAAGGTGAAACATTTTCTGAAATATAAATGTGAGTATTATTTGAGCCATTCCAAATCATTAATCACATTTTTCATTTCCTTATCATTCTTTAAATGTGTGGCTCTTAATATAGTGCCTTATGAACATTGCACGCCTGCATGACATGACAGCAACTCACTAAATAAAAGGTAAGGAGTAGAATTTATTTACTGTGTTTTTAACAACCTGACTTTTCTCCATTCAAAGTAAAATGACAGTGCACATCCCTAGCTGGAAGGTTATGAAAGTGATCGAAAGCCCAGCGCACCTTTATTCACCTTTTTTGAGGACTTTTCCGAAGATATTTGGCAATCCAGTATGATCCCATTTCATGATAAGAAAGATTAGAGAAGAAAATATATAGAGGTATGTTTGGGATTTGTGTGCAAAAGTGGGAGGCTATCGCAGAGATGTCCATCCCTCCACAGGCTGACTGCCTACATATTATCCTGTCACATCATACTATCATACTGTGTCATTGCTGCGATCGAGGTGAACTTGGTCTCGGGCTCTGTGTGAGATTAATTTAAAGCCTATAACTGTATTATCCAGGCCAGTGTTGTTGCCTTCCTTCATTTAGAAAGTTCAAGCAGTCAGCGACAGGTTTTGCTAATAAGAAGCAAATTAAAAACGAACCCAAAAAATGCTTCCTGTCTTTTCTGCCCCTCATTTCATGAACTGAATAATCTCCAAATTCGGCAGCGGTTAAACCCTTTTTACTTGCTCTGAGATTAATTTGACCTTACAGTATTACACCCACAGTACGCCAAGCCGTTCCCACACTTTGTCTCAGCCTAACCACTGACTATGGTACAAATCCAGTTAAAGTAAATACTGTCTGCGTAAAAACCCCAAAGGAGTCCGTCATTTCACAGACATCAGAAGAACCGGCGGGCACTATTATCTCTATCTCTGACCGCTATCTCTCAGCCCTGCCGCACTCTCTCTCCACCAGCTGAGCTTATCTAGGCCATACAGCTACACAAATGCTGGGCGGAGGCAGCTGGAGTCGTAGTTTCAAAGCTCAAAATCAAGCAAAAGGCATGACTCCATCATAAATCACGTTGTTGTTACTCTCTTGATTTTCAAGTGTTGTGACAAACTCTGACCCCCTGTGCTCGTCTGACTGAGTCATTCACTCCGGAGAGACAGTGACTGCAGGAAAAATGATCTGCGACAGTCATGTTTGTCTCCTTTGGGAGCTCGCAAAGTCTTCAAATAATAAGGTCCTAACTGCCACTGCCTTCAATGGCACCATTCAGGGAGAAAAATCAAACAGTGAGAGACCCTGTGAAAAAAGAGAAGGAGAGAGAGAAGGACTGGCTGGGTTTGTGTCAGAGACCCTCTTTGTTTGGCTGCACTGTAACCCCACCCCACACACACACGTACACACACACACACACACACACACACACACACACACACACTCACACACACTCACAGAGACCCCTTGACCTTCTTTTGCTATTGTCGATGCATCATGCAGAGTAGGATTGCGGAAAAGAGGACAACGGTGTCACTTCTTATTAATCAACTGCTCAAAACAAAACTGACAGAGATGTCACTCAATTTTACTCTCATTTCCTTTATGTGTAGCTGAACACACGCTTTCATTTAATGCACAAACTGACATTAAAGAACTAATGGTGACAAAGGCCACTGTTGCCTCAAATTACCTTTGTTTTGGACAAAAAGTTGCACTTGAGCACACTACAAAGACTGTAGCTGATGTTCTGTTCCTCTATAAGAGAAAATAAAAAATCCTAAGATTCAAGACGCCATTGACATTAACAATGAGGGCTGTACCTGATTCAAAATTATGTCAGTCGAATCAGATTTGGCTGTTCAATACGAATATTTTTTCTTTGTTTTTCCATATTAAGTTGTAAAAGTTTGAACAGAGCTCAGTGGGATGTTTGGTGGCATTAAGGCAATGTAGTAAACAAGCTAATGGTGCTAAGAGTGGATCGTTTGTTTCTCATACTCTTGACTTCAGCCATTTGTATACGTATTTCTAGTTCTTACGCGATCTAGTTAATTTATTTGCTTGCAAAAAGGCAGTAAATTAGGCCTAGTTGCTCAACATCTGTTGTCAGATTGAAAGATACAGATTAATGTCCGCAAGTCTTCTAGGACACCAACTAACGATTATTTTCAGAATTTCTTTTTTGAAGAAGAAGAAATTTTGTCTTTAAAATAGAAGATGAATAATGAAAATGTTTTCTCCAACAAAAAGTCTGAAACCTAAAGAGGAATATTACAGTGATATAAAACAGAGGAAAGCAACAAATCTGCACATAGGAAAAGCTGGACCCTTTGAAGGGTGTAAAAATACATCAGTCAGGGTCGATTTATCAATTTAGGGATCAACTATCCCATATGCAAAGGGAAAACTTTGATACATATTGACATCTTTAAGATTCGCTCTTTATTTTGAAATTCCTATGGCACCTTTGTGACCATTTCCTGCCAAGTGCACCTCTTTCCTAAACTTTTAAACAGTGCTTGCAACCTAGTACCAGGCAGCTCACGGCAAGCAGCCAAGAAAAAGTCAATGAGGATATTAACTGATTTTGTGTCTTATTGATTACAGGCCACCTGAATTAAACTGAATCAAAAATTTATCTTGGCAGGTTTTGTGATATCAGCAAATATTGTATCATTGTCCAAATAATCTACATAATATCATCGTGTGATGGAACTTGTGATTTACAACCCTAAGTCTTTATGGGCATTTTTATGCTTTCACACAGTAGAAAGGTGACAGGAAATGAATAGAGGGGTCTCAAATGACTGGAACGAAAGTCCCTGACTGGACTTAATGATGTTGACCTCTAAACCACTGGAGCACCCTTAGTTTTCAGTCAGTTGAATAAAAGACAGATATTTTCCTAAATCAGCATACATGCTCATTGCTGAATAGCAAGCGCTAGCATAGCGCTGTAACATCAGAGATCAATACAGCATGATCAGTTATCAGTGTGTGTTCTTCAGTCATTGACAGCAGTGGTGTGTTTCTGTGTTTTGTTTTTCTTCAGTCAGTCTTGAATGTTTCCAGATCCAGTTCTTAGCCTTAAATACCCTTTTGGCCAGTTTCTGTGCCTGCACTGATTAAATAATCTGTTTTTAGAGAGGTGCATGGAGGAATGCGCTTTAGGAATTTTTTGATTGAGGCTTACCCCGTGCTTCACCCTCCTTGATCCGGTCACTGGAAGTAGTGAGATGGACTCTTAAGTCTGTTGCTTGGCCGGCAGTCTGATCAGGGGGCTGTTGAATGAGAGCCTACAGCTGTTTACGCCAGTAGACTGCAGCAGCAGTGTGTATATATAGAAAAGGAGTGCACTTCAAGGAGGCCAAGCTGTTAACCCTGACCTCTGACCTCCCTTTGAAGGAGGGAGTTTCCCTATTGGGATCAATAATACATCACATGATAATTATTACTCGACTCTCAGTTATTTTCTGTCGCACAGCTCTAACTGTGACTCCCAGCGGGTGTTGTAGGTGATGAGACAAGCTCCTCTCTGCCAGATATAGTGTTTCTATAAAAGTAAAGCTTCCGGAGGAAATCCCTGACTCCCTCCCAGCTGTTTGACACATCGTCTCTTCTCCCTGCTGGAGGCCTCTCCTCCTGAAGCCTCATCATCATTTAGCCTCATTAGTCTGTCACTGCTTTGATTCGGTTACAGGAAGATCCTTGAAAATAACCAGCAGTGCTGCAGTCTCACACACACTTACATGTCGAAACCCTCATGAACTTGCTTCCGCTGTGAGGGCGTTATTGTTAAAAAAAAAAGAAAGAAAAAGAAAAACCTACCTAAGATGCCCAAATCTTTTTATACCAGCGCAGTTTTATAAACAAATTTTTCTACAAAATACTCTTTTATATTATATAACAAGATATGCACCTGTAAATTTAAATTTGTCTTAATAAAAAAGACAAATTGAAGTAACCAAATTATCATTTTAGAACCAATAATAAGTAAGCAAGACTAAGATATAGAATTGCAACAATAAATATGTTGATGTATTAGTTGTTGCAACTAATTTAATAATCTATTAATCAGTATTTGTAATTTTTAAAGAAAAAAAGTCAAAATTCTCTGATTCTAGCTCATAAATGGGAATATTTTCTGGTTTCTTCACTCCTCTTTGACAGTAAAGTGATTTTTTTTTTTCAGTTGGTGGTCAAATTAAGAGATTTTAGAATGACATCTTGGACTTTGAGGAACTTTGCCATGTATTTGAAAGAGATTGAGCAAATTTGCTGAAGTTTCAAAGGGTTAAAGGAATAGTTTGACATAATTGTTTGACCTCAAATCAGAGAAAGGACTGAAAAAGTAATGTGCAAAAACACAACAGCTGCAAACATGTCTGCCAGTCCGCTGTGTCAGCCTCATCATCCTGGCTTTAAAAAGAGACGATTTGTTACCCGCAGGCACCAAACTGAGAGAGCAGAGCCGCTGCTGCTCTGATCACTCTTCTGTGTACTTATGGGATTTGTGTGAGATTATGGTAATAGACCAATAATGGCCAACCCCTTAATCACAATCAACTGGCTGATTTTTGTTTTGTATTGTATCTGACCTCAGTGTGCAATCAAATCACACTGTACAGTTTTGTAAACAGTCAGTATATTTCTTGCTAATTGGAGAAAACTAGCATCTTTGAGCTTTTATAGCAGAAATTGCTAATCTGTTGTCGATGCCACACCACACAGTTATCCTCCTGCTCCTGCTCTGCCAAGCTGCACTTGTTGAGTATAAAGGGGAAACGCCAGCTAATCACTATTGTACTCGACAGATTGAATATGACAGACGTATTCACTGTAGTGGAGTTGCTCTCACGATCTGCCTTCAGAGCTGTCAGCTTCTTGACAGGTGAGCAAACATGAATCCAACATTATTCCCAATTATAAAAGCATGTGTCACTGATACAGTGCACCGGCAGGCATGCTTGCCCAGCTGTCTCTTGACAAAGCATAATAATTTTTTTACACAGTTCTGTCTGTAATGATTAGTTGTAGCAGTGAAGTCTGTTTTCTAACAACACAGTAAAAAGCCGGCCACAGGTAACAGGTTTGAGGCATTTTGCGGGTTTTGATGCTCAAAAAATGTACCCACTGCTTAATAGTCATGTCTTCCCAATGGCAGTCTATGAGAAAAAGTATTTTTGGATCCAGTGGCTTCACGTGACAGATTGTGGAAACTGCAGTACCACTGTTTGGCTGCTACAAAAATTGGCTTCAAAGCCCAGTGCTCCTCCTGGAAGCCTAGTCTCCACTATATCTCCTTGTCGCAAGTTTACAGCAACATAGAAGCACGAGTTTGACAGCATTGTTTTGCAGTGCACAGAAAAACGTGCCAGCTTGGATAAAAGGAATCAATAAGCTCTGAGGCATTTGTTGCCAGTTATCAACTGAAACCCGTTCTTAATTTCCATCACTTAAAGCATTTTTTAATATTTCTAGTAAATCATGAAACTATGGAAATGCAAAACCTTATAAATACATTTATTTAACACTATAAGTTAACACTATAATCGTTGAAATCAATCTAATGAATGCAGCTGCTTCAGTATTGCCATTATTTAGTTGTGATTGTCGCAGTAATAGTATGCATAAATTAGGGTAAGAAAAACAGAAAGTTCATAGAATACCAAACGTGTTGTTTAAAAGCACAGCAGTTGGACAACCGGAAACTAAATTTAGGTTTAGTTTAGGAGCTCAGACAGTAAATAAGCCATCTAAGCAAAGCATTAAATTATTTATTTAGATAATAAATTATTCAAAAGTACAATACTGGAGTAAAACACACAAGAAGAAACCCCAAGTCCATTATCTGTTGTCTAGAAAATGAGAACTACTGAATTATTTAATGAATGTTAAACTTCAGCCATACCGTGATGTCCTAAGTCCTTTAGTAAACATGCAGCCCTGCTTCAGTCTGTGTGTAAACGTGCGTGTGAGCGAGTGTTTTCCTCGATGGCCCATGTGCACACCCCCGGGTTAATCAGTGTGGAGCAGCAGTAGCCCGCTGTTCTCCCCTGAGACATCTCCGTGGGAGCTGCAACAGCTGTGACGGTGTAAGTCACCCCGAGGACCTGTCGTTACCGCTTCACGCACACACATAGACACACACAGAAACACACCCATCGCATACCCATGAGGATAGAGGCCAAGGGTAGAGCTGAGGGCTTGTAGCTTTTTTTATTGTCTCTATTCCATATGTTTTTCATTGTGAGCAATCAGCCAAGTATCTTTATTTTTACTATCATTTTGATTTCTGTACGGTTTGTATAGTTTACGCTTTAAAAAAATATAAACATGGGTAATAATCTGAATACATTTTAGCTGTCTCACCATTTGAGACCAATGTGTTACATCCATATGTCCAAATGCCTTCTTGTCAGGAATTTGCCCTCTGGCCTGAGTTTGGATCAAAGAATTAGTGGTGTGTTCATTTCAACAGAAAGGGGTCGATTGGCGTTGTGTCTGAACTGCACGTCACTGCACAGGAATGCGTCTGGCAGTTTGTTAGACAGTCAGATAAAATGCACGCTGGGCCTCCTGCAGTATCAACAGGTAGCTAACTGACAAAATCTAGATGGTAATCGACAGCCACCTGACGCCGGTGACATGCCTTGATGAGCCAGGAGAATGGCTATGTGTTGAGTCTTTGTGGTGACGAATTCTCGCTTTCAGATGTATGATGTATAGCACACATGCAGGCCTGGACTCAATAAGAAGACGTTCTTATTTGTAGGAAGTACAAGGAGGGCGTTTTGTGGGTGCTTAATCTATAAACTCTCAGTAACAGCACCAAAACAGTGTCTGTAGAAAAAGGATAGCTGTCAAGACAAGAGAATGGGCGGGACAGGCGGGACATTTTGACAGCTTGTTATGCGTGTGACCCACTGCAGCAGAATTAAAAAAGCAGCTGTTAGCGGCTAATTTAAAGAAGAGAAACATCAGCCGCAAAACAACGAGATTCAGGAGCTCCTCAACTTAATAGTAGATAAGGCGCACGTGATTTATGTCACCCTAGAGGCCGACGCTTTTGTGATACACGTCACACCTGTCACGCCCCTTTTGGAGCCATTAACTAACCAAAGTTTACCTTTTAAATTCCTCTACTAATCCTCCTTACTTACTTTGTCACCGGGTTCAAGCTTCGCAGATGCAATTGAAAAGCCTCCCTTTCCAGCTGGCTCTGGAGCTCAGTGTATGGCTGGTAAATGTGCTATAGATAGTGTCAAAGACGACCATCTGTAGAAAATGCAAGGAATTTGCTCGACGGGATTATGCTATGGAAACAAAACAAGTAGCAGATGCTGGAAGTCTGCTGATGAGTGCACTTTTACAGCCCTGAGCCTTTTCATGTCGCTGAGGAGTTTAGAGCTCGTTCTGACATGCTTTGATGCTTGCGTCGCACATGGTCACAAGTACAGAGAGAGAGGGGGGACACGGACATACTGATAAAAACCGCAGAGGGAGAGAGAACAGATCTGAGGGCAGTTAACAGGGTTTATGTGGTCATGAAGAACCTAAAAAAAATCATGGAATTTAAAAATAGCAATTTAAAAATCTGGAGAAGTTTTGGAAAAATAAACCCAAAAATCTGTGTGGCATCGACTCTGACCTGAGTTGCAGCTTGTACTTTGAGAAGATGTAAATTCATGCAATGTAAAGAAAAGGCCATTTTAATAACATTTGGCTTCACTTAAACAAGTATAGGACACAGCTTGAGAGAGACCAGGACCTGAGACGTGTAAAACGCAGACGGTGTCGTTAATTGTTTGACATTTCAAGCATGGGAGAGGAAGTGTTAGCTAGCCATGCTTAAGGAGCTAAAGTAAAGCACCAGTTTGCTGCTGCTGAGCTTTTTCAACTCCCATCACTGGCTTTTTTTACCCCAGTGACCAGTGTTAAAACAGATGCCAGCTACAGTGCTTACCTTTCGTCGACCATCAAACAGGAGACCTTTTTAGGTGCTGCGTCTACAAACAAAGCCCTAACTACAGAAGTATTATAGATTGCCCCAGGAATTAGTCCTGAAACCCAGAAATTGGTTTGCATTTCAGTACTCCTGGTTCCCTTGTCTTGAACTCGGTGGATTTTTTTAATGGGTTTTTTGTTAGATACCTGAAAAAAGGTCTGTGGTTAACACAAGCTGAAGAGACTTTTTACATTTTTTGCTACGACATAAAATATATCAGTATGTAGGCTGCCTTACTTGTGAATTTTGAAGTTTTTATGTCTTAAAAAAGGTGAACGCTAACTAGTGGCTAAGCGAAACCACAAAATGTCACCAAGCCTTACAACAGCTTTACCCTCATTGTGGTGGCAACGCTGTCATGTGACTGTAGTGTTGTTTCTTTACAGGCTAACATTAGCTTTTTACCTCTGGCAATTGTATTTAAGCTTCAAAAATCATTTGTGTTCATTGCGGTGTTCATTTGTGAAGATTATCTTGCTGAACAAAACATGTATCAAAAGAGTTTGTTAGCCACAGCCACATTTTCTTACTTTCTGTTACACAAAAGCCAATGGACTTTTGCATCAGCCTACAGAAAAAAGTTAACCCTGGAGCACTTTAAGGGGGCTGATGGTGGCCAACTATCTCTATTCCTAAAAGTCATGTGAAGACAAAAAAACTGCTTTTTCAAGTCATGGTTTGCCCAATAGCCGGATAGCTGCCAGACTTTATACCACAAGTGCTCATATACAGTACATGTACGTTTGCACTGGTTTCTCATTCAACGAAGTGGTAAATTTTGACATGGATTTTACATGTGTACGGAGATGTTTCAGAGAATGTATGGTCATGGAAAAATGCCTCAAAGACATGGAAAAGTCATGACAGAAGTTGTAGAAATGTGTTGGTAAAAATGTATCTGAACCCTGAGTAAACATGGAGGTAAAAAACTCCTCTGCAGCACCTTAAATGGTTTAGTTTAGTGCATGTGTTATGCATTGTGTTATGTGTGTTATGTGTGTTGTTGTGTATATATGAGCTGTGCTGCAGGCTGCTGCAGTGACACAAATCAGACTGAAAAGTGACCAGCTGATGATGGTTATGTGGATTACTGCGTCTTGTTATTTACCGCTTCGCTCTTCAGGTTGTGTGTCCTGATTGCCTGCGGCCCGCCGCCTACATCATATGGCTTTTTGCTGGTGCACCTTCTGGTTCCTATGGCAACCAGCAGCAGCATAGCGATCAAACAGCTACAGCAGCATTTCCAAGTGGTTTTTGGTGAAAGGAGCTCTGTGTATTGCATATGACTTCATCACTGTATTTTCCTCTAATGTTGCCCAGAGTTAAAACACACAGCCAGTGGACTTCACTCAGTTCTTCAAATATTTAAAAACGTCTGATTTTATGTGAGTTTATTGTTTTTGTTTGTGTCGAGAAAATGTGGATTATATTATTATTACCATTCTGCAATCATCAGTTTCGTGGCAAGTCATAATTAAAGATATGAGTCTTCAATTACACCTACGCACTCACAGGCAGTTTAGGATTCTTTCCAAAATGTTTTCTCATTAGATAATTACAGCTGACAACAGGTTTGATGGATGGCAAACATGGTGTTTGTTGACTGCTCAGATGCCAAGTGTGCATGCTCACTTTTTAAATTCATACTGAAACATCATCATTCATTCATATTGATCAGCTACTGATCAATTAAAGGAACTCTGGGCTCTAATTTGGGCTCTGATTTTATCTAGGGCATACACAGGGTTTGAGCAATGTGCCCAATTTCATTCTGCTTCTTCCGGTGGTTATTTATCGTGTGACACTCCCACTTCATCCTGATTTCATCTTAATGAAGATCTTCACAGCGGGAGGCGTTAAAGCGGGACAGATCCTCATGTCAGGAAGCAAAGTTTTTTTTCTTTTTCTTAAAACACACACTGGTCCATTTCAATTCGAATAAGATGAGGTGGCAGGAGTCGCTGGGGAAGACAGAGGGGCGTGCAGATGTGAAAGGGATGAAAGTGTGGCAGTCCCCACCTCCCAGTGTTGGAGTGTGAATGGGGCTGCCCACCCCTCTCTGCAGGGGGTTCTCTCCCTCTCCTGCAGCATGTGCTCTCATTACACACTCCCCTCTACAGCGTAGTACTTCACTATAATACACCCATGGCGTAATACGCAAAGAATATGCAACAGTATTCAGAGAACACTGAAGTGATAGCAGGTTTATATCAATTTGTTTGCAACTCTGGTGGCATTTTTCTTTTTTTTGAGCAAATCACAGAAAAAAATCGTGAAGCAAACCTTTTGTATTTTTTTATGTTGACAGTAGGCTGTAGAGTTTATCTGCAATTGTCAAATGATTGTTAATCGCTATGTGTGTTGAGTCTTTTTAGAGGTATAGTTTTAAAAAAGGGCTGCAACTAGCCATTGTGATTATTATTGTTTGATAAAAAATGGACTTCACTATTTCCTCAGACCAAGGCAACACCTTTGAATACAGAGATCCCATGATAGGGCCTCAACAGTCCCTTCATTAAGGCAGCTTTGCATTTTTATATTAAACCAAACAACACGAATATTGTGCTGCCCCACTTTGTAATTTTTTTATGGCATCCTCATGTTTTGGTAGCAAAAGAGGCATGTCGGGTACAATGTTTAACACAACAGCTTCAGCCTTTAGTGTGACATAAAACTTACACGTCAGGCAGTGCTGTCTAAACACAAACAATGTCATAAGATGGCAAATACAATAATTTACTGTCCCTGTTACATGGCGGCTGATCTTGTCCCGGACCTTATTCAATCCAATTGGAGGACATTTTTGGTTGCTGTTCTTCTTTAAGTCAGCTACTGACTTCTACTTACTGGTTTTTAAATCTTCTGTGATGGGTCACATGCATTACATGTCCAAACATCATACCTCTGCTGCCAGCTTTAAGGAGAGACATCTTGTCCTATTTATACACAATGGCAGGTTGGAGTAACGGCATGACATTCCCACCTCGAAAAGGCGATGTAAAAGCAGCAAGAGGCTTGCTCTGTCTAGAACCAAAAAATAGTCAGTTTACAATAATATTAAACAAAAAAACTGGCAAATACTCACATTTCAGAAACTGGACCCAACAAATGTTTGCCATCTTGCTAAAAAAAAAAATCATTCATAGATTATTAATATAGGTGCCAATTAGTCAGTCAATATGCAATTAATAAACTACTTGCTATTGGCATCTCTTATCTGGACATATACTGACAAGCCACCAGTATTAAAAGCTCAGTTTTTAATTTCTGTTGAATGTTTTAATTCATTGTGCCATATCATAAGATGCAGCCATTTGATTTACTGGCAACCTGTCCACAGTGTACCCTGCTTTGCTCCAGTGTCCACTGGGATCAGCTCCCGACCACTGCGACCCTGAAAATGATAAGTGGTTAAAGATATTGGATGGCTCGATAGTTGTATTTCATAAAATGCATTAATCTGAAGCCCTGAGCTGCAGGCTTAAGACAAACAAATACAAAATCTCTGATGCTCTTTTCCTAAACACAGTAAAAGTAAAAAACTTCAGTCAGCTGAACTTTGGAGGAGCACTGACTCAGCATATTGCTCTGAAATATTCATGCATCAGAGTCATGACGGTAATCCCCATCCTAATCACAACATAACAGCAGTGATTGTGAAGGCACAGACACATACTGTATACTTACTTTCTTTTTATCCCATCAGAGGTGGCAGCGCTTTCACTGTAATGAAAAAAGATTTGCATGTCTTCTGTGAAGCAGATGGATTTATTTATGTATAGTATTATTTATGCTGAACTCATAGTCCTACTGTACCAAAAACATACTGTATGTACACAAACGCACACACACAGGGAGTAAGACGACTGTGTTCTGGCGGGATGACAGTTATTCTGTCTGGCAGGATTCAGAGACTCCAGGACTAAATATACAGCAGACTCTCTCTTTACCAGAGTCACACAAATCAACTTTCCACCAGGTACGAGTTAAATTCAGCTCTGCTGTCTGCTGCACTCTGCTGCTTTATGTGAAGGTTCAGTGATTTTTAAATGTGTGGTGTTTGTGGAGGTCATTTGTCTTCATCCTGGTGTTCATGATTCTGCTGTCAAACTCATTCTGCGGTGTGTTTTAAGACCTTTAGCACCAATGCCGCAGATACCAGCTTTCTGATCCTCACGCCAAACATTTTAAGCTGAGTCTGTGTCACTGAGGTGATGATTCAACCCTGTGGCAGCTTGACAGGTTGTAGTTTTGTGACGCGTGTGTGTGTGGTTTACCAGCTATGCTGGTGTGAGTCCCTTCACTCCTGCTGTTATTCAGCTTCTGACCACTCTTCCAAAGTTGTTTGTGGCTGTGACTCGTAAATCAGATGTCAGCTGGACTGTGTGAAAACCTGTTAATGCCAAAAAAATATGTGACAAAACACCCGTACTTATTATTTTCTGTGAAAGCCCACACGCTTGCTGCATCGTGATGCATCAACTCTCCAGAAAAGCCGGTTCCACGCTTCTACTGCCGTTTGAATGACACGTACAGTATGCACAGTGAGCATCAGTTAATGTAATGTAGCGTGATTCAGCCAGTTTTTGCACCTTAGTGTCTCACTGTGACTGAAATTGTTAAGTTTTTGTCAAAGTTTAGATGAAAACAACTAACTTTCAAATGACTTGCCCAGTAGACAGGGTTCCCATGGATCCATAAGTCTTAAAAAGCATTAAATTAATGTATCTAAAAATAAGGCACTAATCATATTTTCATTAAAGTATTAATTTGTTAAATTAAAAATGCTAAGACATGGGAAGTAGGAAATTCTGAAACTTTTTTTGACATTATGGTGTATAATCTCAGGATAATTTGTAACTTTTGTTTTTTAATAATTGACCTAATGCATCTCAAATTGCTACACAGATAAGGATGGTGGTAGCAACAACGCAGTTTGTCTCCAGCTGGGATGTTTATGGTAGAGGATCCACTGTCTACTAGCTAGGTGTCACAGTACACTGGATGACGTAAGGAAGTGCAAATTAAACGAAGATTTTTAACCAAGACTTTGTGGCATGGCTGAGACCCTTACAAGGAAAGCTGTACATGATTTAGGATTATCTCACTTGAATCAGATGTTATGTATGAATATTATTTTAATAATATTTTTTTCCCAAATAAAGTTTTTGAGTTTGAACGGGCTTAACAGGTCGTTCATTGTGACACTGGCTTTCATGTGATATAGTAAACAATCTCACAGTGCTGACAACACATTGCAAATGTGCAACGACAATTTTTGCTGACAGTAGATATCAAACAAAAGCCAGAGACTGTATCCTATTAAGTCGCTGTGAAATGTAAATTTACCATCCTCAGCAGAAGAGAGAAGATAATGTTAGCTCAAGGCCTTACAGTGCAGTCTCTCTGTCCCTCTGTGCTGCTGTCTGCATGTCCGCATGTCTGCAACTGCTTGTACAAAGAGTAGCGAAAGTCAAGAGGGCTCACTCCGCAGCAAAATCTTCAAGACCAAAATTTTCCCAGAAGTGCACTGCACACCACACCAAAAAGCAAAAAAACAAAAACAGAAAAAAAACTTTACTTGTCTTGAAGCAATCTCAGTCGACTGAGAGGTCTCTTACTGATGATATGAATCTGCTTGTCAGGGGGCAGCTCGGATTATAAGGCAATGCATTATAATTAGCGTGATGGTAATCAGGACAGTGGAATCACACATGCAGAGTGAGAAACATGAAATCACCAAGACCACTTGCCAACAAACACCAGGTATTTTTCAGCTCTGTTCCACCCTCGTTGCCACCTCAAGACAAAAAAAGTAATGTTTTATGTAATGATAAACATCTTGCCAGAGTTGTCCCTAATTCCAAGTAATTGATGATGGTTCATGTTTTTTTCCTTCAGTTGTGTATATTGTAAAATTGGTCTCAAATTTCATTCCAAGTGGCATTTAAAAAGTCTTAAAGTGTTAAATGTAACTTGCCTTTAGCTGTAGAAACCCTGTATTTATATGTTGGTGCCCTCTTTGAACAGATTTAATTCAGTTTTCATTTTATTAGTTTGCTCCAAATGTATATTTGTGTGATGTTCGTTTGGGTATGATTTCACTGATGTAATCCGTGTCCTAGAGTGTAGGTGGTTACAACGGCCTGATACAGACCTAACACAGAAGCTTTGGCATAATCACTGTGAGGCTCAGGCTGGGGTCTGTGGTGCAGTCGGCCGTGGTTGGGAAGTTTTCACTTACAGTTTAATTTCATTTTCAGGGCAGTGGAGTGGAGCCTGAGCCTTAAATCCATGCTGACGCTGCTGACTTTGTTAAGGACTGATGCTTTGCTGTCGGAAAATAGACACTCACACAGTCAGTGACCCCATCCACCTCTGCTCTCCCCCTCAACCATAAACAGTGTTATAATGCTTGCCGTGGCAGCATAAGTGGACCTTGATTGATCAGTATTGATTAGAACTGTATTTGTCAGACAGTAATGGGCTTCCCCCTCAGGACATTATGTCTGCTGATTCCCGCCCGCCTCCACCTCTGACCCCTCTTCCCTTTCTCTTTTGTCCTTTTTGTATTTTCCCTCCCCCTTCTGTTCTTGGGCAGCTTCGACCTCTAATCAAAGTGCACAGCCTCCGTCACTTCGCCTCCAAGAAGGAGCTGGATGGAGGCAGGTCGTGAGGAAGCGATGTGCGTTTCTTTCTGTAGACCTAAGTGTGCGGACGAAGAAATGAATTCATCAGCTGCTTTGATTTCTGGTTCAAAATCTTAGCCAATATTACAATAGGTGATGTTTAGCCAGGTGTGTGTAAGCCAGCGTGTGTGTGCATGTGAACGTGTTTACAGTACAGATGCTGTAGAGAGAAAATCCCTCGGGCATCTTTGTTCAGACTCCTCCTCAAAAGCAATAGACACGTCTGCGTGGATGACCTGATGGGCGTGGAACTGATTACAGCTGCTCTGCAGAAACGCACGTTCACACCCTCAGTTTTTACTATCACACACAGGCCATGTGACAAAACATCACATCACAATATAACAAATGTGTGCACATCAACCTTAAGTCATTTGAATAACTGCACCAAATATATGCTGGAGAGCAAGCCTTTCCTTTAAGAAGTCGAGATGTAAGATGCATTTTAATGAATGTCAATTGCTCCCATTTTTTCCCCACAGAGTAAAGAACTGAGCCTTCCCTCCCTGCGCTGTGACGTCAAACCTCACCTGCTCCCCCTGTATACTGCACAGCTGAAGGCCGAACAAGGTACATTTGATGTTGCACATCCGTGTGTGTGAGTGTGTGTGCAATCATTGCTTTTTATTTATTAATCTGAAATTTGTTTATGTGGACCTGATAGACTACAACATTTATCAAACTTAAAACCAAACATTTGTTTTTGGGCTCCGTGATTCACTTTTCTGCAGTTGTCTTGCTTCTCTATTTTCTTCTAACCAAATTAATCTGCAAGACTGTGTTTTAATCAGTGGCTACGGTTACATGCACACCAATATTCCACTATTATTCTGAATATGACAATGTTCTGAATTTGATGTGGGTCATATAAACAACATTTTCCCCTTAAGTATTCCTAATTAGGCCTTTTTCCGAATGCAGCATTTTCCAATTTCGACACGTCGGATATGCCGATATTTTTCGGGTTTTAGGCGCAGTATTTTAGCATGCATTCAGCTAATTCGGAATATGCTTCTCAGTTGTGTTTTTAACCGCAGTTTACGGCCTCTTGTTTGTTTACAGTTGGGTCTCGTCAGTTAGCATGCTGGTAAAGAAATACATGCAGAAAAGCCCACATTTTTGGTAGGAAGAGAAAAAACAGCTGTTTTTAAACACTATAGAGGGCTTGGATATTAATAGGTTTTTGTGTATGAGCAAATAATCACAGTGCCAACTTTTCAAGGAAATTGTGAAAAAACTATGATGCAAATTGACAAGCAGCTCAGGCTGTTCTACTTTTCCATATTTTGATGTGATGTGATCGATGTGCATGTAAACATATTCAATGACTGTATATAAGATAACAAACATGTCTCTACTTCCACCCTCTGTAAGAAAAAATATAGCCAAAACATTGTGGGTATGGCTGTTTCCATCTTGCACTGGTGACATAATTTGAATCAAGAGTCCATGTAGTAGCAACCTCTGTGGTATTGATTTCCCACCCATTCACCTGTCAGACCAATCATTAGCAGCACCACTGCTCACAAGAACACCACTGGCACACACAACTGTCAATCATCATCGGAAAATTTTAATTACTTAATACATTTTTGTAACACCTTGGCATCAGCAATATTTTGGGGTTGTCTATCCTGTTCCAGTGAACACAATTTCTCAAGAACACCACAAGGAAATTTCTTTAAATTTTGCACCAAGATCCACTTGGACCTAGCGATAACCTGATTCAGTTTTGGTGGGCATAGGTCATAGGTAAAGGTCGCTGTGACTTTGTGTCTGTCGTATTCTTGTGAACACGATATCTTGAGAACACATCACCAAATGTCCACTTGGAGTCAAGGATGAACTGATTAGATTTTGGTGGTCAAAGGTCAAGGTCACTGTGAACTTGCATCTGTCTCTTTCTTGTAAATGGGATAGCTCAAGAACAAGCATAGAGAGGGCAGAGTCTATGACCCATATTGCAGTCAGCCACCAGAAGCAATCGAGATGTTTTGGCCTCACTTTTGGGGAGCTGTCATGTTGTCCATCTTTATTATACAGTCAGTAGTTTTAATCTGCCAATTGCCACTAATTTTAGATTCTCTGTGTCTGGTTTTGATTTGTATTTATTTCTGTGTGTGTGTGTGTGTAGGTGTAGGTGGATGCATGTATTTTGTCATTCTCTTGATAGATGTGTCTTCTTTATTCTGCTTGGGTTTAACTTTGAACATGACTCACTATACTTGCAGAAGGATTGGTTAGAAGAAAAGAGAGACTTGATAAAAGGCTAATTGACTTGATGACCTGGATATTTTCTGCAGCGTAGGGGGGAGCTGTCTGCTTATTGTAGATAAAACACTTCCTCACCTACATTTTGTACTGATAATGAAAAGCGAGTCACATGTTATATACTTTCCTCCATGACGGAGAGCTGCACCAACGACCACTGTCACGTCACATCTATCTCATTAGGGACTCCCATAATGCAGTGCACTGGGTGCTGCAGTAATTCACTCTGATTTTTTCTCTATGTCAGTTTGTCATAAAATTGTTATCAGCAGCTTCTTCTGATTTACGTAATTGTTATTTATTGACTTCAGGAAGCACTTTGACCTGCCTCTGAACTGTCTACGCTAATGTTAGCTGTCTTTATCTTAAGCGTCAGCGAAGGTCCTGGCCACAAGAGCCAAAAGACTTAATCATATTTTATTTTACTTGTTGGTCTTTAAATTCATATGGTTTTCATGAAAATATTTTCTAGGTGTGTGTGGCTTTCTGATATACGACAACAGGAAGGAAAGGCTTAAATATAATGGGAAAAGAAAAAAAAACTATTCTCAGTGCAGGGGGAGGCAAAATAACGAGTGGGCATATTTAAAGCCGCGACCCTCAAAAAGTGTTAAAATTCCTCGAAGTTGTAAGAACACAATTGTACTACACCAACTTTCATGTTGAATTGTGCAGTTAATAAAATCCTCAAACAGAAGACAAACACTGAAAACAAATACAACAGCACAGCATGACGGTTCAGATAATGTGTTCATATTTTACTTCAGTTGATGTTAAACAGTTAATTGTTGGGATACCCCCCTGAAAGTCGAAATTCCTATTCTGAGACCACTTGGTTGACAGAGATTCTACAAGCTGAGCAGTTTTGTTTGTTTGTTTGTTTGGTTTAGGATTTTTCTGCCAGTCAGTGTGACTTTGACATTTCAGTCCCCAGATTTAGCTGCAGAAAGTGCGCTCCTCATTTTCAGGCTGCTCTCTGGGCCAGGAAGCTACGGACCTCGACCCAGGGTGAGTCCGATGGAGGCAGCTTCCTGGATAAAGAGAGATGTTGCCCAGTCAGGCTCTGAGATAATGTTATCTTCTGCCTTTTGCTTAAGATGTGGTGAATTTATATTACATAAATATGGTGAAGTCTCTGGCTTTTGTAGTGTCTGCAAAAGTGTTATTTCACATTTCCAATCTGTCTTTAGCATAGTTAGCACACATTAGCTCAGAGGGATAACTTGACCTGTTTATTGTATTGCTGCTGTCACCATGAACATCAGGCTAAGCACCATTTCAACCAGTGGTTCCAAACTGGTCCACCCTTGGGGTCCAGATTTCTCCTTAGTCATTAGTTCAAGATCTACACCTAGGGTAAATTACCACACATCACATTTTATTTCACGAAATGCAAACAACACGTGGGCTTAGAACACAATAAAATAAAACATATTGCAAGAATAAAGTGCAGTTACCTAAAACTTAGTAAATAAATAACACTGCTACCAAAAAAGTGCATACTGTTGCTTCAAGACCAGTGACTGTGCAAAGGCACAGCATGTTAACAAGCCAAATATTACCAAGAAATGGGCAATAAAATCAGTGCTATACTGGAAAAAAAACAGGTTGGCATAATGAATGAGTTCCTTAACAAAGCCTATAGATCTGTACTTAAATATATAGTGGGTTTTTTTTCCCCCAAAACTGACAAGTACACAATTCGATTGCAGTCCGTTTAGAGTGGACCTGCGTCCCACCTTTGTACCATGGCCTACCAGTTGGGAACCACTGGTTTGAAATCTAAAAGAAAAGAGGGAACAAATAGTCAATTATTTTTTTTAAATAAAATTATTCATCTGACATAATTCTGAGTCGGGTACAGCCCTATTGATTGCTCAAGGTTTAGAAACCAGACATGTGAGATTCTTAAACCTCTACCAGCTGAACTTTACCTTGTTAAAGTGTCCTTGAGCAGCCCACTGTATTCCCTCCAGCTGCTACCACACTGACCTCTGACCTCCCTGAATGTGAAAAGGAAATTTGTCCTGAGGGGAAATAGATTATGTATGAAAAATAACCAGAGAGATTTTAAAAAAATGTTGTAGCCTCAGCCTCTCCTATGTTTCTCATCTTCACCCCCTCCTCTCCTTGTTTTCCCACCACTGTTCATCTGCCCCACCTCCTGCAGCCAAACCAGTGAATGATAATGATGATGAATGGCAATGTGGGCTGCGATTCGTGATCCTCCAACTGCATGCAAATTGTTAGACTTGTTACGTGGATGTTTGAATGTGTGTGTGGTCTTCCTCCTCCTCTCGAGCTGTCCCAGTGTCATGGGACGGCAGTCTGACAGACAGACAGGCAGATGGAAGTGACACTAGTGACATCAGCGGGATTCAGCAAAACAATGTAGACGGAAATCAGTGAAGACAATGACAGCGGGGTCGGGAGAGACTCGAGGAAAAGACTGGGGAAGGAAAGTGAGTGGAGAGGAAAGCAGGGCGACAGGGAGAGAGCTAGAGCTTAGTTAAGCTCCGGTCTGAGAGGGAGAGATGTAGCCTCCAGATAAACTAAACACACTTTCGAGCTCAATATAGACCAGAGTCAGAGGCTGCGACTGCATGTTTCCAGGGCAATGTTCTGATATGTCAGTGTTGTTTTCAGTGTTTCCTGTAGAGTTTTGGTGTTGATGGAGGGGTTTAGGTTGTATCTGATGCTCAAGTTTTAGACTTCCAGGATTACCTGCATTTAGTGTTGCTCATAAGGAATGTGGTGATGAGCAATTGTGCTATTAATGTTAGTATTTTAGGTCTGATGACCTGAATGAAAAGAAAATTAATTTCCAACTTCTTCAAAAATCTGTTTATCAGTCAGCCATTTTTGAACACAAATGTCAAACATGTGCTGGTTCTAGCTTCTTTAATGTGAGAATTTGTTGCTTTTCTTTGTCATTTATGATAGTGAACGTAGAGTCTTGAGCTTTTGGACTGTTGATTGCACAAAGGATACAATTTGTAGACTGCTCTTCGGGTTCTGGGAAATACTGATGAGCTTTTTTGACATCTTCTTCACATTTAATAACTAAACATTTGATAAATTAATTATCAAAAAAGGCTAAAGGGGAGTGAGGACCAATCATAGCCCAATCAGCTGCTTCTGTCATACATTTAAACTTGTCTCTGACAGAGGTGGCAGCTTTTGTGCAAAGTGACAACATCTGAACGTGTCATGAGGACAAAGTGCGTTACAATGGACGGAAAATATTGAGGCATGGTTGGTTGAACTTTTACACAACAACATTTCTAAAATAGGCTTAAATCATACAGTCTATGCTCAGCTTCATAGCTAGGTTGGAGTATGATGTCTGGTCAGAAGCAGAGCACAACATTAAATGTGTTTCTCAAATCTGTTATTGTAGAAAGGAAAGCAGGTTGCCTCTGAAATCACATCAGGGAAACACAGACAGACTCCGGCAGTCATCGTGTAACCACTCCTCATGAGCCTTTTATAACTGCCTCCCACTCCACAGCACAAAGACACATCCGGGCCACTTAACTTCACTCTGGTATCAGACATCCTCACCTCCAACACTTCCTTATAAAGGCAGTGACCTTTTAGCAAAGCACTGATGTCTTTTCATTTAGACACTTGTTTTTTTAGACTTTTTGGTATCTCGAGTCCTCATAAGTCTTTTATATGCCAGATTTTAGTTATTGGTCATTGCAAAAGAAAGACTTTGCACATGTATTTCAGAACAGGAGCATAGGGACAAGTAGGAGACAATTTGCAGACATACTCTTGCACACTGACTAACCATCAAAAAAACCAAAACATTGCAATACTTTTTTTTTGTAAGTTAGACAGTGTGTGGGAGTTTGTTTTTAAGATATTGATCATTGCAATCCTTCCCTCTGTCCATACTGGCCTTGAAAAGATCAATTTGTGTCACAACTACACTGAAAAAAAAGTTTTGAAATTCTGCCCTATAGTTCAAATACTTCAAGAATGTAGCCTGACAAGGCCATGGGTAGGAAGGCTAAGTTTTAGGTCAGTGAAGTTCAGGTTAATTCTTAAGTCCTTCAGTTTGACTCAAGTCCAAGTCTGCTACTCTGCCTTTTATTTTCTTTGGCTGGTTAAACAAAACAAGTATCTGCGTTGCCAACAGAACACACCTTTCAAACTGTCATAAGTTCAATGACCTCTCCAGGCATTTTTGTTTTATTTACCACTTCAGCTGGCTCTAACTTTAGTTACATTTATGGAGTTGAGGTCAGACCTGAGAGTACCTCCTGGTCTGTCCGCTCCATCAGAAGTCATAGTGGCACCAATGCTGGATGTGCTGTCCCTGCCAGCGCTGTATTGTGTTGTATTACAGTGTCGTGCTCTGCTCCTGTCTGCCATCTGCCAGTCATATGTACCACCATCTGTTCTTCAAACCAGCCCATAATCTAGCTCGTTCTCTGGCATCGTTTGCTTAATTTAAACACTTACAGTAACTGCTGCTGTTGTTTTATGTCCGGGGAGTTTTAAGGATTTTTAAAAACATGTTTTGAGCTGCCTTAACACAACCTCAGCAGTTTGCGTTTTTTTAATCATTCAGATAATTGTAGACTTACAGAAGTCTTTGGTGTTTGCACCAGCATCTTTTCATTTGCCCGCTGCCATACACCCCTGCTTCGCTCTCAGATATAATTAGGCTGCTTTCTGTTTTGGCAACGACAGAGACAGAAACATATGGCAGGTCTATCTCTCCTCATCTCTGATCCTTTTACGTTTGTGACAAGCTCTCTGTTGCTCTCCACGCTGATCTCAGGTCTCTCCACACCGGTCTGACATACCAGCGAGCAGCAGCAGCGTCGGTGGGCACCTCCTCCACACAGAGTACAGTCATTCCTCTGGAAGCTCCTCTGCTAACTCTGTCATTACTACCATCTAACTAACCAGTGTAATTACCAGCCTTGGTGTGTGTCTGTGGTGCAGAGGCCAAGCCTGCAACAGTCAGAGCAAGTCAGAGCCAGTGTAGAGGGAGGAGAGGGATGGAGCATGAATGGGAGAGACAGCGAGAATCAAAAACAAGAGGGGGTGCATCCCAGAGCTGAATAATTACTTTATGTGAGTAATTAAAAGGCATTAAATGTTGGCTCATTATCTTGTGAAGTCTGGGCCAAAACTGCATGTTTGCTCAATTCTTACTGTATTCAGCGGAGATTATTTTTTCTTCTGGTGCTTTTTTATCTGGATTATTTATACTCCACTTTACCCTTTACTCTGTGTTGATAATCATATTTTATATTGCTGGAGATTAGATTTAGCTCCCTGCTCTGCCCTTCATCCTACCAATAGAATAAATATGTGGTTTGCTGGTATACAGTTTATTTTTCCCCTCTTTTGTGCAGTGTAAGTCCAGTAGTAGCTCTGTACTGTCTGTTGGTATTTTGATATTTTCTCCATCCTATGAAGGTGTAACTTTTTATATATATATATCAGCATAGAATTATACATTTGTAAAATTGTAAACTTACTTTGAAAGTATTTGAAAGTGATGATCAGGTTTTCCTTCTGGCTCCAAAGGTGGTACCCTCCTGAGAACATGACCACAGATGTTGCATCCCTCTTGTTATAAAAATGAACTTTAAAAAAGAATTGTTGTATATTTTATGCCTCCAATAGCTGAGGCGGAAGGCATTATGTTTTGTATTGTCCGTCCATACGTCCAGCACATTCTTGTGAACATGAAATGTCAACATCGCCTCGAGGGAATTTCTTAAAATTGTGCACAAACATTCACTTGGACCTATTGATGAGCTGATAAGATTGTTGTAGTCATAGTTCAAAGGTCAAGGTCACAGTGACCTTGCATTTGTCTCATTCTTGACTCAACAATGAGCTGATTAGAATTTGGTGTTCAAGGTCAAGTTCACTGTGACCTTGCATCCGTGTCATTTTTGTGAATGCAATATCTGAAAATGGCCTTGAGGGAGTTATGTTAAATTTGGCACAAACGCTCACTTGGACTTTACTGATTAGAATCTGATGTTCAAAGGTCAAAGGTCAAGGTCATGGTGACCTCATACAGCATTTTTTTGGCCATAACTCAAGACCTTGAAAGTGTGCTGATTTTATAGATCTTGTGTCTGTGCGAAGCATCCGTGCTTTCACAGACATGGATGTAAACGGTTTGGTGCAACTTGATTAGCGTGCAGAAGCATACAACTGCGTGGAGGTATATCTAGTTTTGTTGTAGTAGCAAAGATGTTCCTGGCCGAAACACTTTAGCACAACCTCGCTTTGCTGTGGTCCATAACAGATATCTCTTTTCTTTTGGCAGTTTTGGCAGTGCCTTTTCTAGTGTATTTTGCTGATTATGATAGTGCCACCAAAACAGTGTAATGCCGAAATTGCAGTAACAAAGGATGGAAATCCCTCATGTGCAGCGCTTGTAAGAAAATAGTGTTTTCCAATATGACACCGTTCAGAGTTTTGATGAAATTGGACAAAGGCGGCTGTCTCAAAATTCTCTTTGCAGGAAAAACCCTGATCATTTGATGATTGTACAGATGCAAATACTTTTTTTGAGGGGTTAAAACATGGGGATGTTTCTTCCTTCATGACAAGATGTGGCTGTTATGTCTCAGCTCAATTTGCTGATAAAGACTTTTAGATGTGCTTGAAAGCTCTGATAAGCTTGGACCTTGAATTGAGAGTATTTTGTCACCCATACTGATCCAAAGGTCAGTAATGAACTTCCATGCTCACGTAAATTTCATTGCATGATAAAAACATTGCATAGAAGCATTACGCACTCTTAGGCAGATTTGCGATCATATTAAATCCATACTTTGTTTTTTTTTTTTTTACCCCTTTTGACAAAATGAATGTGTTTAACTCGTTAGATAAATTACTTTTATTTTCTATCGCTTCGGCTGTTATTCAGGTGTGTTTCTCTCTGATGGGCTGTGTGCTGACTGAAGTCTCTGGTAAAGATCAGCCCACTCTCTCTCATCAGGCACCTCAGACACATAATGAAGCCATTCTGCAGCTCCTGCAGCTGGGGCCGGATAATCTGGGATTGGGTCTGATAGTAGATCACAGGACAGCCCTCCCGGATGAGCAAGACTCTGTCAGAAAGCATGATCAGAGCGGGAGCCTTTGGCCTGGAAGTGCCTGTGGTTCTCCAGAAACAAAGACATGATACATTTGTGTGGCTGTATGACTATAGGGGGATTTTGTTTGCTGTGAATTGAGTTTTGTGTGCATGCATGAGTGAATGAGTAATGCAGTCTTGAGGCCAGAAATGAATTCAGCGAGGACTCATAAAAGGCATTGTGTATCATAAAACACACACAAACCACTGTGAGCTGCCCTGACACAATGAAAAGCCCAACATTATGCAAATTGGACTTCATAACGAGATAGTCACCCCAGGAGCTGACATTTGTAGGATTCACAGAAACTGAGGCAGCTGGAGAGAGACAAGCACAGATTTGTTCCTAATGTTTGCTTTCTGCAGGCTGGTAAACTTACTTGAAAGAGTCAGATGTTTAGCACAGCTTTTCAGGCAAGTGTTTCTAAACCTCAGTAAAATGCAGCAGAGGTGAAACAGCAAAGACTTTAATATAATTAGATGCAAGTCCAAATGATCACACAGTTTGTGTGTCTGTGTCTGTGTCTGTGTCTCTGTCTGTGTGTCTGTGTCTGTGTCTGTGTATGTCTGTGTATGTCTGTCTGTCTTTTTTTCTGGTTGATTCATATGATTTTAATTCCTGAAAGCTTTTGTCTGAGGAGTAAAAATGTTACCGCTCCTGTCTTATTATTCATGGGAAATCGTTTTACAGTTGTGAAATATTGAAAGGTCAGTGACAATCTGAGTAAAAGCTGAGCATACAAATTAGGAAACTGCTCCAGTAGGCAGCATATTATGAAATGTGTGGTCAAATCACATGTTGTGATGCACACAAACAAGTGCAGGAAAAGAGTGACAGAAGGGTTTCACAAATGACCAAAAGCTAAAAAAAAAAAATGAAAAAGTGACAATAGCAAAACCAAAAAGAGCACATTTTTAAAGATAGATGTGCAGGTGATATGCGTTTACACAGCAAATTTAGTGTAGATGTTTGAGTGAGTTCGGTGGTTTGAGGAAAGACTTACGTAGATAAAGGAGCTTTAATTTAGGAATGGAGAGCTAAAGAGAGAATGAGATTAGACAGAAAATGGAAAAAGAAATTCAGGAGAAACGAAAAGTGTCAGTTTGACTTCAGCAGGGATGGAGATGGATTGAGCACATTTACATTTCAGACATTTAGCAAAAGCTCTAAAACACACCCCACCCCGACTGTTACAATTTTACATATTGAACTTTGAATGTAGTCTGCTGGTCTTGAGAAGTGTTAAAAAGCACTGAATTCATTTTACTCCAAAAAGACTAAAGTAAAATATTTTCTAGTATTTATCATAGGCTGTAAAGTTAGTTATAAAATGTTTTTGTATGTGGTTGCAGTCTGTAAAGAAACATTATACACAAAGTGTATACACTTCTGAGAGTGGATTATGTGTGTGATTTAATCCTTTTTTCGTGGAGTTGCCGTCACTCTCAGACCGACACTGTCATAGCACTGGCTGCAATAGTGCCAGTTGAGGCTTAATGTAACTGCCAAGTGTGTCAATTTTTGCCAGAATTTAAATAAACTTATATGAGTTAATCATTCTTAATTAGATAATCCATCCATTTTCTGCCATTTATCCAGGTCCAGGTTGGATTCCTTCATGTATGTCATTAGAAATTTTGATACAACTGCTTGCAACCCCAGTTGCAAGCAGTTGTAATGCTGTGTAAAAAATAAATAAAACAGAATGGACTGATTTAAAAATCCTTTTCAACATACAGTGGGGGAAATAAGTATTCAACACATACATTTTTTTTTCCATTACACATTTTTCCAATACAGCTATTGACATGAAATTTAGACCAGACATATGGCATTAACTCAATAAAACCACACTGGTAAAGAAAACATTTCAATCCAGAAAAATGATGTGTAATTAAGTGGAATGACACAGTAAAAAAGTGTTTAACACATAAAACACTCTTTAAATCTGTAATATTTTGGAGGTCACTTCGTGTCCTCAATTCCCAAACATTTATTGAGTGTTATAAAAAGAAAACGTGATGTAACACAGCATCCCAACCTTTTTGGTATAGGAGTTGCACATATGTGATGAGATAATAATTCTAGTCTATATCATCCCAACTGGTTCTCCAATATACAACAGATATTAAACTGCATTCTCTGTGGTGTTAAAAAAGGTTTTAAAAGCCTTAAATTTAACTGAAGACCTCACAATACAGAAACAGCATGTTTGCATGTAGACCACTGTCAGCATACTGTCATTTCTCGCTGTGATCATAATGTGATTCATCCAGAAGAGTCATAATCAAGTCGTAATATTCTCCAATATGAATTCCCAGCCGGTCACTCTAAACAACCACAACATTCATGGGACCATGACTTCAGACTTTTGTCCGGACTGATGACGACGATAAAAAAGAACAATGACTCAGCTGCCGGGAACTAAACAAAGAGTGTAGCACTTGTACACATTTTAGCTTTTTAGATCACCAAACATTAAGAACGCATTAATATAAAACTAAGAAGCTCTGACAGTACTCCTGTTCCCGGGCAGCGCCTGTAAAAATCATTACATTAAACCTCTGAAGACACCAAGATGCTTCCGAGTAAACAAGAGTCTTTACAGGGCTGGTGGGTCTTGAAGACGTGATGCAGTGTGACTGTCATATTAAAGTACGCCGCTGTGGTTCACTGAGCAATGAACTCCTCTCCTCCTCTTTGCTCTTTCTTGACTCTGTCCAATCACTCTGTTTCTGGATTTACCTCACTCTGCCCCTCCAGCTGTTGGGTCACTTTGTGCTTTCCCCCTTTTTTCTTTCTCATCATCAGTTCATCTCTCCCCGACTAAAAGTTGTAGATGTGTGTTGTTTGATTGTAGAAAGAATCAAGTAGTTTCTTTCTCAGCTTTAAATATACTACTTTACCACTGTGGGCTTCCTCATGAATGAGGACATTATGGTTATTTAAAAAAAAAAAAAACATCTGAAAAGGTCTGTAATTTGCATAGACTCATAGGACTTCATGGCTTTATTTGTAATGCATTTCACTTTTTAAATACAAATCAGAAGTCATTGTACATTTTTATCAACTTTGTATTACTGCTTGGTTTTGAAACGTTGAGCAATCTTTGTCTTTACCTTTTTTTTGTATGAATGATGATAGATATTTAATAGTGGAATAGTGGAATAGTGGAATCATTATTTTTGATTTAATCCATATCACCCAGCCCTAAAATGATGACACGCTGCTTCACAATATCATCAGCGTCCATATTTTGTTATTGTTTTGATTGAAAAATGGCATAAATCAATACTGTGGGTGTAAAACCTTTACAGACATACTGACCACAGTTGAGATTTATTTTTTGTCTATATATTATGTCAAGATTATTTGCTAAAACATTCACAAAATGTTTTAAACAGTCTGCACAAAGAGTTTTACATGCTGCTGACCAAAATTGTTACTTCTTTGTCTTTTTATTTATTATTTATTTACAGTATTTTGATTATAATTGTTTTGAATCTACTTCAGATTTGAGAGATGTTCTATCATTTGACAAATGTTTGTCATATTCTGACAACAGATGACAATAGTGTCTTTTATATAGGAGCATAAGTCATCCTTTAAACTTTTAAAAACATATATATATTTTTTGCTTTTTTAACACAATAATTATCAGTATCGACTGTTATGTAAATTCTTATCGTGATAACATTTGTAGCCATATCGCTCAGCCCTAGCAGTGAATCTTCCTCAGTGATTAAAGTGTTTAGAGTGTGTGTGCACTCTCTCTCTTTGGATCTGCATCACTTTCTGGTCTGATAATATTAGCTGAAGTGTTTCGGTGGTTTTAATCTGCAGCAGAGCGGCCACAGCCTTCATGTCCTCTGGGTATATGAGTGTTTGTGTGCGTGAAGGCACATGCACCCGAGTGCACAGAGTGTGTGATAATAATATCCCTTGTCAGCCTCCTGAAGATTAGCCTCAACGGAAGAAATCCTCTGTCATATCCCCTCACCTCTCTCTCTCTCTCTCTCTCTCTCTCTCTCTCTCTCTCTCTCTCTCTCTCTCTCTCTGTCCTATCAGTCTTACATTGTTTTACAGTTGAGTGACTCGCTTTTTTCTAAATTCAGAGCTAAGTTTATTGCGTCTGTGGAGAAAATGTGGGTCACATAAGCCCTGTGATTTGAAAGATGTTGATTTGTTTTTTCCCCTCTCTTCTCAGATCTGCATAAGAAAAAGAAGACGACGGGTCCCGACTCCAGCTGGTCCTCAATGGACCAGTGAAATCGTTCCCACTCTGCCAGTTAAAAGCGATGTTTTTGGGAGCTGGAGGCCGTAACACCGTCAGCCGAGTGTGTGTGGGGCCTCTCCTCTCCCTCTTTCCCAGCACTCCTCCTGACATGGGATGCCAGCCCCTCACCGTCCTGCCCTGAGCTCGCCTGGGGCGCCATGAACAGCTACAGAGACAGAGGGGTCACCTGCACCTCCTCGGACCTCCTGGATGGAGGCGGAGGAGGTTTTCCCCAGCACACTCCATTTCGTCACACCCCCAATGGCCACCCAGCTCCTAGCCCAGCAGACCCGGGCATCCAACCACGCGTCTCCGTGCCCAAAATGGGTGTTCGTGCACGGATAGCAGAGTGGCCTCCACGCCGCGCGCAGTCCAGGGAGTCGCTGCTTGAAAATGGACAGATTCGCCATGGAGATGACTGCTCCACTTCAATTTCCTCATCAGTTTTGTCATCTGACGTCGGGTTGGTGCGGGGAGGAGTCACCAGGTTGCCACGACGACGGTCAAAGGATGTAGAGTTCAGAGGAGGAGGATTTAGCATTGAAAGAAGTTTGCCTTTTAGCTTGCGAGTGTTTCCTCCACTGAGGCAGCGCTCAAACAGCGAGGTGACGCTGAGTGAACAGGACGAAAATGAGGTGAGTCTTCAGTCTTGAGTTGCTCTGACCCCTGTAGTGTGATAAAAATTGTGCTGCCTTTTCAGTTCTGTAATATTTTTATTTACACTAACTTTGCATAAACAAACCCAGAGAATCAAACATGAGGTTTTACTTTGACTCACAAGAAAACTTTTGTGCACTTAATTTGTTAAATAAGATTATGAGCATTATTAGTTGTGAGTGCAGCTCAACCTTACAGTAACAAATGTGCAGAAATACGGACAAAAAGGCATCTTGTAGCTTATTATCAGGGGGAGAGCTCACTGCAGGGCCTCTGTAAAGGCCCTCAACTCCAGTATGGCATGGGGGAATCAAAAGAGGTTTGACGGGCGTGACATGTAACACAACAGCGCCAGTCTTTAGTGTGACATAAAACATACTTTTTGGCAGCCCTTTCTGAACGATAACAGTGGCAATACATCACAATAAAAATCATTTATTGTCTCTGTTATACGGCGGCTGATCTCATCTTCTGATCGGAGGTTACAGAGCTCCCAAATATCACTGTTTTCCCAATTGCAGAGATTTATTGCCAATGTTCTGCAATTGTACCTTGAGGGAGCAAAACGGGGCGTTATTCCCGCCTGAACAGGCCATGTAAAAGAGGCTAATGTGGTGCAACCGTGCATGCATTTGTACTTGTATTCTTCATGGTGATGCACATACGTTATGTGAAAAACATGGTTACCAGATTATCTTGTATAAACATTTGCATTGCACTGCCTACACAGATCGATTCAATCACAGTTTATAGCATGTTTAACAGCTTTAAATTTGTGCAAGTTCACATATATACTATCATAAAAACCTGTGTTTGGTCTGTTTTGCTTTTATACCACAAGCATACTGCTACATACTTCAGTTGACAGCTTTAACACCAGTGTGAACTTACAGAAATGAATGGGCAAAAATACCAGAGCTTAAAATGAACCAAACACATTATGTGTGAAAGCATCCAAACTTTATGTTTTTTGTTTCCACAAAAATAATATCAAAAAAGAGGTGTTTTGTGTCCACAATGCGTCATCAGAAGCTGATAATTCTCCCCCCACTCTCTGCTCCAAGGTGGAGGTTCGAGGAGGTGGTGGGATGGGGAACCTGTTCAGAGAATATGGCAGCACGTCCTCCATCGACATCCAGGGCATTCCTGAGCAGAGTTTCTTCGACATGCTCAGCCAGTTCCACCAGGAGAGGCCTGACCAGCGCAGCTCAGCGCCTGTACGCCTCGGGGAGCTGCTGCGCTCCCCAGAATCACCACCAAGTGCACCTCACCCCTCTGCTCCTTCACCTGGTCCTACAGGGGGTGACGACAGAGGGACAGGGAGGAAGGATGGCGCCGAGAGAGTGAGGAAGAAAAGTGGAGGGACGGAGTCGTCATTGGGCACCTCCTCTTTGTTCAGGAAACTAAGGAGCTCTAGTCGAGGCGAGCTGGACGGAGGGAAAGGAGACTCTAATGAGGACGGGGGAGGCCGGGGATCAGCAGACGCTACCTACAAACCGTGGGTATGTCCAAAGAGCTTTGTCCACTTCGATGCTCAGAGCATCCTATTTGACCTCCACGAAGCAGCGGCGCAGCGGGGCTACGCCGCCCAGAGGAGGAACACAGCCACGGGGGCATCAGCTGCGTCAGTGTCCCTGTCCGTCTCTAGATCCTCTGCAATAAATGACCCAGTTTACTCCAGCATTGAGGATCTGACCCTTAGCCCCGACCCTGGCTCCATGACACCCTCCCTGGGCATGGACCCTCTGGAAGGGCCTCCAGGAGCCCAAAGCTCGAGCCCACTGCTCCTCTGCTGCCCCCACTTCCTCAATGAGACCGGGGGCTACGGCGAGCGCAACATCAGCTTCCTCAGCTCATCAGCAGAGCGAGGGGGAGACGGAGGAGGGGATGGAGCGAGGGGTTGGCTGAGGAGGAGTAACGCCAGTGTCTCAGTGCTGGAGGTGCCTATTGAACAGCAGGTTACGAGACTGGACAGACTGAAACTGTACAGCATCGAGCACGTAGACCTCGGGGCCAAGTACTACAGAGACTACTTCCATGGGAAAGGTAACACACTGACACACATTTACTACTTTAATCATAAACATTTGTTGATGTTGATGCCAGCTGTGTCATATAATGAACACAGAATCAAACATATTGAAGGAAATTGTTTATACATTAGATTATGGTTTGCAGTTTTACAATCTACATTTTTAACGGTGGTTTATGAACACCTAAACAGTTTTTATTACAAGGTACAAGGTAGATTTGTTTGTCATTTTTTAAAAACATAGTTTAGAAAAAAAGAAATTAAAATTAGTCTCTACATCCTGCTGCATCTTTTGAAAGAGGAGTTGAGGAGTCTCACAGCCTGGGGAAAGAAGCTGCTCTGTAGTCTGGCAGCGGATACTTCTGTAAAATTTCCCAGATGGCAGCAGGGTGAACAGACTGTGGCTGTGGTGGCTGCTGTCTTTCAGTATCCTTTGGGCTCTGTGCAGACACCTCACTTCACCGAGGTCACTGATGCTCTGTAGATGGGAACCAGTGATGTTCTGGGCAGTTTTAATCACCCGCTGTAGAGCCTTCCTGTCCCGGGCTGTGCATGAACCATGGCAGTTTGTGATGTTTCCTGTCAGCATGCTTTCTATTGCTCCTCTGTAGAAGTTAACCAGGATCTTGATCTTCCCAAGGTTCCATAGGAAGTAGAGCCTTTTCTGTGCCTTTTTAACCTCGATGGTGATGTGTGATGACTAAGATACAGTAGGTTCTCAGTGATAATAATTCCAAGGAGCCTATCGCTGTTCACCTGCTCCACCTCAGCTCCACTGATGTAGACAGGGGTGTGTGTCTTTGCTTCCTTCTTTCTGAAATCAACAATCAGCTCCTTGGTTTTACTGACGTTGAGCAGTAGGTTGTTCTCTGCGCACCACTCTGCAAGATTGTTGATTTCGTCTCTGTATGAACTCTCATCGTTGTTTGTAATACAGTTGATGATTCCAGTGAGGGCAAATGTCTTCACATAAGACATGAAAAACCATTAGGTAAAGGTATCAGTAGCATAAATTGAAAAGCAAAATTAAAAAAATGTCTAAACATTTGCAAACAGTACCTTACATGACATGAATCAGTATTGAAAATAATTTTGAGTTGCACTCTCTGCTAGAATGTTTATTTCATTTATTTATTATTCGATCATCAGAATATCAATGGCCAACTTTTGTACTGAATAATCGTTTCAGTAAAAATGCAAACCATTACCTGTCATATTTTTGAGTATATATACATGAATTCCCTGTTGTCGCCCTTTTGACGTTTGCTGTCCCAACTCATTTTGCCAATGGGCAAACCCAGTCGCAGCAGCCCCGAGCTGATCAAATGTACGCAGGGTCATTTGTAGAACGCCTTGACACCTCTTGTGGTCCTCCCCTGGTACTTTTTTTTTGATGGAGGGGTTTAAAAAGCTCTATTTTATGCTTTTGTATACACTCTGGTATCTTATTTACAGTCAGAATACAGAAAAAAAACTCCTGGTGTGATTTAGTTTATTTTTATTGTGAATCAGAAAATGGTCGACGGACCACCAGGCACTTTATCATGGGCCAGATTTACGTAAGACTTCTTTTTAATGGTCAGCATGGTTGTTATTATTTCTGAATTCTGGCCTTCTGGAAAAACTCTGGACATACGTATGTTTTAATGCCCATGTAACAGCCTACATTTAAATGGCAATAAAATTAAATCAAAAACTAAAAAAAATATGCTAGGTTAAAGGAAGATGCCATCTACTGAGCAGAGTAATTAATCAGAGGTTTTGTGTCAGTGGCAAAGGAGAAAGAGGACTCAGTGTGCCAAGCTTCACCATAAATCACCAAACTCGCTATCCACCGTCTTGCTCGCTGCGGTGGATTTAAGAGTATGTGAGGTCTGATCTACAAGGAGACCCACTGTGTGTTGAAGGTCTTCCTGGAGAACATGATCCGTGATGCCGTTGCCTGTCTTCACTGAGAGAAGGTGTGACTGCAGTAGATGTGGTGGACGCTCTGAAGAGGCAGGGATGCGCCATGTACGGCCTTGGTAGATAAATAGATCCCTCCGTAATCAAATTCTAAAAATCTGGTTTGCAGGTTAAGTTGCCCAGCAGCATATCTTACAGGTCACACAGTATTAGACTATTTAATATGCTGTTAATTATTTATTTATTTATTTATTTTTTAATAATTATTAGTTTATTGAATATTTCCCACTGAACATTTTTGCAGTGCCTTATTATGCATACTGATTGCATTTTCTGCTCTAATTTGGTCCCCTCGCTGTTATGAGTCCATGTGAATTAGACATCGAAGATCTCATTTCCTCCAGTATCATTCCCCACATTTCATCCTGTGGCTGTTAATATCCAGACCCGAGAGCAGAGCAGTGTGGGCCAAACTGGCAATACTCCCAGAGTCTTTATTACATATGTACCTGCCACTGGACTGTTGGCAAACTCAGAGCCGATGATACACCACCTGCCTTTCTGCTCGATCACAAACACCACTTAACATAGTCCGCCCGTGTAGCTTTGTTTTACATCTGGTTCTCAGTGTCAGAAGTAACGCCTAACCTCAGAGAGCAAAGATGCATAATGTGTGCCTGTTGGTACGCACGTTTGTTGGCATTTCTTGTCAACATCACCTCTTCAGACACTGCGGATGAAACTTCCTCTCGGCTAGCATCATCTGGCTGCACCCTAATTAGTGACAGATGCTGTTAGGAGCACATGTGTGCAAGCAAGCGTGTGTGTGTGTGTGTGTGTGTGTGTGTGTGTGTGTGTGTGTGTGTGTGTGTGTGTGAGAGAGAGAGAGAGAGAGAGAGAGAGAGACAGAGAGAAAGAGAGAAAGAGGCCTGCAGTCATGGAGATAAAGGTCATCATTCCAAAAATATGTTCATCTGCTGACTCGTTTCCCCAGAACGCAACTGTGATTGTGTGTGTGTTGTGTCAGAGAGCCTTGTCAAAAAGCTGGCATTTTCACCACAGGACATGGCATGGAAGCTAAGCAGACTCCGAACGTGTATGTCACCCCGGCTCTTCCCATCAGACGAGGGATAGAAGAGGAATACTTGTCAAGCAAGATTCCTCTCCGAGTGTCTGGAGAATTTGTCTTTCGACTCCCACACTGCCTGTGGCGTTGGCATTATCACGGCTTAGCTTAGGAGCTTTTGAAGAGGACATGCAAGATGCTTGTGAAGTGCGTTGATAGCTTTGTCTGAGCCTTTTAATGGATGAATATGTTGTGTGCCAGCACAGGTAACAAACCTCAGAATGTTAATTTGCGACTTCTGACATCACTTTCCTGTATTTACAAGACTGAAGGCATATTTGTTCCTTTGTAATTTTATTGTTAAACAGTCAAATCTGTTATTGAAGTGAAGCTACACTCCTATACACAACATTTTCAGCATTTCTGTGCTCACACTGCTACGGTATATAGTCCTTTAATCATCACCTGTCTTTAGTACAGGGTTACCACAGTCATGGAGTACTTTAAAAAATCATGGAAAATTACAGTCACATTTTCCAGGCCTGGAAAAGTCATGGAAATAGTAAAAATCCCGAAAAGTTTTGGAAAAGTAATATCATTTTGTAGTGTGTGATGAAATTTTTAGCATCTGTGAACAACCCCCAGAGCGATTCAAAACAACTCCAAAGGGATGCAAAACGACACCATAGGGATGCATGACCACTTCAGAGAGATGCAAAATAATCCCAAAAAGAGATGCCACCCCCCCCCCCCCCAAGAAGAAGAACATTCTCATTTTGTGTTCTTAAAACGTCATGGAAGAAGTTTTGAATTGTGTGTGTGTGTGTGTGGGAACCCTGTTTGTAGCAGTCGTCATTTTCCCTCGGTCATGCTGTGTTTAAATTGATTCTGCAATTATGTGAGTATTGATTACTAGATGTCATTGTCTTAGTCCTTGACTCCATGCCCTTCCACTGTCAGTCCAGAGTTTTTTTCCAACCCATCTCTCTCTCTGTCTAACTCTTATCTGTCTCTTCTTCATCTTCTGAAGGTTAAATGTTTAAACCTTTTCTCTCTTTATTACATAAAACCTCAGTGTTTAGGCTGCAGAAAAGCTTGTTTCTCATTGTGTATGATTAATCATCACCATAGTCTCCCAAAGACAGAGTTGATGATTAACGGTCCCAAATCATTTTTAAATTATGTTTACTTTCATAGAAGTTCATATGTGCATTTCTGCATCAATTTTTGGTGTAAATGTCTTAAATTTTATCAAAATGAAAGTCCTCTGCTACTTTCATGTTTTTATGGGGGTATACAAATGCGTATGTTTTGAATATTGAGGGTTATGTGTCCCGTGCATCCCCCGTAAAATCTTCACCGATCTATGTTTCTCCTTAGCACAAACCTCAACACTTATCTCGATCTCTTGTTGTCCTCCACCAGAGCACTCAAACTACTTTGGGACAGACGATAAGCTGGGCGCTGTGGCTGTGAGCATCCGCAGGGAGAAACTAGAAGACACCAAAGACCTGAAAGACCAGTACCAGTACCGCCTCATCGTCAGAACAAGCGAGGTATGAACCATCTGCCGTTTGTGTGTGTTTGTTCTGAGTGATGAGACACTGGTGAGTCAGGACGAGTGTGCACACTTATGTTTATTGCTTACCTACTTTCATTTCACTCAGCCCTCCCTTTGTGTGCCTACCTGTGACTCTCCTCACCCCCTCTACCCTGGTTTTAACCTTCCCCCTCACCCCCTCACCCCCTCACCCCCTCATCCCCCCTCTCTCCTCTCTGCCAGTGGAAAATTCCACCTGCCCAGTCTCATCACGTTAAAGCCAAACCAAACACTGGCTGCTGTGGCTAAAGCGTTTGTCCTCCTCTCACTGGGAGCACACCCGACCACTTTTCCACTTTGATGGATCAAATACTGGTCATGTATTGAGTGATGGGCTGGTGATCTTGGACAGATACTTAAAGTTCTCCCTGAGATTTGTTCAAAGTCTATAAACATCATATTCATTTACTTTCAGAGATTCTGCCTCTAAAGCACCAGACTATAACAAAAACTTTAGCTAAGTATTGACAGACAATGAATTTGCAACTACTCTAATACAGTTTTCGTGTGGTTCCCTAAAAGTCTTATAGGGCATTGAATTCATTATTCTAAAAATAAAGCCTTAATTGTTATTAAATATGTCTTTCAAAAGTGTTAAAATGCTCAGTTATGGGAAGAAGGTTTTTCTCTGACGTTGCACTGTAAAATCTCAAAATAATCTGTAACTTTTGTTTTTAACAATTTACCACCATTTGCCTATTGCGTTAACATCACACAGAAGAGGATAGAGGAACCAACAACACTCATGTATTGTTTCCAGCCAGCCAACCCTAGATGACATGGAAAGTGCAAATTTTATGAAAACTGGCAACTTAACTAAGATTGCGCAGCATGGCTGAAGCCAGGATGAGGCAGTGCATATGAGGCTTTGTGTATTTTATGCAAAAAGTTTTTCAAACTTGGCATCATGGGAATCGAGGCAAATGGAATCCCACATGGAGAGTGACAAACACAAAATCGCTCAGAAAACTTGCCAACAAACAGCAGGTATTTCCCAGTTCTACCGTCGTTGCTGCCACAAAACAAAACAAAAAGTCATGTTAAATGTTACGATAAACATTTGGACAAAGTTGTCTCTAATCCGAAGTAATTGATGTCAGGTTATTTTTCCCCTTTAGTTTTGGTTGTTGTAAAGTTGGTCTTAAATTTTATTCCAGTGCCATTAAAAAAGACTGCAAAGCCTTAAAGTTGTAGGAACCATGTGATAGGGCTCGGTAGTTATCGAATATAATTTACTAATCAAAAAATAATCGAAACTGACATTCAGATTCTCTAACCGACATAATTTTGCCCATGTTGGTTATTTCAGTTATATAGAGATTCTGGGTTTCTTCTGTTTTTATTTTCTTGTTTTCTTTTTATAGTTTGCGTTAGAGAGGCTGAAGTCTCTGTGTATAGTCAGTTTGACCTATTTCATATTTCATAAACACCTGTGTAGCATTGTCAAGGTCGCTCAAACAAACAGCAAACTTTGCTTCTGTTCATTGTGTTCATGTAGCTCGGCTGTCTTCCTCAGGCACTGTGTTGTTTTTAGCTGGATTACATGGCTGCCTGGCCTCATCACCTTAGCTCTTGTATAACAATAGAGCCTCTCCGCCATCTAAGTACACAAAGCTCAGCTAACAGACACAGCCAGCACACCCAAGCCCACTGTTCCCACACAGAAAAAAAAGGGATTGATTGCAGACTTTATTCTCTCAAGCTGCAGCTGCTCTCAAATATCCATCCCCCTTAAGTCTGTCATTTAATTCTGTGCAGCAGTGCTGACGCAGCAAGGTACAGAGACTTCCTCTTTCTCCCTGCATCACACATTTTTACACACAGCCCTCCTGACATTTCTGCTCAGCATGTCGCAGTCGCTCGCTGTACTGTCGCACAGAAGCTGACAAGTTGAAACGAAAGCTCCGTAACTTCAGCTGCGTGTCAATCAGGTTTTATTTCTCTGCAGCGCACCCGGGTCTCTGAGGTTCAACTGTCTCTCCGGCCCCTGCCAGCTCCAGAGTCTGCCATGCATTTTTAATGAAGCTGCATTTGCGTGTGTGGTTGTACGTCTACGTGTGTGTGTGTGTGTGTGTCTTTGTGTGTGGTGAGAAGGAACAGTCCGCTCCTCCCAGCTGTATCTGAGGTTATTATAGCCTCACTGTTTTGAAGCAGGTCAATTTCCTCTCACTGGGGAGTAGCACTCTGTGGCACCACAATACTGAGCAGAATATTAATTCACAATACTGCACGACTTTAAATCCGCTACACAGAGCACTTTCACTGTGTGTGTGTGTGTGTGTGTGTGTGTGAGAAAGAGAAAGAGAAAGAGAGAGACTGTAGCTTCGGGGCAGCAGGGCAATATTGAGACCATCCCTCATCTGATGGATCCACTTCAAGCTCCCGGGCTGCTGATCTACCCCTCCATTTTACAGAGGGATGGTTCTGTAGCCGAGCCTGACCTCTGACCTTTCCTCATACAGCTTCATAAAATCAGTAATATTCCAGTAATATTCCTTCCTATGTTCTCCTGTGTCTTCCTTGTGTAGCTGTATGTCTATACTAAGGTTTTCTCATATGAACCCTGAACATTATCTAGAATTTCCCTTTCACACATGTAGCACACGATTATAATTTTTAATTTTGCCGCACGCTTTTCGGGCCAGACGGCATTCTTCAGCATGTATACTGGCAATACTGCCAATACACACTGAAAATGTCTGTATGGCTAAAATAAATAATAAAACATGAGTGCTGTCCCGATCTTTACTTCGTTATTACTGGCATTGAGGAATTCAGCACCCAGTCTAAAAAAGTTCAATAGTGAGGGAGTGCATTGTGTCTCATTTAGGAGATGGTCTGCATTAGATGCATTCCCACCTAGTGGAAATGTTCTCTTTGGTTTAGGCGAGGGGTAGAGCCTGGGTACAGTGTGCAGGAAACAGGACATGACACAAAAGGTACGCTTTAGAAATCAATGTGTTTTCCTTACGCAGCCAGTTCGTAACTTGGTCATAAACAACAGAGTCTCCCTTATTCCTTGAATTTGTCTGATGATTTCGGCAACAGCTTTTACCAACAGAACAGACATGGTGATATACCGAGGCTGGGGGTGCTATAGCCACATCACAAATCTGCATAGCCCCAGTTAGAACCCCTTGAGCCATGTAGTATACAATTTTATGTATTTTTTGGCGATGTCGTGATGTGATCTCAAATATCATATCCGATCAAGGTATTTTTTGACTGATCGGAATCGGGAATATTTGGCTTATAGAGCATCTGATCCTTTGTTTTATGTCTGCTGTCAGGCATATGTTTCAACCTCAGTCTTCACTCGCCACTGCAAGTACGTGAGCAAAAAGCCAACGTGGATCATTTATTAAGGAAAATGCCCAGAAGATGTGCAGACAACAAAAATAAACACTGAATGTAGATCATTCAGATTACTAAGCCGCAGGCTGCACTGGAGCAACAAACACTAGACCTCGAGATAGTTGGGATGCCAATAAGATTAAAGGGAGTTTTTATTCCCAGTCCAATCTCTGGCTGCTTCCTTGTGGAGCATGTGTCACCTATGTCGTGTGTTTGTGTGTGAGCTGGGGGTGTCTGGAGTGTGTGCTAAGGTATGTTAGGTTAGGTTCTCATTTTCACATCAAAGACGATTTGCCGTTACCTTGTAGTCACTTGTATGGGGCTTATAGATTTTTTATTTTACTGAGTTTTCTTTTTCTTCTCTTCTTCAACCACAAAAGTCAGATGAAAATCAGATGATGCATTGCAACAATTTTTCTTTCCCCACATCCAGCTCGTGACCTTGCGAGGCTCCATTTTAGAGGATGCGGTGGCGTCGACGGGGAGGCACGGCACGGTGCGGGGTTTGCCGCTTAAAGAGGTCCTGGAGCAGGTTGTCCCCGAGCTCAACGTCTCCTGTTTGAGACTGGCACTCAACACACCCAAAGTCACTGAGCAGCTCCTCAAACTTGACGAACAGGGGGTGAGTTACATGTCTGTTTTTGCATTTTACTTTTGGGCTTGTGTGATAATACTAGAAATTGAACAGCTGATCCCAGATGCCTCCACTAAAATTGTTTGGCTAAATACATAAAGGGACTGTTCAGTTAATGACTATGAACACTGAGCTGATAAGTAACACAGTGGCGTATGGTATGTTCAGATAATGCGTATTAAAGTGTGTGGAACCTGTATGACTGATTTAATGTTGGTGCAAAGTACAAGATTGTACTGAGTGAACGCTAAGTGGAGCAGGGTGTGGTGTGTTTGAGCATGAGTGTGTAACCATAAAAGCTGTAATGTTTAGCCATTTTATCTTACCTTTTATTTAATTAAGGGTGAAGTGCAAGATGGAGGTGTTTGGCCCTGCAGTCAGCTTGTTTTTGTTTGTGGAGGTTTTTTTTACAACAGTGAAGTGGTGCGTAATGTTGAAGTGCATGAAGATAAACATCAGGGTTTAATTCTTCTAGTAACATCTACTTCAGCATTAAGTTACATTAGAGGGCTCAGACTGCAGTGTTTCAGCTGTTAGTGTGTGTCTGTGTGTGTGTGTGTGTGTGTGTGTGTGTGTGTGTGTGTGTGATGTTAATGTTATCTCTCTGTTGATTTGTAGTTGAGTCAGAAGCACAAAGTGGGTGTTCTGCTGTGCCGTGCGGGCCAGAGCACAGAGGAGGAGATGTACAACAACGAGGAGGCGTCGCCCGCCTTCTCTGCCTTCCTGGAGCTGCTCGGGGAGCAGGTGCTTCTCAAAGGCTTCACCAAATACGCTGCACAGCTCGACACAAAGAGTGAGTCCTCACAAGAGCCCCTTTTAAACATGCGCTGCGTCCCTTTTATGTGTTTAGAATTTTATATGTTAGTCACATGTCTGAAAAAGCACCTGAGTTTTCATGACTGTATCTTCAGTCCAAAATTGGACCAACATTGAGTGCAGCCAGATTAAAAGCTGCAGCAGCACAAGTGAAACACGCACTTCTTGCTCATCATATTAAGTTCACAGTAATAGATTTATCACTTAATTGCATTTGGCATTTTGAATATACAGCAAAACCCTTTAAATGAGGGTCCCAACTAAATTTCTCATCAGAAATGGCTTGTGAATTGTAGGACATCATACATCTATCAACAGGGAAATAAAGGACAGATCCATCTGTGTTCTCATCCATCTTTTTCAAGTGGAAACTCCCACTCAGCTGTTAGCAAAAAGTATTGATGTAGGTTAGAACTGCGAGGGCTTATAATAATAATAATAATAATAATAATAATGATAATTGAAAGGGGTAGTTCAGTTTTCTTTAATGGTGGTTGTTATGAAATACTTATCCATAGTCAGTTTAATATTACTGCTTTATGTTCTGGTTGGACAGCCTTATGCGACAGAGAGCTTTATTCGTTATATTGCTTTCTTTAAAGCCACCAGACTCCTTCGACAAAAACATTTTACCTCACAGAACACAGAAGTTGGTGGACTACTGCTTCCTTGACTGATTAGGTTGTTTGTGATATTGTGTGAATTTCAGGTCCAGGCTAACATTGCTTCCACAGCAATACATTGCTGAGCTTGTGTGCCAATTAAGGGGGTTAGAGGAATATGGACAATTTGGAAGATAGATAGATGGAAGCGTTGGCTCAGTCATGAAGAGGAGGCCTCCTCATTAATATGTAACATATGATACACCTACAGTAGAAAAAGGTTTATAGAAGAGCCTAGGAAAAGCTCACAGTACTTTGACTAAAATTTTAATTTTTAGATTTGAATGCATAAGGAACACTACTGTAAACTACAGAATGATACAAAAAGATTCAACAAGAAGGAAAGACAAGGAACCAAATTGAAAAAAGAAGTAGTGCCAAAGAAGGCCAACAGTTTGGACACCTCACGTTGCCTGTTTCTCAGCCAAAAAGTTGCACTAAGCACACCGCAAAGACAATGGCCAACAGTCAACTAGTACATATGTTATGTGTGTGAGAAGAAAAAACACGCCATACCAGCAAACAGCAGTAGTTTGTATTCGTTCTTCAAAGAGGAAAACCTGGAGACTGACAGGATTCAAGACGCTAGTTAGCTAGTTTGTACATTCAAAGGTAGAAGCTAGATTTATTGTTAACAGCACAACTGGATGTTGAAACAACTGCGAAAGAGCTCGATGGCTAAACAGAATCTTACTTTATATAATAAGTTAGTCTTGGTCTCGCTCCCCTCTTGACTTCAGTCGGTTATTTAGTTTCACCACTTCCATTTCTCCTCTTGTGCACTGAGCTGAACTGCCCATCAGAGTCATTTATTCAGTGATGGGCTCTGATGCTTATGTTGCCAATTCAACATGTTGAAGCGGTCGAGAAAAGGCGACAAGAGCCAACAGTGTGGGACACAGTGCAAAAACTAGGCAGCAATCTCTCACCAGCGGCCCGACATTGACCAACAGCCAACTGCTAGCTTAATTTGTCAGGGCCCCAAAGCTGAAACATTTACATAAAAGACACCTACAGTACAAAATCTATTACTTTAAAAAACATTTGAGACCATGTTATGTGTTCTATAATTATAACTGATCCCAGGAAAAACATCTGTTCGAACAATTAAGAGTTTGGACTCTAATTCAGCATCAGTTTTATCTGACGTCTGACGTGAAATTAAAATATCTCTCTCCAGCGGACTCTACAGGCACCCACTCCCTGTACACTACCTACCAGGGCTACGAGGTCATGTTCCACGTGTCCACCATGCTGCCATACATGCCCAACAACCCACAGCAGGTAAGAGTTTATGACATGTTGTGTCTAAATCTATGTTTTATTGTGTACAGCTGAAAAACACATCCACAGCTTTCCTTTCTTTTCGCCCAAAGTCAGCCAGTGGTTGTTGGCTAAAGCCTCCTCTGTTTTCTTCGGGTCGTAAACCAACAGCAAGAATTCATAGAGTGGAAACTCGTGACTTGTGTCACCCTTTTTATGTAGTCTCTTTCCTCTTTTATTCAGCCTCTCATATTTTTATAGTCTTTGTTCTCTGTCCTCTCCTACTCACTGGCTCTTTCTTCTGCCCTCTCGCTCTGCCTCTCATTCTTTAACGGGATCAGAGCTGGGTGGGGTTCAGTAGTGAGTAGTTTCTTTATTTTCTCCCTCTTTTTCTCTTTAAATAAATCTGCCTTCCCACACGTTCTCCAGGGTGCTGTGTGTTTGCAGCGTGGACCGCGAGTGTGTCAGGGACCTGTGTGTAAGATAACAGTTTGCGAGTGGGTATTTTTAATAGTTTGCATAAGCATTTTACGTGAGAGGCAAACACGGGTAAACACATGTGCTCAGGCAGGCCTTGTGGGTGCTCAGGATTAGTGTACAGTGTGAATGTATGGAGAAGTCATTTGTCCTTCCCCAAACATTCAAAAGATAGTGAATTTGAAAACTGCACTTTGATTATCATATCCAAAGTAATCTGTAGCTTGTTTTTATAAACAAGCTTGTTTCATCATCCTGTCAAACATTTTGTAAATGGTGAGTAAACAAGAAACATGAGTGTATTTTGTGCGTAATTCTCTTTATTGGTTTATAGTGACAAAATTATGTGTAAAAACAAAATTCCCAACAACATGAATATGAAGACCAAGCATGAAAAAATAAAGAAATTAAAAAAGAAATACAATTTTTTAATAAGGGATGTAAAATAAAAATAGATAAATAAATAAAAATAAAGACATTTTGATGAAAATACATTAATTAAATGAAATAAAGTTTAAAAGGGGCGGTGGAGGGTAAGAAAGAAACAAAATTCAATTTGAAAAAGGAGGTAAAATAAAACTAAATAAATAATAACAATTAAGTATGATTTTAAAAGTGGGTTCAAATAAAAAAACAGTAAAATATTTTTGGAAGGGGAGTCAAATAAAAAAAGAATAAATTCATAAAATAAGTATAAAAATATGTAAATGAGCAAATAAATCGATACATTTTTTTAAGGTATGGGTTCAAAACATAAACACAGGGACAATGGGGGACTAATGGTTACACTGCAGTTTTTCAAGTCTAACATTGTAGACATCATTCTCTCCATTACATAAATATCATATACTCTACTCAATCCATTCATCAACATCAGGTATTTTGGGGTTATATCTTTTTAAATGAGTGGATAAAAAGTGTGTTTGAACAGCTCACATTAAGTGTAATTTCATAAATGGAACAATAACTCCATCCAGAGGTTCAGAGACTGCAGCAGAGGATAGATTTACTTGCTTAGATGTACCTCTAGGTGGCAGCATCTGACACTGAATATAACCTGCAGGGGACGAAAGGAGGCAGGAGGAGTGAAGTAGAAATCTAGATACTGTGGAGGCTCTTACACTCAGGAGAGAAGAGGAGGAGAGCACAGGTTAGGTCTGCACACTCAGCTGGTTTGACCGATGATGAAATGTGCAGTAAATAGTTGTTGAATCTTACACATCAGCAGTATTTAGTTGTATTAAAATGGATACTGAAACAGATAAAAGATGCCAAATGCAAAATAAATCAAATCTCTTTCCTTCAACAGTTATAATTACTGTTTGTAACCACAACATCATGCACAATAATAATGTCAAAGCTTGCAGTCTCAGTTCGAGTGAAGGATGCTCCTGTGGCACCATGCTGGAGAGTCTGTATCTGTAGCCAAACAGTGGGCTGGATTACATAATTGGTACTTTCACACTTCCCTCTGCAGATGAAGAGAGCATTGGCAAGCACCGCAACACAGACACAGCCTGGACTCTGTGCCACGTCTCCTACGCGAACACAGAGAGACGGACAAACCAGCACACAGACGCAAATAGCCCACACAGAATCCGAAAAACAAATTACATAAAGAGCTGTTGTTTGGTGTCTAGTAGTGAACATCTCAATCTCTCGTTTCCCCTGTCAGACTCGTCAGTTGTGTCAGTGCCAATTTGTGTTAGCTCATTTTTATTAATTTGTCTTTTTTTTATCTCTTCTCTCTTGCTCCTTAGCTCCTGAGAAAAAGACACATAGGGAACGACATTGTCACCATAATCTTTCAGGAGCCGGGAGCGTTGCCTTTCACCCCGCAGAATATTCGCTCACACTTCCAGCACGTCTTCGTTATTGTTCGTGTGCACAACCCCTGCTCTGAAGGCACCTGTTACAGGTATTTAACAGAGAAATCACATATTCATACAGGAAACCGTAATAAAAATGTAGTTTCTCACACTTCTTTGTCACCTTTTCTTTCAGTGTTGCTGTGACCAGAATGAAGGATGTGCCTCCTTTTGGCCCTCCCATCCCCAGCGGCGTCACCTTCCGTGACCCAGAAACCTTTCGGAACTTCCTTCTTGCCAAAGTCATCAATGCAGAAACTGCAGCGCACAAGTCAGAGAAGTTTCACACCATGGCGACGCGAACGCGACAGGAGTACCTGCGTGACCTGGCTGAGAACTACGTCAGCAGCACGCCACTCGACTCAGCCGGCAAGCTGAACAACCTTATCTCCCTGGCGTCTAAAAAACGCGAGCGTTCTAAGGCCAGAGAAGGAGCGGAGTTGGGAGCTGCGGGGGCTGTCGCCTGGAGGGTCCAGGCCCAGGACTTCAGTGGAGGTGGGACGGAGCTCCCCTGTGCCTTGGGTATGTCGGCTGAGTACATCCTCCTGACAGACTGCGCCACCAAAGAGGTGGTGTTTAACTGTTTCTGTGCTGACGTGATTGGCTGGACACCTGAGCGGCTGGCGCTGAAGATCTTCTACGGCAGAGGGGACCACATCGCGGTGCGGGTACCAGAGGGCTGCGCACAGGACATCAGGGAGGTGGTGCTGAGGTTAAAGGTGAGAGTTTAGAGCTTGTTCCATGTCAAGTATAGAGAGCTAGTGACTACCAGACCAGGAAATGTACATCTCTGTGGCCTTTTCCACCAACATGGAACCGTTTCATTTCCAGTGCCCTCGCCTAATTTTAAATAGAATTGAGCAAAAAATGAATTGCTTCAGAACCCCGAAAAATTGATTCTAAGCTGGACCCAAAAATAGACTTTCCACAACCTGAAATGTGATTGGTGATGACATCAGTGGGCGTGTCATATCCCACAGGTTGAAAAGAGACAATAGAGAGGTCAGCATTAGAGAAGTCAAGTGGGAAATTGTCAGACACAAAAAAGCCTGCAGTGGTCTCATTAACCCTTTGAAAACTAAGTATACTGGCTTGATTTCTTTCAGAAATATGGGGAAATGGCAATGAGCAATGCAAAAGAAATGACCCAAAAAGTAGGAATAAATTAGTAAAAAGAAGAAAGAAAGAAACAAAGGAAGAAAGAATTGAGATATGTAATTATAATGATAATGATAAATATAGTTTTCCCTGGCTTTTTTTCCTTTTTTTCCCCTAGCTTTTTAAAAGTAATTTTCTAAATCTACTAATTTATTTATTTGTGAAACATTTCTTCTTGCCCATTTTCACATGTTTTTGGAAGAAATCGCACAACTTTGCTTAGTTTTCAAAGGTAAGATACTTGTAAAAGGCATCTGAGAGCAGCACAAGAAAAGTTTTTAGGTTTCAAAGGGTTAATAGCTAGTTCATGCTTGTTTTGGGGGTGAAAACACCCTCTATTAAAGACACATCCTTGTTTACCATGGTTCTGTGCAAAACTGATCCAAAAACGCCGGCTGGTTTGTTTGACAGCACCAAAGTTTCACAGATCCCAGATGGAACTGGTTCAAAAACTAGAATTGTCCGGATGGAAAAGGGGAATCGTTGGCTTTTGAAGCACGCAGCAATTTAAATTTACGTTCAAGGTTTCCCGCCAAAGACATCTTGAGTGTCCTGTAGGCCTGACAAATATGCTAAATTTAATTAGACTGATTTTCAGCAGTGACTTAAAGGTCTCTGTAGTCTGAGCGGTTTTTATTTGAATACATAAGCTGTTTTGAGTTGAGGGGGCAGGCACTGCAAAGGCTTGGCCGCCACTGTTTTTTTGTCTACTTCTGGGAACATCCAGGAGCATCTGATTGGTCGACCTCAGAGCTCTAACTGGAGTATGACGAGAAACTGTTCTGCTAGATAAGGTGAAGCCAGACCATTTAAAACCTGAAAAACAAGCAATAAAATCTTTAAGTGAAAGTAAAAGCCAACCCCAGATTCTCTCTTGTTTTCACTTTATTTGTCTTTTTAAGTGCTGTGTGTCTTGGATGTCTGCCACTTACAGTCTGGCACCTGGTTGCTTCATTTTAAAAAAAAAAGCGACCTCACCTGAGTGCTGTGGGAGTACACACCCATAAACATCCTGAAAACACAAAGAAAAAGAAAAAGAAAACACAATTATGCAGGTAGAGGGCAGAGTCTGTAGAAAAATAAGCCGCCACACTTCGTCGGTTATAAGTGTTGATCGAGAGGAACAACTTCTGTGGGAATTTTATTTATTTTTAGAAAAATTCTGCCTAGTGTATCTTTAAATGCAGGAGATCGTGATCCAAGTTCTAGCTAATAGTTTAAATGTTTGTCTTCAGTCCAACGAAAGACGTTAATTATTCTTCGGGCAAACAGTTTTATTTTCAAGAACGTGTTACACATCTGCTTTGAAGAATGAAACTCCGTGGGTGTTGTTTTTCATTCGTTGAAAGTTTTCTCAGTATCTTAAAAAAATGGAAATTCAAGACTCTTTAACAAGAGCAACTGTGAAGATTAATACAAGACATAGAAAGTGTTTTGGGTTTTTTTTAATGGCCCTGGACCATGTGTCAGGTCAAGGCTAATAACCTTCAAAAGTGCCTTAAAGGTGCACTATGTAGGATTGTAGGTTGCTGAGTCTTTGCTGAGTCTTTGCAGAATATTATAGTCCACTATTATAGGACATCAAGGTGCTCTATGCGATTGTACACTTTAACTCACTTTTTCAATGAGGTTATGCAGCTGCATGCACTGGCTGATGAGAGGCATTTCGTTTTAATCCCTGTGAAATTTGATGAATTAAATGCTGGGAAAAGGAGATTTCCTGGGCTCCAGCAAGCTTTGTGTTAATCCATCAGAAAACAGAATATTTTGAAAATGAGTTCATCTTTTTAGACACACCAAATAGTTTTAGGTGATGCCATGTTTTTTTTTATGTATTTCAGTATTTAATGCTCCACATGCTGATTTTATTCATCTTTCAGCTTACCTTATGTTTCTGTTGTTGTGATACTTAGAAACTCGAGAACATGATGATACTGTAAATCTAAGATACATTTACTCACATCATGTCCTCTCCTTGATCAGTCGTTGACAGTGGGATGTGAGACGGTGGATATGACTCTGAGAAGAAACGGACTGGGACAACTGGGCTTCCATGTTCGCCTGGACGGCACTGTGGCTGAGGTAGCGTCAGATGACCATCTGCCGCACCAGATCTCAAAAACTCATCTTTGAACGTTCCTGGCTGCACATCACTGTTTTGTTTCAAAACTTTTTTGGGTGGTTTACTGTTCCAGGTGGAGGAATACGGCTTTGCCTGGCAGGCAGGACTGAGACAGGGCAGCCGGTTGGTGGAGATCTGCAAGGTAGCCGCGGTAACACTGACTCACGAGCAGATGATCGACCTGCTGAGGACATCGGTCACGGTCAAAGTGGTCATCATTCCTCCATACGAAGAGGGGGGGCCTCGCAGGTGTGTTAAGATTTCTTTGAACTGATTTTTCATTTTTAACCAGCTGTGGTGAATACAGATGTTGAGGCAGCAGGTGACGGCGCTGCTCAGTGTTTGTGGAAGGACAAGAGCGAGCCAGAGTGAGTGCAGGGCGCTCTTCACTCAAACACACATGCACACGCAAAGCATGGGAGAGGTAGTAGCCAGACTTCAATGTTCTGAGAGGATTTTGTGTGGGAGTGTGTGAAAAAAGGAAGCAAGCAAACAGAGAGAACGAACCATGTGTGGTTCGGGAGGAAATAGGCGGAATGAGGCAAGGAGACAAAAAAGAAGCATTTGTTTAAGGGGAATAAACCAAAATCTGCCTGTCTTTGTTTCTCCCTCCTTCATATCTCGTCTCATCTCGCTCAGCCTTGTTTCCCCTCCTCCCACAATCTTATTTCTTTTCCCTGCCGTCATCCTTTTCCAACCTTTCATCTGCACACAAGGCCTTGACAAAGACAGAATAACGAGGCCTTATGAGACGCTGATGTGGTGTTACAGAACAGCAATGGGGGTGAAGAAATAACCACGTTGTGTGTGTGTGTGTGTGTGTGTGTGTGTGTGAGTGTGTGTGAGAGAGAGAGAGCTTTTAAATACTGTAATTGTGGCTGGCTGTGTGATCGCACAGTGGTTTAGATATCTTTAATGTTGGAGGCAGTTTAATTACACCAAGTTAAATCCATTTGACACACATGCACACACTCTCAAGTAGCAGCTGATAATTAGAGTCTTGTATTTCGCTCTTCCCCCTTTTTCTCTCTCTTTCTCTTTCTCTATCTCTCTCTCTTTGTGACTCGTTTGCCGTTGTGTGCCAAGCAAGCAGATTGCATGAGATTAAGGCCTGGAATCTGCACGGGGGAAAAAAACGGCGACCACAAAAAAATAAATAAACGAGTGGAAGTGATTAATTAAAAATGCATGCCCTGTGCGAATGAAGAGGATGGGAGAGAGGGAGGGAGAGAGAGAGAGAGAGGGAGAGGGAGGCAGGGTTTATTGAGTTGGAGAGGAAGAGAAGCGCTCGGTGAAGACGACGTGTCTCAGCACCACCAAGAGTGAGAGAGGTGGGTGGAGGAGAGAAAGAAAAAGAAACCAGAGTTGGAAGTGTTTTTTCCTCTCCGCTCTGACTCGTGGCTGCGCTCATGCAAGATGGACAGATCTGCTGCTGGAGAGAAGGTGTGATGCTGTAGTGTGTTTGACCACGTGTGTGTGTGTGTGTGTGTGTGTGTTGGGAGCTCCAGCTGTGTCACCTCCGCCTGTGTGAGTGAAGAAATGTCTACATGTGTAGGCTCTGCTCTATCTAAGGTTTGTACCAATGCAGATATTGATTGATTTAGTTGTATTCCTGGATTGATCAAAGCATCCTGACCATGTGTTGTGCTCATGGTCATTGATTAGTGATTTTGCACTGTCATTATACTTTTGTCTTCTGCTAGTGGTGTGTGTGTGTGTGTGTGTGTGTGTGTGTGTGTGTGTGTGTGTGTGTGTGTGTGTTCTATTTGCATCTCTACAGCTGTCATTTGATGATGTTTTGTAGAGAGCTTAGTATGAACGGCTCCGTGATTAATTCAGGTTAACGCTTTGAAATTTGAGCAAATTGGTTCGATTTTTTTAAAAAACATGGGGAGAAGGCAACATGCAACTTAACCAGACATGGCCCAAAAAAAAATAGAGAAAAAAAAGCACAAAAAAAACCCAGCAAGAAAATCTCCCCAAAAATAAAATGTATATATTTATTAATATATATATATATGTTATTATATTTTTCTGTAGCAATTTAAATTTAAATATAAAATTATTATAATTATAAATAGATTTTTCTGGACCTTTTTCCCTGTATTTTCTTGTAATTCTCCTTTCTTTTTTTAAAGCTATTTTTGAGGTAATTTTCTTGTAAACTTTTGCTAATTTCTTGCAATTTGTGGGACATTTCTTGCCAAGATGGTAATTGCCTTTTTTTCCCCATGTTTTAGAAAGAAATCAAGCCAATCTGTTTGGTTTCAAAGGGTCAAATAGCTCTTGAATGCATCTGAGCGCAGCACAAAAAGACTAATGTAAATTCATGTTTCAAAGGCTTAAACATTAAAGAAACTGTTCACCTAAATGAAAAAATATTTTCTTACTTACCTGTGCTGGTGTGCATGAAGTTAGTCAGTCATGCCAATGAGATTTCTTCTGCCACCACAAGATAATTGAGGTGAAGGACATTTCATATGATAGCACTGAAAAACTAGATTGACATTTTTTACAGCAGCATATCTTTCCTTCAGTATTTAATGCTACACAGGATTGTCGTTGTTTGTAAACACACCCACCAGTGAAAGTGAAAGTGAAAGCCAGCCCCAGATTGACTCTTTTTTTGGTTTCACCTCACTATATTTGCATTTGCATTTGCATTTAACCCCTTTGGGTTAAAGTAAATTAAAATGTGAAGAACAGAGATGTCAATGCAGGATAGGAGGGCACCGTAGTTCATGATGAGCCTTTGAGCTTCGGTCAAACAGCTGATGTCAGCGATAAGCAAAAAGGCCAGCAAATTGACTTGTTTTTGCCTATCAAATATGACTATTTTTGTGTATCCTATGACAGTAAATAAATATATTTGGGTTTTAGAATAGTAAAATAATACTTTTAAAGTTGTGACCCATGACTGTGAAATTGTGATGGATATTTTTCACTATGTTGTACATGAAACAGTCAATCAAAACGACGGTCTGCAGAATGGTTTATAATGAAAAGAATTGTTTCTTTCAGTGTTGATTTAAGCGGATTTGCCCTTTAAGGCATACATCAAACACTGCATCCTCATCTGTCTTTTTTGAATCCTCTCCTTATTGTGTTTGCTTTTCTTTTCAGTTATCCCACTCCTGCCTCTCTTTACCTTACTGTGAATTTCACTATTCTTCCACCATCATGGCTGCGCGTCTCTCTCTCAGCATTTGTCTTGTCTTGAATACATCCTTTATGCATATTTGATGCCCCCTGTAATAGGCTGTGTGAATGAAATAATGATGATGTGTAAAAGATACGTGCTGGATATTGGGCTAGAGGCTAACATGAGAACATTTCACATGAGTGTTGTGTCCTGAGTTGAGGAATAAATATTTATCGAGCTGTGTTTATGCACTGAACTCTGCACAGGTTCAGTTCTTCAGAGAGGATGCTGCTGCTTCTCATCAATGTGTTCTACTGAGCTGAGGATCAAAATCTGTGGATGATGTTCAGGAGGCAAAATGGGGGGTTGGGAGGCAAGTGAGGACATTTAACAGTCAAGCATTCAACTCACATGTGCTTGATGTCCTCCCCTCTCTCTGTCTCTTTAGGGGCTGCACAGAGGAGTATGAGATGAAGACCATGGAGCAGAAGCCAGAACCTGAGCCTCTGGCAGCAGGCTACCGACCATCACCTCGCCCCATGTGGCGGTGGGACAGCCCACCCATTCCTCCAGGGCTCCACAGTGCCCCCAACCCTCAGCGCTGGGCCCCTATGGGTCCTCCGCCACCTCCACTGCCTCGCTCACACAAGACCCTGATGCCTGTTCCATACAGGGAGCCCCAGCACCTCAAGAGGTGAGACTCAAAGCCGCTGTGCACGATTTATACAGCCACATTAGATTACACAGAGACCCACTGCGGTTATATAATGAAGTATACTGATATTATTGGTAGCTTCAGTATTAGCAGCTTAAGCAGATCAGAACCCAATTATGTTGCAACACAAAAAATATTGTAGAAAATATTATAGATTTCTACTCTTAATGCACTTTTTTTATTAGGATACTTAACTGTGTGTGGGTTGTTTTTTTCACCATTGCAATGGACAAAGAATCTTTAAGCAGAAAACACTCCCTGACATTCGGATCCACCGTTCATTCAAATGGAGTGATATTTTTGAAGAAATCCTTAGTAAAAACTTAAAATGTTGAAGTAATATATGTAATAATAATAACACAGATTACACACTTTAACAACATGATTAATAACGTGCTCTGTGCGTCCTCCTTTTCTCTTCCTCTTTTCTTGATGTGAAATACTGATTGGCTCAAAGACATCCCATCAAATAAATCTGTGCATTTGGGTTGGTTGGATTGATTATCTGTATTGTCTGATATATATTAAGTCTATTTTCTCTTATTTTCACTTCAGAATTGTCTCTTAAAAAGTGAGAAATTGCTTGTTCTTTGTAGGTTTTTTGTTTGTTTAGTTTTGTTACTCATCTTAAACAAGACAGGTTCAGTGTGTAGGATTTAGGGGCATCTATTGGTAGAAATAGTATATAATATTAATAACAAGGTTTTTTAGTGTATAATCACCTGAAAAATAAGAATCATTGCGTTTTCAAAATCTTAAAATTAGCCGTTTTTATGTGCATACAGAGCAGGTCTTTATCCACGGAGTCCGCCATGTCGTTCTACAGTCGACCAGAACAGACAAACCAAACGTTGGCCACAGATACGCCCATTCATGTTTTCCCATTGGCCACACATTTTGATCACACATTTTTTTTGCAGCATGTCACTCAATTTAGATTAAGGTTACTTGTATTCGTGTAGCAGCCTCACTGTCATCCCTCACCTCTCTGTGCTCTGTCGTCCTCCAGGCCAGTGAGCTACCCAGAGAACCACTACAGTCTGTCTCCTGCAGGAGGCGACAGAGTGCTGCCCTACAGAAACCCCTCAGCCAGCTTCTCCTCGCCCTCCTCAGGCCTGGTCAGCCTCTCTGCGATGGGGCCCCCTGGAATCACACCAGGCCCCTTCGTACGCTACAAACCCTCCCCTGACAGGTGTGTGTGTGGTCTTTTGCTCTCAGAGCTCTCCTCCTTTGATTCTTGATTAAACATGTCTGATATTACTCATAACGACTGTTTTGTGGGCTATAGGAGGATTATATCTGCTTGTAAGATGAGGCTGAATAATGTGTTCAGGTCTGCAGATAGATGAGTACGAACACACTGTCTCCTTTAGGAGGGATCTGTTGTGTAGGCGGCTCTTCCTCACTGTGTGGAGGTTGATAAGATCTCGCACAACCAGAGAAATGTGTTTTTTTTTCAACCGCCATCAGGATGCAAAACAGAAACTGAAATTCAAATCCAAACCTAACATTTTCAGGGCTCGCTCTGGGCTTTTATTTTAATGTATTTGTGCATTTTAGTTTACATAATCCTCTGTGTGTGTGCTACTGAATGAATATGTATGAATTCATCTAATTTACCGACATAACTGAGGTATTTCATACATAACTGACAGCGGCATGAATGTGTTCATTATTCAAATTCCATCCCTCCTGGTGTTATGTGTCTGCGTAGATATGGAGCAGGACAGCGCCCCCTGCTGCCGTACGAGCCCCACCTCAGTGTGGACATCACCTCCAGCGGAGAGTCTTCCTCAGGCTTTACCAGTCAGGACAGCACAATGGAGCGCTGCAAAACAGGTACTTTTCACAAAACTGCAAGCAAATAATGTAATTGCGTTCTTACTTCATTACTTTAAAGCGGCTTTAATCAATGTAATTTACACTGGATACACAACTTGTGTGTGAATGGTGTCTTCCATAGTGATTACCTGACCGTCCCTGACTCTGCAGCTCCCCTCAGCTCCACACAGCTCCACCAGTTTTTCAGTCTTTACCTTGGTTTTTCAGCTAGTGCAATGTTGGTCTTATGATTCACTCTCACCGCTCTAATCAGCATTTTAGGCAGCAGCAGGCAGCTGTTTTTAGCATAAAGCTCCAAAAACCGACTGTATACTACCTAGGATATTCCTAACTACTAATTTCCCAGACGTTCAGAAGGAAGTTTAAACTTTGACTAGTCAAACAGCAAGGAAACAGTCATAAAACAGTCAAAGTGGAGCACAGTTAAATCTATGAGGTTAAACATTGTTCAAAAAATATACAGTATTAGACAAGCCATTTGAAATCGTTAATCACATTTTTCAGTAATTAAATCAGTTTTTAAATGCAGCTGAAATGTGTGGCAATTTGCACGGTGCTTTTTGTGCACTGTGTACCCAGAACCACCTCTGTTGTTTGGCCTAGCATGAAGGACATCAAGTCTACACAAGTGTGTGTGCAGCTTGGACATACTTCTGTGTTGAACATCCGTAGACAGTTGAGGCACGCTGTTCCATCCATGAGAGTATACATGTGTGTTTGTGCGTGTGTGTGAAGAGAGAGACAGAGAGACAGGGAGAGGTGGAGCCACTGATGATCCGAACCACCGGTTAATCTTGCATGGCGATCCAAAATCCTCCAGTTTTCCCTTGGGTATCTATATAATAAGTTTAACCAACCAGTTTGCATGGTGCTGACTAACGAGGGTAGCAACGTTTAATCGACTAAGTGAGCACATCCCTGCTCAGCAGCAAATGGCAGACAGTCACAGTTAACGAACATCGTGGAGCAGATATGTTTCTCAGGAGTTTGTAGAGAGTTAAATCAGAGCTATAAAAGAGTGAAGGTTAGACTCACATTCATCAGGTGGCCAAAACATGACTCCACGTGAATCTTTATGTCACCCTGGGTGTGTAAACAGGAAACTGGTTGCTAACATGTTTGCCATATCAACATAAAAGGTGATGTCATGTGGCCAAAAATAATTCATTGCAGGTTGTAGGTGAATCAGACTGCAGTCATGGTCTCTATATTCTGTCAGAGTGTGTGTGTTTCACAGTAGAGATAACGGAGGGTGATTTTGTGTGTTGGTGGAGGTCAGTGTTTAAATGTGCTATAAGTATTTAATCCTCTTTGCCAACCATGGATGTAATTTTCTTTAATCCTGTGAGTGTCTGTGTGTGTTTTCTGTCTAGAGCCCCTCTGGCACGTCCCAGCATCTTCGTCTCGGGGACCAGGTGGTGGAGGGGGACAGAGGAGACTAACCAGACAGGATGTCCCGGGGAAAGACTCTCCGAACAGACACTCGAAGGTCAGACTGGACATCACCTGGTCTCATTTGTTCATTTTCTTAGAGTGAGTCTAAATGTTGCCCTCTCGTCCTCTGCAGGGCGAGGCTCAGTACTCGAGCCACTCCAGCAGCAACACTCTGTCCAGTAACGCCTCCAGCAGCCACAGCGACGAGCGCTGGTTCGATGGAGGAGCTGGAGGAGAGCGGGGAGGCGGGGGTTGCCTCGGAGACCCAGCTGAGCCTGACCCCGACCTCAACAAGGGGGGGTCCAACGACAGCGGCATTGACGCCTCCACTCACTACAACAACACTCGCCACGGAAACATGTCCAACAACCACAAGCCCCTGCACTGTTTTGCGACTTACAGCGGCGTCCAGGAGCTGTGTATTGCAAGGAGCAGTGGTGGCAGTGGCGGCAGTGGAGAAGCGAGGAGACGGGAGTCTTCACCCATCATACCAGCTGCAGCCAATCAGAGCAAAGGGTACAGAACCAGGACGTTCCCGCCTCCTGGCTCCAGTGCTGATAAAATGGATGCTTTCAAACCCAGGTAAGAGAGCGACTCACTGATTAGATGCATATTTTATGGCATTTTTTTATGAAGCTAATATTAACTAACATTAACCTCAAAGAATAACACGGCAGATTTGTGCCAAGCTCTGCTTCACATTCATAAATCTTGCAGTTTAATGCTGCTTAGCTTAATGGAGAACGTGTGTACTTGTTCATAATTTGAGGAATCATTTGTGAACGAATCTCCAGATCCTTTAAAACAACATGAAAGTCTATCTTTAAAGGGCACATTAAGGATTAAAGCTGCCTAATCCTTGTGAAACATACAGATCATCATGTGATCTCTTCGGCTGCTGCCTCCCCCACATAATAAATGCATGCAGGCACAAAACACAAACATGGACAGGCTTCAGCCGCTCTGTGCTGGATTAAAACAATCTGTGTTTAAACCCTGAGTGCCATCGAATCTGATGTTGCAGTCTGTCCCTGCGACGTGTTGGACCATCAAAATAATATAGAATTAAAATTAAACAGCGCGCTTTAGGATGATTCATCACAGGTATTGTGCACAGTTTGACAGATATTGTTGTAAGGTGTGTGGTGTTGGTCAGATTATTACAGTAGATGTTGGTAGCTGTAGTTCATAACTCTTCTGCTGTTTATCTCTGCTGTCAGTGGTTGTATCAGCAGTCAGTAGTGTTGTATTTATATAGGCGACACTACCTCGACTTAATTGCATGCTCTGTCTTCACTGCCTGATCAATGAAGAGAGGGAAAGGAAGATGTGTGCTACAAGAATAAATTATGCTTGTTTGGAGAAACAAACACTAAGAGCAGTAAAAGAAATTCAGTTTACCCTCTTTAAGCTGAACAAAAATAACTGGGCTTTGATTCGTTTCACACGGTAATGACGGCCTTACATGCCAGAGGACCTCACACAGCTGTTTTACCTTCTTTTCTGAAGTAATATTTTGGTAGAGCTGGTAATCGGTACTCAATACTTTTAAGGTATCAACAGAGATAACCCAGTACATAGGAGTATCAAAACCTCTCCAGTCAAACGGTACCTGCATTAAATCCTTTTTGTGCTGGGTGTTTGATCCTGGACCGCCCTGACTCCCTGCTGGATCAACAAACGTTCTGTTTCCGCTGTCTCTAGAGCTGCTTTCCTCCGAATGATCAGTCAGTGTAACCTCTGCCCGGTTATCATGACCTAACGCAATAGGAGTGCTTAAAATCCAACAGAGAGTCGTTAACCAGTCCCAGCAAACTCATACCAAGACTGAATTTCCCAGACTTTGTCATTAAACCTGTTAACTGTTAGGTAATGTAAGCTGTGAGATGCTAACAGTTAGCCTGTTTGTGTGCGACCAAGCAGACACACACCGACTGTCCCCAGCGAGGAGCTCACACTCCTGCAGCAGCAGCAGCTACAGCTCATACAGACTGTGGTGTTGTGAAGTTGTGCGGGTGTTTTGACAGAGCAGGCAATTTGGCATGTAGAGATGCTGCCAAAAATATGGCTGTTCTACACCCCACTCCATTCACATTATGGGTATTGAATGAGGTACTCTATCGGTATTGGTGTCACTTAAAGGTTACTGATAAAGGTATTGGTATTGCAGCTTTTTAAAATGATACCCAGCCTTATTTTTTGTGAAGTTTGCTTATTTTCTTTATAATATCTGCTACAGCTGGCAAATGGATAGCCTGGAGTCAGAAAAGAAGGGGAAACGGCTAGCCGGCTTTGTCCAAATGAAACAAAAAGTCACTCACCAGCACCTCTAAAGCTTACTAATTAACACACATGAGGTGGGCTGGTAGGTTCATTTTTGCATATTCCCCAAGGTGTTGAACTACTCATTTTAAATGTCAAAAGGCTGAAACTTATTGCTGGCAATGAAATAATTGAATGCTCTTGAATGCTTAAACCATATAAAATAAAATGCAGAATTTTGAGGACTGAAGTAGTATTTTGTTTATCTTTTTTTGGAGAAAATTATTTTGTCTGCATATTATTTCCTGTGAATTAAATATCTTGTTCCTTTAGATGAAATTAATGTACATTGCACCATCTATCTGTGACATAGTCTGTTGAGTTAACTAAATATTCATCTTTTCCCGTAACGGGAGGCTAGACAATCAGACATTGCCCAGCCTCTGCATAAAATATTAAGTGAACTCATTATACCATAGATGTCATTGCTTCGAATCTTCTTCGCTAATATTTTTTCATGACTTCATAAAGAACAGGCTCTCCCTCCTGTACTACATCTGATATGCATGTAGTTGTCGAGTCCTGTCACTTTCTGTCATCACTTTAAAAGTTACCACTTTATCAGTGTTGGCAAGTTAAATCCAAAAAGCTTTCTGTGACTACCTCTGGTCAAACAGCAGTTTTTATGTTTTACTACTTTGCCATAGATTGTGATGCGTTAATGACATGTATATCTGTCTGTCTGCTCAGGGCCTACACGCCGCAGGGTTACAGGACCCCGACAACTGAGAAAGCTCGGCCCGTTCGAGCTGCTACCACAACGCCAACTTCAGCTCAATTAAGCTCAATCCCTCTGTCCAGCTCCGCCCCAAAGGCCTTTTATGGGAAGAGCAGGCAAACTGCTTGGCAGAATGACGACACCAGCTTGTCACCTTCAAACGCAAACATGACACCCACCTCCGAGAGCAACAACAACAACAAGTAAGTTAGTGACTGAGAGCCTCAGATTAGCAGCTTTGAGGGTGACTGTGGCTCAGGAGGTAGAGCGGGTCATCCACTAATTAGAAAATGACAGTTTGATTCCTGATTCCTTTAGTCTGCATATTGAAGTATCCTTGGAAAAGATACTGAACCCCAAATTGTTCCCAATGGTTGTGCCATGTGATTGCATACGAATGTTTAATCATGTAGCAGGTAATCGAGCCTCAGCCAACAGTGTATGAATGTGTGTATGAATGAGTGAGTGTGACTTATAGTGAAAAACTGCTTTGAGCGGTTTAAAGACAAAAAAAATGCACAATACAAGTGCAAGTGCAAGTGCAAGTCCATTTACCATTTGATTGAGAAACATCTTCACTAATAAAGCTGAGGTTTTGGTTTTTTTTTACCCTTTTTTGACTTTCAGTCACTGGAACATCAGTTTCATTGAGCACACACTGAAATTACATCTAAAACTCTCCATTCTACCTTGATTAAAAATTAAAATGATTGAGTAAAATGATTGAGTAATTTTCAAGAAAAAAAAAGATCAAATGAAAGTATGAGATAATAAGATTAATTTTTCCTAAATATGTAACCCCTGTGTTATTAATGTTATTATCATTTTTTTCTGATTTAACCCATGACGAAAGATTAGAAAACACTGTTCTGATACATGATTATAGGGTCATTTCAGGTATACATAGATCAGTAAGAAATGTAAACGCGGAACAGGTTATATTAATAGAAAGTGCGTCTTCAGTTTGTGTGGGCCTTAAACCATCTCCTAAAATTCTGTCGTGTTAATGGGCTGAACGTGTAAATGGTCAGTGTGGGGAGAAAAGACACTCTATCCTTCGTGTTTTTGGTGCTCATGTCTCATGTCTCATGTCTCATGTCTCATGTCTCATGTCTCCAGGCAGGTGGATACAAACTCAAAGAACGTATTTGGACAACCTCGGCTCCGGGCCTCTCTGAGGGACCTGCGTTCTCCACGACGAACATACAAAAGCACCATCGAAGATGACCTGAAGAAACTGATCATAATGGACAACCCAGGAGAGACGCCACCAAGAGACCCAGTGAGGAACACTTCACACTGGACCGTTATATCAGTCGACAGTCTCACTGTGATGAATTTGCACTCACAGCTCTTTGACCTCTGGTCACTTTTCTCCCTGTAGTCTCCCAGACGAACCTTGCAGCGCACTTTCTCAGATGAGTCGCTGTGCAGCGGGCGTAGAGAGGCCAGCTTCGCCAACTCTGAGAACCCGACAACACCCACTGATGTACTTTTCACCTGCACGCTGCCCACACGCAGACATGCCATCTCCTCCAACCACATGCAGAAGAAGGGTGAGTTTAAACTGCAACAACTGGTGTCACTTTGCTTTGCATGTGGACAAAACTCGTGAAAACGGTGTTGAACGTTCACTGCCAACACTGTTGTCTTCAGTGTTGTTAGCTGCCAAGTTTCTTTCTGTGGGGACCCAAGCAGCTCACCAGTGAGAGAAATCCTGTTTTTTACTGAAATGCACAAGTTATTTGTTGCTTACATAACATGTACAATCTTGTGTGTAGATGTTCTTGTTTCATGCAGAGGTTAGTTCACTCACTGCTGCTGTCTTTGTCTTCTGTCCCTCAGTGCCTCTGTCTGCCTCCGAGCTGTCTCTCACAGAAGTTAGAGACAAAGTTCCCCCCCTGAGGAGGCTCGATCCGGGGTTGATGCCTCTTCCTGACACGGCCTGTGGACTGGAGTGGTCCAGCCTGGTCAACGCTGCTAAGGCCTACGAAGGTGAGGATGGACACACTACAGGGTTAGGTTTGTTGAACTCAGTGTGAGATTGCAGATGTAATTTGTGGGGCTTTGTGGATATTTCTGTAATGATTCGGCTGAAAGCTGCATACGTTATTTGTCTTCACATTAGATTTATATATGGTTTTATTGGTCAATTTAAAGCTAAACAAATCACATTTTCCCAGAAAATAGAACAGCTTATTTTTTACTATAAATTATTAAGGTTTAAAAAAAAAAGTGGAGTTCATTCAATAGATTTCACAAGCGTAAAATTTCAAGTCCCTGGTGGACGTGAGACATTGTCTGGATGTTGGGATTGTCTCGGCTCTTTTGTGTTACACGACACTCCTGAGAAAGAAGGAGAGATCTGTGCATTTATCTACATACACGGTCACCTGCTCTGCTTCCCAGCCACTGTTTCTTTTCTGGGTCTCTTTCTCGTCCCCCGTGTCCTCTGCAACCACAAAGACGATCACAGCTCAGACAAACACACCGGACTCAAGCCAACACTTGATCCATAACCTTACCAGCTGCCAGCTCCTCCTGTGTGAGGTGTGATTGTGTCGTGTGTCCCGAGGGACACTCAAGTAAAAAAGACTCGTCTATGCAGCTTTTTAGAAAATGCGATTATGTGTCTTTGTTGCAGCACAAAGAGCAGTTTCCCTCTTCTCACTGACTGAGCCGCAGTTCGGAGGTCCAGACACGAGACCGGTCATCAGTCCGGTCCAGTTTCAGACTCCTCAGACACCACGGACCACACCGACCTTCAGCAGGTAGGTCAACATGTGGAAGCACATTTTTGCCAATGTGATGAAAACTAAGATCCTTTAAGTCAACATTATATGAAAGAAACTCTCAAAATCATGAGTTAGTATCTAAAAAACGAAAACTATTCACAGTCACAGCTACAGCCAAGTCAGAGTCACCAGTGAAACTAACCTGCACATCTTTGGACTGAAGGAGGAAGGCAGAGAAAACTTATATCGAAATGAGAAATTTTATCAGAGTACTGAGTTATTATCTCAAAAATAATGAGAAAATTTCTCCAAATAATGGAAAAAAATAAAGTATCAAAATAATGACATAGTATCCCAAAATAATGAGAAGCTCTCTCAAAATAATGCGTTAATATCTGAAAAAATAAAAACCTCAAAATTAACAAGTCAGTGTCTAAAAATGAGAAACTTTCACAAAATAACAAGTAGCTGTATCAAATATAATGAGGTAATATCAAAATACTGAGTGTCTCAGAAATAATGAGAAAGTTTGACAAAATAATTGGTCACTTACTGAAATATTATGTTAGTATCAAGATTAGAACATAGTTTCTGAAAATAATGCTTCAGTATTATGTGTCATTATTTCGAAATGCTAAGTCATTTTGATATATTACGTCATAATTTTGATACTAACTTGTTATATTTGAGATACTAACTCATTATTTCACCATAAATGTTTTCATGATAATGGATTAAATGATCTTTTTTCTATCATATTGGCTTCCAAACCATGTTCACTGTTACTCAAAAAAACAGTGTTGTCAAGTGTTGCAGCCAGAGATCTTTATGGATACAACTCTTTGTCATTACTATACTGCCACCTTGTGATAATTTATTTAACTGAATTTGAACTGAATCTCCAGCTTGTGTACTCCACTGTGTATTCTCACGAGAGTAAACAGTTGTTTTAATTGTTGTTCCAGTCTCTGCACTGCCAGACACGGTGGTTTTTTTTTTTTTTTACACCAGTGAGCAGCACTCAGTTTAATTTTATTGAAACTGGAGTTCAAACCGTGTTACTCAAGAACAAATGCACTCACAAAAACACCAGTAAAACCTGTTTTTCTGTGTATGTAGCAACACAAACTGTGCAGCACTGAGTGTGTATTTCTCTTTTCAGAGTGTTGTTATTGTTAGCTCTACATGCAAAGTAACGTGTGCTGTGTGTGTTTACAGCGATGAGGTTCCCAACGACTTGTCTGGTCGACTCTACCACCTGGAAGTGATGTTAAAACAGCTGAACACTGACCTGGAGAGAGTGAGAAACTTTGTTTGTTTGTTTGTTTTTTTTACATTTTTCTTTATTAAACAGTCGATAAAAGTAAAAACACCTGGCAAAGTGTTGCATGCACTCAGCAGGATGCCCACTTTGATTTTTTGATACTTTTATTGTAAATCAGCTTTTTTGCTAAGATGTGTGTTCAAGCTACATAACAGATCCTGTTTTTCTACCTAATTTTTATGTTAGTGTGATCATCAAATTATCAAAGGAATAATTTTACCAAAAAAAGTTTTCCCAGACATTTGGAGATCTGAGATTAATCCTTAAAATCAATTTCTTGAATTTGTGCAAAAACTGAAGTGTAAAAACGATAAGTTTTGAGGTTTTGAGAGGTTGTTTTGTTCCCTCAGGACAAAGCCAGACTAGCAGCTATCACCTGTTTCCAGTTGTTATTCTCAGCTAAGTTAACTCCTGGCTCTAGTTTCTTACCTTTTCATCTGACTCTTAGCAAGAAAGCAAATCAGAGTATCTCCCAAGACTATTCCTTTAATATCAGTAGCCCTTTTTACACAGAGATTGTGCCATAGAGCCACTACAAAGTCTTTATTTACACCGCCTCTGCATTTTTACACAGAACCAAACAAGTCAGTGTGTGATTGTAGACAGCATGCTGGCATTGTGGAAGCAAATCAGCGTGACAAACGTGACATTTATCACAACAGCATCACCCTCTAGTGTGACATATACACATCAGCAACTCTTTCTAAATAATAAAGTTATAACATGTCAAAAACAATCATTTAACATCCTCCCATTTTTTTTTCCAATATGTAGACATTTGCGACCTGTTCTTTTTTTAGTTAGCCACTAACTGCTGCTAGGTGCTTTTTACAGAGTTTCCATGGTCATGGAAAACCTTGAAAAGTCATGGAATTTCACAACCTCATTTTCCAGGCCTGGGAAAATCATGTAATTTGTAAAAATCTTTCATAGTTTTGGAAAGATCTTCCAATAAATAACCTTCCACGTAATGCTACACAACGGCAAATTTGTGGAGCTGAGGATGAAATATTGCTGTAATATTTGTCGATTTGTGATCCGATTTATTTGACATGTTCCATCTCCCGCTTCTCTCTTATGCCCACTAGCTTTAATGTTTAAAAAATGCCAGGTAGATTTGGCAAGAAAAACAAAACATTAACAGTGCTTAAAAAAATCATGAAAAATGTTTTGAAATTTTGTTCAAAAATGTGTGAGAAACCAGTTTTTAAATCTTCCTCAGTGGATCGCATGCATAATATGCAGCCAAAAACATCACATCTATCGCGTTCTTCATGATCCCTTCCTGCCAGCTGTCCCTTTAAAACAAACCTCGATTTAGTGTTGTTACCACTTCCGTTACTGGCTTTAAGGAAAGACAACTCTGTCTGCCCATTCCATGATCATACCTCTTATACAGGATGGCGAGGCGGCATAACGGCGCCATATTTTCGCCTAAAACAGGCAATGTAAAAGGGACTAGGGAAAAACAAAGTTCCCACTAAACTAAAGAAGTCATTGTTTCTCTTCTTCTGTCCTCATTTCACCATCTCTCCACCACCAGGAGAAGCAGGATAAAGTCGTCCTGCTGGCAGAGATGGCCAACCTGAGAGAGAACAACCAGCGCCTGCAGGAGGAGAGCCTGACGGCCAGCGAGCAGCTGCGCAAGTTCAGCAGGCTTTTTAACAACGCCGACAAGACAGAGAGTGACCACGAGGCTCACTCCTTAACACACCAATCTGACTCAAAGACGGAGTGATACCTGCAGAAGAAGAAGAAGGTTGAGACCACAGAGGGAGGGCGACTGTGAGAGTACACTTGCACACACAGTGGCGGCAGAGGTCACACTGATGTCACCTCACTCAGCTTCCACTAGACTGCCTTAAACCGTAGAGAGAGCAAGACAGAAAGATTTTTAAAATGCAACACTCCCACAGACAGAGCAGAGACCCTCCTTCTCTATTCTCTGAGCCTGTTTATTTTTATAAACTGAAGTCTTATATACCTGTAACATATATATAAATACACATGCTACTATGCCAGAGGAGCGAGTCGAAGAGGAGACTGTTTCAGAGAACACTACATCACCTGGAGAGGCCTAATACTGTTCCTGCAGCGAATCAGCCAAAAAAAAAAAAACAAGACTCATTACAGACTGCATCTCCCAGAATGCACTAGAAGTAATGGAAGCTCTACAGACATGGTACTGTAGATACATGCCTGTGGTACAATTGTATCAATATTACTCATATTGTACTGATATTGTCGTACTAAAGAGGTGTGTGTGAGTGTGTGTGCGTAACAGATGGTACAGCGAATACTCAGAAGCATTACGGCACAAAAGTGTTTGTGCACAAAATGCATTTTATGACCCTTTGGCGTGAGTGTGTGATCGAATGCAACCGTCTGCTACCGGACGTTCTGAGTGATGAACAAACCAGTTTACTGTAATATGAAAACTTTTGGGCCACGACATATTTCTTTCCTCCGTTTACATGGATGAACCCGCGGCCCTTTAGATGTGAAACAAGCCATCAGCGTGTTGAGCGAGTGTAAATGATCGATGTCATGAAGCTCAGTGATATAAATAGTATCATATTTCTAATGTAGTGCATTGTTTTGAACTTAATTTTCACTGTTTTCAGCAGTGCTGTGTCATCTCAGATTTAAATGTACTGGATAACTATTTTAACCTTGAGTCGTTACCACAGTACGTCTTTAAAATGATCTCTTTTTCTAGTATTTAAAGCAGGAGTTTGACACTTTGTATTGACTTTAGGGCTGAGAGTTTCCGTTAAATACGTTAAGGCTACAGCCAGCAAATAGTCATTAGTTGAGCATGAAGACTGGTCACACGGGTAAACACACAGCCCAACAAAATCTGCCCCCCAGCATCTCTAAAGCTCACTAATTACTGCCATCCAAAACAGCTTCACATTGTGACTGTGTGTTAGTCGTCATGCAAAATGTGGTCCTTGTGACGCATATTGTAGAGCGAACTACCACAGAAGTGTTTTGTCACGCACCATTAAGCAACTTTCATAGGAATGAACTGGTCTGCCTCCAACCCTGTATCCAGTTCCCTGTATACATCCATGATTGGCCTCTCACTTTACGCCCCTTTTAAGTCATGGATCGGCATCGTGGCTAGTGTGCACAAAATTTCAAACAAGTTAATAATTTTGTGTACAAAAGATTTTTAAAAATCAACTTTTGGGACTTAAGGGGGCTCTATACATCCCTGAATTTAATAGTTATTACTAAACTTGGTATCCTCATGGTATTTAGATATATATATTAAAAAAAAACAAGATTTACCATGTTAGTTAGTAAGCTTTAGAGGTGCCAGTAAGTGAATTTTGTTTCCAGCGAACAGAGCCAGGCTGTTTTCCCATGAATCCAGTCTTTATGCTATGCTAAGCTAAGCTAAGCTAAGCTAAGCATCTGTCGGCTGCAGCTTCATATTTAACAGACAAACATGAGAGTGGTGATTGATCTTCTCTTCTAACTCTTCCCTAGAAAGTTAATAGTTTTCCAAAATTGTCAAACTATTCTTCTAACTGCATCTTCTTTGCATACTAATCAAACTGAAGCTGCCACCAGCTGTAACGTGCGCTTATAGGAAACATTTACTGTACATGAAACTCACTCGACACTGAAGCTCCTTCATATCAGAACCAGTCTGTCTGCGTGTATGAGAGGATTTGTCCTCGTGTTCTGTGATAACCCAAATGAACACAAAAGACACTATTTATACTGCTAGCTTGCTTAACGATATTGTCTACTATATCTATTTTTCATACAGAAATAACGTGTGTTTTTTGGACGCTGGTACTGAACGGACAATACATCCCAGCAGAGGACGACTCTTTCTCTTCCTGTGTTAGTTTGCTGATAAAATTGTACTAAATGATCATCTCCTGCTCTGCCCTGCAGGACGGCTACTTCTCTCTCATCAGGAGCTTTCTTCCCTGCTCTGACTGGAACGGTTGAACTTAAAATCCCAACTCACTCAGGTTCCTCAAGATGCTGTTAAAGGACACTAAACCATCAGTTAGGAGTGGGCGATGTGACGCGTGCAGGTTTCTGTTATGACACAGTTTTTAACACTGTAGTCATCCCTTTAATATTTCTGGGCCTATTTGGTCATTGTTGGCAGCTCAACTAGCAAGATCGCTTTATTGGATTTTTATGATTTAATGCTTTGTTTAAAGGTCCAGTGTGTAGGATTTTGGGGGTATATATTGGCAGAAATGGAATATTATATAATAAGTTAGTTTTCTTTAGTGTATAATGACCTGAAAATAAGAGTTGTTGTGTTCTGTTACCTCAGAATGAGTCATTTATATTTACATAGGGAGCGAGTCCTCTAGTATAGCACATAACAGAAAAAACAGATGCTGACTGTAGTTAGGGCTGTTCGCATTTTCGCATTGGCGACTGTAGTTAGCAGCCCCTTAAAAAACAGGCAGCGTTATGTGTTTTTCAGTGTTCTTTTATTTGTTTAAATCACCTGAGGCCTCATGTACAAAGACTTGCACGGATTTCCTACTGAAACATGGCCTACGCTTAAACTCAGAAAACGTCGTGTGCACAAAAAAATCCATATGTATGACACTGCACTTGCATGAATCCAAGCACATTTCCTTTGTACATCCCAATCAAGGTGGAGCTGAGTGCAGGTGTAGGAGAACCAGACTCCTCCCTCTCCACGCCCCCATTTAAATATGCAAATCAATTTAAATAGGCCCTGCACGTGGGATTCCTCTCTTTGCACCATCAGATAACACAACATAAGCATGAGTAAAACTCCAGGTATACTTTATGTGCAAAACGGATTTACAGTTTCCATTTGTTAATTTTACTCACCTCTATTGTTGTAAATGAACGCAGCGGTGCTCCGGGGAAAAAGGTGAGGCTGATCAAGTCATTTCAAACTTTACGCACGTGTTTATTGACATAATTACACATCGAGAAAGCTCGTAATCTGTAATTTAACCAGCAAAAAACAGCAAGTCACTAACTGAAACCACTGAAAAATTATTACGCTGTGAAGGCAGGATGATATTCAGGGGCGCACATGCTCAATGCGCGTCAGGGGGATTAATATTAGGACAATTAAACGAATGAATTATTTACTCACCAAGAAGCCACCCATTGCGCACCGTGCCATATTATAGCCTGTTCCCAAACATGCTGCTCGTTTGAATGAATGAATCGTGCGTTGATCCAGGCCACCTTGACACAACGTTTGGTAACTGCCTTTGCGCATCACATTTGATCTGTACATTGATCAGATGAAAATGCTTCCTGTTAACATAAATTTATTCACCCTGTGATGGTGCTTTTATAGCAATGTGTGTGCAGTCGATAGCTCCGATTACATTTGGAAAACCAGCTCTCACTACAAAATGCGCTTTAATGCTGGCCTGTTCAACTGCATTGTATGGGAATTTGATATACCTGGCTGACATGCGGACAGCACCTGTCGCTAGGAAGCCCGGTGTGGTCAACACCTGTATGGGCACAGGCGGCGCATGGCTGCTCGCCGTGTCGCGCTCCAAGACCGGCCTCAGCTCCGCGCACAGGTCCAAGAGGATTTGTCCTCGGAAACCTAAAGCGGCTGATAAGCCAGTCGTCAACGCGCGCCCATAAAATCCTCTCGGTCTTTAAATATGCGGTCTCTTCGCACTGCGCAATTTGCAATAACTTATTTTCTGCACTATTTTGCGCATGCTTTTATATCCACTCATCTAATTGCCGACAGGTGGATGTGTTAAAAGTTCAACAGTGTTGTCTGTGATGTGCACATCACGCAGAGTCGTCATTGTTTTGACATTATTAACAGTTTCCCAGCATCACCTCTGAGCGTCGCCAACGAACAAAAGCAATAGAAACGTGCGTACGCCAGCCATGAAGTTGGCGTGGAGCACCGCACATTTCCGCGGTCATTTCACTCTTGATACATCTGAACGTGAGTGTGGAAAAAGGCCACGTTTTTGTGCGTACGCACCCTTTGTACATGAGGCCCCTGGTCCGTTTATTTCCGAGGAAGAGAGGTCTGCGGATTACTTGGCTCCCAGTAAAAACCTCCTGAACAATGAACACTAAAGGAATTCTAACCAGAAGTTTCAGCTGGTTGCAATCTTTAGTCCTCGCCGCTAGATGTCACTATACCGCCCTAAATATTACACACTGTTCCTTTTAAAGTATTTAATCTGCTGGATTAGTTTGAATCAGACAGATATACATTTTCTCAGTAGATTTTACATTAAGTCGACACGCTGTGACAAAAGATTTTTTGAGATCGCCCACTCCTTCTGTCAAAAACACCTAATTTCACTGACACAAGTGTTGCAGTCTGACTCTGACCTAGACAGAAAAATTGCTGTTTTCTGCGGCTCTCATGTTGCCGCCTCCTTTATTCCTCTGCAGCCATTTAGACAGTTTCAAACTGGGCTGTGTAACTTTGATACCAGTGATGTTTATACCTGTATGGACCTATAACGGGGTTCCTCAAAAAGAGCTCCTTTTATTTCGCTTTTGGACATTTTTAGTTCAGGTGACACACTCCTGTTATTCCTCCTTCACTCATGCAGCTTAGCAGGTGTAGCTGTGATTTTAGTATCTGCAGGTGTCATTAGTTTGCTTTTGTAAAAGGGGCAAGGTTTCTTTTTATAGGTCGTTTGTTCATGTTATGTATAATTTTAAGGTATTTATAGCATACACAACAATCCCTGTTGAACAAATCAATAATGCATAATGGTTAATGGTAATATTGTATAACTAGGTTTGTTTTTTTAGATGTTAAATATTTTGATAATTTATTTTTTAACACATTCCCACTGTTGCAGACAATAGTGAAGATAAGAGGGTACTATGTTTTTATTTGTGGATGCCGTTCTACTTCTGATCTCTGTACAAAACTGATTTGTATGATTCCTCATTGTTTTCTATTTTCTGGCATCATCGTTTCCCGTTTGTGCGTCGGCGCTTTCTGCGCGTGGCGGGGGTATATGACGCACAGACAAAACGTTTTGGTTGGACATTGTTTTCTTTGGGTTGTAATAATAACGTGTACATTTAAAAGTGTAAATTATGTTTTCATTATTTTATAAAAAATATATTAAAAATAATAATCAGAACGTTGTCTGATTGACATTTTTTTAAATGTTAGACATCTTTCAGTTCTGACGTTACACAAGTGGTAGTAATTAGGAAGGTAAAAAGTTCTTAGTAAAATTCAATCTTAATTTGTAAAGTTCTTGGAAGAAACTAGTATCCCGTACACACTATGTACTTTTTACAAATACAAATAATGTAATTTGTCATTTTTAGCACTTTTTCAGTGAATTCCTTGTTTATTTTAAGATTTTCACAGGTAATTTTCTTAGACATTTGGACTTTTTAATTTTTGGGCCATTTCTTATTAAGTTGCACACTGCATTCTTTCCATGTTTTGGAAAGAAATCAGTTTGCTCAGTTTTCAAAAGGTCAAGCGTGTGAAATTACTCGATTATTGTACCATTGGGGATATGCAGCAAAAAAAGGAGAAACTCTTTTGCAGTCAAAATTGCTAAATATTTTACTAATTACATACTCAAGAATTTCTGCTCTTCTCTCATCATTGTAAGCATTTTCAGTTTTGGACTGCTGTTCCAACAACACACCCTTTAAGGCTATTGTAAGAAGCATTTTTCACTATTAAAAAAAAAAAATGTCTGCTAAAAAAAAAAAAAAAAAAAATTTAACTGAGCAATGTTCTTCAGTATATTTATTTTTACCAACACCACTGTTGAATCTGACATACGATGCACATATTGTATGCATTTCTTATTTATGTATTCATTGTTTTGAACATGTAGCATAGATCATTTTTATATTTTCAACCTTAAATACTCAGATTATACATATTCTATTTTTTTATACATTTTACATTCTGATTGATGCATATATTTTTCTTGTTTTAATACTTGTTTCTCTCTATAATTCTGTTGAACATCAGAGCAACTGTAGCGTATCAGTTTTTTAAAAATAATTTTTTAAATTTCCCCAGCTCACACAAACACACTTAAACAACTTGCATGTAAAACCTTTTATTTTCTATAACAAAGTTATTTTATTCCCAACATAAAACACATTTTGAAGTAAGTACTTGCTTTCTCGTGTGACAACAGTGAGTCGACAGAGCCCTTTAATAAAATTAATTCTATACACTCTGAGCAGCTCGTGACGGTGACGTTAATGAACAATGATAAAGTTCTGGATTTGTTACAGGTTTAGTTCGACAACATCGGGCTTCAGATCGAGTGCCAGCAGGTACATTTACATGTTGACCTGAAGCTTCAGCGGAGAGAGGACACGTTTACGATCCGCACATGAGGCACTCGTCTCGGTTCTGCAGAGAGCACACCATGGCAGCAACGTTACGCTCTTTGATCTCCTCCTCTGTGGCCTTGACCGGCTCCTGCGCCTCCTTCAGCTTCTCCTTGTTCAGCGTGAACTGGATGGGGTTCGCAGCAGGCTTCGTCCGCAGGTAGTACATCCCCGTCTTCAGACCCTGAGGTGAGGCGAGACGCGAGTTTAACACGTGCTGCATGCTTATTCGTAAGTTCTCTCTGTTCATCCTTCTGTTCTCACTCACCTGTTTCCAGCCGTAGAAGTGCATGCTGGTTAGTTTGCCGTAGTTGGGCTCTGCGATGTGGATGTTCAGGGACTGGCTCTGGTCGATGAAGGCGCCGCGGTCAGCAGCCATCTTGAGCACGGTCTTCTGGGAGATTTCCCAAACGGTTTTATACAGCTGCTTCAGATCATCTGGAATCTCATCGATGTTCTGTTGAGACAAAACATTTATTTACAATTTACGGTAAATTTGAGTCGTTTTTTGAACAAAAACTATCAAACATTAGCTTGTACCAGGTCCTTAATTATGATTTTCTATTCCTTTTTTTTTTTTTTTTTTAAATAATAGTAAACTTAATATTATAGGTTTTAGAAAAAAAACAAAACAACTTTAATGTATCACTTCAGCCTCTGGGAATTCAGGTTGGGCAATTTTGTCATTGAAAGTTGCAGCCTTACACAATATCTAACCTCCCAGTACAAATACGAGAAAATGAACCAACTGAAGTATTTCAGTAATACTTTTTTGTGCAAAGGTTAATCAGAACTAGAGCAGGACCAATTAGTCAGTTTAAGACAATTAAACCACCAGCTATTTTTGATAATCTCTTAATCACTTCAGTCATTTTTCAAGCAATAATGTCAAAAATCTGCCGGTTATCATCCTGTGGATTATTTTCTCAATTCACTGGTTAGTTGTTTGCTCTATACAATGACATAAAAAGGTAAAATTGTGTATTAGTGTTTCCCGAAGTCCAAAGATGGCGTTCTCAAAGTTTTTACTTTCGTCCGAAACTCAAAGACTTTCAGTTTACTGTCATAGAGAAGTAAAGAAACCAGAGAGTAGTCAAAATTAAGAAGCTTTAAATCAGGTTTTCTTCTTCTGTGTTTTACCTGAATGGAGCCGTTGTGGGCGATCAGCTGGTTCTTCATCTCCTCGCTCCACAGTCCGCGCTCCGTCAGGTCTTTGAGCAGATGAGGATTCACAATCTGGAACTCTCCGGAGAGCACCCTGCGAGTGTAGATGTTGCTGGTGTACGCTTCGATGGACTCGTTGTTGCCCAGGATCTGGGCGGTGGAGGCGGTGGGCATCGGGGCGAGCAGCAGGCTGTTCCTCACGCCGTGCTTGGCGATCTTCTCCTTCAGCAGCTTCCAGTCCAACAGGTCGGTGGGCGTCTTCTGCCACATGTCGTACTGCAGGACGCCCTTGCTGACGGGAGAGCCTTCGTAGGTCTCGTAGGGGCCGAGCTCGGCGGCCAGCTCGCAGCTCGCCTCCAGCGCAGCGTAGTAGATGGTCTCAAAGATCTGGACGTTCAGCAGCTGAGCTTCTGGGCTTTCAAACGGGTAACGCATGAGGATGAAGGCGTCCGCCAAGCCTTGAACGCCGATTCCTATCGGCCTGTGGCGTTTGTTGGACTTCTCCGCCTCGGGCACTGGGTAGTAGTTTATCTCGATGATTTTGTTCAAGTTTCTGACGATTACTTTGGTAACTTGTGCTAGTTTCTTAAAGTCAAAAGTCCGCTCGGGGGTGACGTACATGTTGAGCGCGATGGACGCCAGATTACAGACCGCTACCTCGTCGTCGCTGGTGTATTCGACGATTTCTGTGCACAGGTTGCTGGACTTGATGGTGCCCAGATTCTGCTGGTTACTCTTCCTGTTGCAGGCGTCTTTGTAGAGCATGTATGGCGTTCCAGTTTCTGTCTGGGACTCGATGATGGCGTGCCACAGCTGCTGAGCCTTCACCACACGCTTGACTCTCCCCTCCTTCTCATAGGAGGTGTAGAGCTTTTCAAACTCCTCCCCCCAGCACTCGTCCAGCCCGGGACACTCGCTGGGACACATCAGGGACCAGTCTCCGTTACTCTCCACTCTCTTCATGAACAGGTCGGGGATCCACAGGGCGTAGAAAAGATCTCTGGCTCTCTGCTCCTCCTTTCCCGTGTTCTTTTTCAGCTCCAGGAAGTCAAACACATCAAAGTGCCACGGCTCCAGGTACATGGCGAAGGCTCCGGGCCTCTTGTTGCCGCCCTGATCGACGTAACGCGCCGTGTTGTTGTAAACTCTCAGCATAGGGACGAGCCCGTTGGAGTTTCCGTTGGTGCCAGCGATGTAGCTGCCTGTTGATCTGATGCAGCTGACCGCCACACCGATTCCTCCGGCTGACTTGGAAATGAGCGCGCACTGCTTCAGCGTGTCGTAAATGCCTTCGATGCTGTCGTCTTTCATGGCGAGCAGGAAGCAGCTGGAGAGCTGCGGCCTGTTGGTTCCTGCGTTGAAGAGCGTAGGGGAGGCGTGCGTGAACCACTTCTCCGACAGCAGGTTGTAGGTCTCGATCGCTGCGTCGATGTCGGTTTTGTGGATCCCGACGGACACTCTCATGAGCATGTGCTGGGGCCGCTCGGCCACTTTGCCGCTGATCTTCAGCAGGTAGGAGCGTTCCAGAGTCTTGAAGCCGAAGAAGTTGTAGGAGAAATCTCTGTCGTAAATTATGGCGGAGTTCAGGCGATCTTTGTTCTCAAGAACGATGTTGAGCGTCTCCTTGGAGATCATGGGAGAGTGGCGTTTATTTAAGGGGTTGATGTAGTTGTACAGGTCCTCCATCACCTCACTGAACACCTTCTTCGTCTCTTTGTGCAGGTTTGAGACGGCGATCCGTGCGGCGAGGATGGCGTAGTCGGGGTGTTTGGTTGTGAGAGTGGCGGCGATCTCCGCAGCCAGCGTGTCGAGCTCTACGGTGGTGACTCCGCTGTACAAACCCTGGATCACCTTCATTGTGATCTGGGCCGGATCCACAAAGTCGGAGTTCAGGCCGTAGCATAGCTTCTGGATGCGAGAGGTGATTTTATCGAACATGACGCGCTCTTGGCGTCCATCTGAAAAGTGGAAAAAAAAAAAAATTCTCAGTATAACCCATCACCACTGACTCGAGCTGTCAGTGAGTAAAATTATAAAATCAGTAAACAGTTAAGACCTAACTATTAGCTTCCTCAATAAGGGTCCTGCCAGTGTTGTGCCAGTTTTTCGTGAGTAAGGTTTTTCAAAACAAAATACACTTTGAGCTAATACACAAAATTTTATATAAACTTCTAACATTTTATTTGTTAACTCAATTTTATTTGCACCCAATGTCTTTTTATCAGAATAACTAAACTATCTTTTTTCTCCACTGTCCATTTTCCTCTTAATCATTTCCTGTTACGACTCTTAAGCCACACAGGTGGAATATTCATTTTAAATATAAAAGCAAACTGTGTCCATTAGTCTGAATATATTTGATGAAATAATTATAAATCTCATTAGGTAATTCATTAACATAGTCAAAAGAGTCATACTGCAATGTAATATTAAAGGTGTTACGTTAAAATCTTACTAAAGTAAAAGTACAAAAGTTTTATTAATATACTTAAAGTAATACAAGTAAAAGTATTAGTGGATTATAATTATTGTGTACATTATCACTTTAATATAGAGCTGATGAGGGTGGGGCTGATGTTTATTACTTTAGAGACTGCTGGGAAGCTTGACCTATAATCATGTTTTACATTAATTGGTTGATTTATATTCTGTGTAAATAATCAATCAGCAAAATCACTAAAGCGCTCAAATAAATGCTGAGCATTAAAAAGTGCAATATTTGCCTCTAAACTGTGATGGAGTAATGTCAGAAGTACAATGTAACATAAAATGGAAATACTCGAGGAAAATATATTTGTAGCTTCAAGGCCAGCCACCTACCTCCCCTGATAAATACAGAACAGTCCCTAAGCTAAGAGTAAAGACAAAGAGCTGCACTCTTCCTGTCCGACAAAAGTGCACAACAGAGATATTAACTAACATTTCTGCCTATCGGAACTTCATTATGGGCCATAATGGCATTCAGGTAGACCTTTATAACTTTATCTTTTGGCGCCAACTATGACAAAGACGTCCGATTATAAACACCTAAAGCAAGAGAGCTCAGAAAATACATTTTAATAAGTAGACGTTCATTTGAATGGACATCTGATAAACAACGTGAAGCTTCTGTACGTATGTTTGTTGATTTGGCGGTAATCAGTTTAATAAAAGTCTGACTGTAGCCTGCTGTTCAACACTTGATCACTAACGTTAGCCTAACTAAGTTAACTCGCTACATGCTAACGTTAGCTAAAGGCTTCACGCTGCTTTCCTCGAGCATGGCCTGTAAGTTTCGGTTGTCTTTAACGACATCGGTGAGGTAGAGGCGGCAGATCAGTCGCTGTCATCTCTCATCACCGGTCGAGCCACATTTCTGACAGTCGTATCAGCGAAGACACCTGCGGCCTGAGCCACGTCAAAACAAAACAGCTCACCTCGCTTGATCACGTGCATGCTGGCGGAGTTTGACGTTACTCGTCTCCCGAGAAAACAGCAGCTGTCCAGCTACAACTTCAACTTCTCCTCGGTGTCAAAACTGCGCGGCTGAACACGAACTCAGTCCAGGCTCAGAGGGGAGAAAGCGCGAAAGACTCGCGAAAATCCCGCTAACGTCGCATTTGTACGGAAGGCGTAACTACCGTAAACGGAGATGGAACAGCGTTTTGACCAATCAGAGGCGAGAAAACGCGGGCCTTCATGTCCGTGGACCAATCACAGCCGTTTAAAACGTCAGCTTCCTTTTCCGCTTATTTTCGCGGATGGAAATCTGGCGGGAGATAGAAGTAGGTCATATAACATGTTTTGTTTTGTTCTGATGTAAGATCACTTGCCATCGTTCATATAACGCTAATAATGTATTTAATCTGTTATCAACATCATTTTCTTGATCACATCCACCTCCGCGTGTAGAAATTATGGCAAGTACGCTCCCAGGAAACGCATCAAATCAAATAAACAGAGCAGGGAACAAAAAGAGGAGACTGATGCAATGATTTTGGGTGGATATGTAAGGGGAAAGGACGTTTAAGAAACAAGGTTATTTAAAATATAGTTGACTAATGCACATTCATGAACATGTTTAAATCATACCCAGATGTAACATAACTGGATGAGAGCAAGAACAGGCTCTCTATGATGAGGGTGTCTAATATTGTATCAATAGTTATCGTGATTGAGTGGTTTTTTTTGTTGAAAATAAGAATGTGGGCTTCGTTGTTAATATTGTCTTTTTATTGGGAGGTTTTTCATAGACCACAGAAATGCCCTTCAAGATAAAAACCCAGTTTGAACTCTGAAAGAATAAGTTACAACTCTTGAGTAAATCACTCAAACTTGTTAAAGAAAAGAGAGCTCTTAAGTTGTTTTAATTAAATATGTTTAAGCTAATTTGAGATAACCTTGTTTTTGTCTTTGTTTTGTTTTTATATTTTTATGTTGTTCTGTTTTTAACACTTTGTATGTGGTCTTCATCTTTGTTTGCTCTATCTGAGACAGAAGCTATTTGGTCAATAAGACCTAAAATTTTCCGGTTTTTTTCTCGTTTGTTTGTACTTAAAAAGCTCTTAATACAGAAGGAGAAAAATAATATACTGTATGTCCTCCTTCCTGTCAGTAGGTGGCGGTAGCGCACCACAGAGCTGTTTATCTGGAAAAAATAGAAACCTAAAAGAAGTCACTCCACTTGATTAGAAACCAGAAACCAAGGCGTTGTATCCTAACAAGAGACGTTACATTTGTACATTTTGCTCCGGAAGAGTTAACACAAGTTTGCTCCAGGAGCTTTTTGTTGCACTTGTTCTCATCAGTGTCTGTCAGCTGATGAAAATGACTTTAAGACAACAGTGAAGAGTTTCTCTCCGCCAAACCTCGATCTGTTTATGAGGAAGATATTTCTTTTTAGTTTGATTTAGCATCTCTGAAGTTATTGATGCATTCAAAGATCTGGGCTGCCGGAGCCGCATTGAAGATTGGGATCACAGACGAAGGATGGGGGATTGTGTTGATTGTGTTGAGACTGTTGCAAATGTAAGAGCCGTGCTGACAGACAGCCAGTTTCCCCTGGAGGCTGCTCCAGCGCTGCCTCGACTTCCTGTGTGATCTCCCTCCTGCATGATCCACAAGTCGGTTTGGACACGTCGCTGTTAGGACTGCCTGCTCGACGCTGCATCGTCCCAGTCAGTCATGTCCAGGTCCAACCGGCGGTACAAGTCTCTGCAGCAGAGCAACGGCAGCGGCTCTCTCCCCGGCTGTGACCGGGTGCGGATGCCCCGGGCCCGGGTACTGCTGCTCTGCCTCCTCGGGGTTCTGGTGCTGGCGGTGGTGCTGGGGGTCTACCTGTCAAACGACACCACAGATGTTAACCGCATGCCAGCTGCTGATCTGACCAAAGACAGGGTAAGAATTAGATACGCAGACTCTAAAACTTCACCTGTGTGTTGTGAATGAGTTCACTGTCACTGAAATATTATAGCAACAACCAGATTATGTTGCATCGTCTGGATTTCTGTGTTATAACATCTCATAGTAACCAGATATGAGAGGTGACAAAGCAGAACTATGAGCGTTGGATTTCCATTTGTTTCAATTTGATACATTAAATGACCAGTGAGTAATGTTCATCTAGTAAGTAAAAGTTAAAAAAAAAAGAGAAAAAAATAAAAATCCTCAATAAAAATGCTTATGATTGCCTTCTCCCTTCTCAAAAAATATATAATGTACACGTTTTAATTAAAAACTTTTACTGTTGTACACAAGTTGTCTCTTACTTAAGTGGTTTTTCAACTTTTTTGTGTGTGTAAAAGACCCCTAAATTGATACACATTAGTTCCTGAACCCCCATTTGAAAAGATTTAATTTCAGGGACCTCCATCTGAAAAGATTTTGGTATTTAGATACAACTACGACCATAATTGTATAGTTACAAATAGAATACATATCCACAACAATCCACAACAGATTGTTGTGGTAAATTAAATATTGAGTGTTCTCCAGTGTGTGGATGTTTATTCTCTTTATTACGTTAACATATTTTTTTCCGACACCTGGCCTCAAAACAGGTTGGATGTGCACAAGAACTACTCTGCTGATCTTCATCATTTTATAGTCGTCAACTACAGATGAGGAGATAACTGAGGAGGAGATGAAACTTTTGATCAGAATAGTCACTCTCATGACTGTTAGGGTGCTTTTCATTACACTAACGTCTCTCCTTGCTCATTTCACGTGTGTCTTAGCTGCCCAGCGAGGATGCCAGAGAGATATGAGAGAGACATGTAGGACACACCTGTGTTTCCTTATTCAATAAGTTCCTCCAGAGACCACCTCTCTCCCTGCTCCTCGTCTCTCTGGATGCATCTAAAGCCCTTTTCACACAGAGATGTCACTACAAGGCCACTACCAACTCCCTTCTTTATCCCTCCTTTGGTATCATTCTGCTCCAGTGTGTGATTTTAGACAGCATGCTTGCGTCGCAGAAACAAAAGATGTGTGACCTTTAACACAAAGGCCTCTTCTGCTAGCGTAAGATATAACATACACGTCAGCAGTATTTTCTAAACAACAACAATGACATAACATGTCAATAACAATCATTTACCGCCTCTGTTATATGACGGCTGATCTCCTAACTAATATGAATGAGGAAAACATGACACAAAAAGCTTATCAGGAAAATAATAAATAACACTGTGATAAAAAGAGGAGAAATCCTCCTCAAAAACATGCAAGAGATGCTGTCTATGTACAGAGTAGACTGGACAGAAATGACAACTTTTAGTCGCTGTCACCTGTCAGACCACTAAACCTCCTGTACCACAACGACCTGGAAAAAAAGAGAAATTCTTTCTATTCACTCTCGGGGCTGTTACACTTTTCTGCCTAATTTTCTGATCACAAAATACATTATCTTTCTTGCCTTTCTTGTTCCCGCATTTGAGTTGTAATCACTAATATACTCCCCCTTTCAATCCAGTTGTCCCACAAACCCAGCAAGTGCTCTCCAGCTCAAATCCGCCGTCTGGCCTCTCAGGTGGATGGTACCCGCCTGTGGGAGACCCACCTGAGGCCCATCCTAATAGAGAGACTCCCAGGGACACAAGGCAGCCTGGCTGTACAGCAGGTGTGTAAATATTTATAGTTTCTTCTTATTTATTTCCCTCGCTCGTCTTTAATGCGCCCTCTCTGCTCTGTTTCAGCACATCACCTCCACTCTGTCCTCGCTGTCTGCCGGCTGGGCCGTAGACTTAGACTCCTTCCAGTCTTCGACCCCTCGTGGCCAGGTCACTTTCACCAACATCATCGCCACTCTGGACCCTTCGGCCCCTCGCAGGCTGCTCCTGGCCTGCCACTACGACTCGAAGGCTCTTCCCCCAGATCCCCGGGCCCCAGAGAAAGTGTTTCTGGGGGCCAGTGACTCAGCAGTGCCATGTGCTATGATCCTGGAGCTCGTCACCTCTCTGGATGCCCAGCTCAGATCATTCAAACAGCAGGTAAGTGCTCAGTTGTGAATTAAATAATGTGAAGATAGACCTTCATTGGTATTAAATTGACTTAAATCAAATTTTGAAAAGTCTTAAAAATGCTCAGATATGGGAAGTGGGATTTTCCGACTGCTTTTTCTGACATTGCATAGTAAAATCTCAAAACAATCGGCAACATTATAACTTCATTTTCTTAAACTCCTCACTATGGGAATCCAAGCTTCAGAATCTCACATGCAGATTTAGAAACACAAAATCCTCCAGAAAATGCCAGATATTTCCCACTTCTGATTATTAAACCAAGTAGATATCTTTATCATAATATAACATGTCTGTTGTCTTACACTTTAAAAATGGTTGTTTTCCAACATGTGATGTAGATAATCTAACATTTTTTCACAGGACAAAAAGATCATGTTTAATGTTACAATAAACATTTGTGTTTCTTTAATTTTGGTTATTGGAAAATTGATCTTTAACTTAATTTGGTGTAGCATAAAAAGTCTTAAAAAGTATTAAATCTACCTCGCCTTATGTTGTAGGAACCCTGTCGTGTGTTGACGTCCTGGCAGTTTGCAGTAGTTTGCACTAAGATTTTTGGAACAGAAGTTGACGGATTAGTTTCCTATTTCTTGCAATCCTTCCCATGACAAAGAGAAAATGCATGAGATGCTGACGAGCAGCTTCTCTCTTTTTCCCCCTTTCTCCTTACTCTCTCATTTTGTCCCACTGGCTCTGTGCCTGCAGTGGAGGAGAGAAAATGCTGACCTCAGCTCCTTGTTTTCTTTGCAGCAGTCATCTGTAAATAGCAGTATCTCTCAGGAGGCTGTGATTTATGTAGTTACTGTAGCACTACACACTGCAACATCACTGCAGAAAAGGAAACTGGCCTCAGTTCCTGCTTTTCTTTGGAGTGCATTTTAATTTCTCTCCTCCTTTTCTCCCCTAGAAACTTCCAGTGTCTCTTCAGCTGGTGTTTTTTGACGGGGAGGAGTCATTTGAAGAGTGGACGGCGACAGACTCGCTGTACGGCTCCCGTCACCTGGCAGAACGCATGGCCAACACGCCTCACTCTGCAGGCTCCACACACACCACCATGCTTCAGGCTGTGGTGAGCAAAACGGAAACACACATCCTTCATGGTTTCTAGACACACTGTAAATTATGAATGAGCAGGCCAAATTTAGCAGACTTCCCAAACAACAGACTGTTTTAAACCCAGGAATAGCAGCAGGTCTATCATGTCTTCATGGACTGACCCTCGTACTTTATAAAGTCATTTAGGATACGTTTGACTTTAAATTTAACAGCCCGAATGTACTTACAGTCTTCACCCCTCTCGTCATGTAACTAAACACGACTGTTCCTTTGAGTGTTTCGTACTTACTAAAATATTCAGCAGCCATTTTTGACTTTGACTTTCCCTCTAGGACCTCTTTGTACTGCTGGACCTTCTTGGCGGTCCTGATCCACTGATCGCCAATCACTTCGATAACACAGCCCGCTGGTTTGATCGTCTGATCGCTGCAGGTGAACACCGACATTTTCATGACTGTTTAAAAGAACAGTTCAGCACAAAATCAAGCGCACATATTTCTCCTCTTACCTGCAGTGCTGTGTATCAGTCTAGACTGTTTTGTCGTGAGTTGTGAGTGTGGAAATATCTGCTATAGCGATGTCTGCCTTCTGTCCAAAAAAAATGGAACTAGATAGCACTCGGCTTGTGAAGCTCAAAGCACCAAAAAAACCCATTTTAAAAACTCAACAGAAATGTTCCTTTTCAGAAATCATGACCCAGTTACTCAAAATAGTCCACAGACCTCGTTGTGAGTAGATTCATGTAGGAACTATTTTCCCTCTTCTGAACTACACCTGCCAAATATATCACAGCTCAGAGGGAAACATGAATCTACGCCATGGATGTGTAAACTAACGAAAACTGGATACAGCATTGGAGGCTTGGCCCCATTCATTCCTATGAAAGTTGGTCAGTGGTGCATGAAACCCCCAAAAATCCGATTTCCAGGTATAAAGTTACCCTGATCTTTCATAATCACACTGGCGTTTCCTTTAACCCTGCCTTCCAGCCGCTCGGCATCAGGGCTCAGTCAATTAATAAAAGCAGGAAAAGATTTAGATTTAGTCCCATTATATTGAAAAGAAGGCAGACATCTCTACAGCCGATATCTCCTCAAGCAGGAACTCACACCAAAACAATCTAGATTGATAAATAGCACTGCAGGTAGGAAGAAAAATGTTGATTATTTTAGGGTGAACTGGCCCTTTAAAATTCCCTTTCTATTTTGTGCCTTAACTCTGTCTTCACCCCACTACTCGCACAGAAAAGAGGCTCCATCGTCAGGGTCTCTTGACATCTCACCCTTCAGAACAGACGTATTTTAGGAAGGACGTGTACCTCGGCCCCGTGCAGGACGACCACATCCCCTTCCTTCACAAAGGTGAGTTTTCCAACTGCTGCAGATTTGTTTCGAGTATAAAACACACACTGTCAGTCATCATCGCTATCTTCCTCTTTTCCACACACACTCAGGTGTCCCTGTGCTACACGTCATCGCCACTCCCTTCCCACAGTTCTGGCACACACTGGAGGACACTGAGGAGAACATGCACCGACCCACTGTGGTGAACCTGACCAAGATCATGGCCGTGTTCCTGGCAGAGTATCTGGGCTTCTGAACACAAAACACGGACACGTATTTGTGGTGAAGGTACTCACTTTTTACATGCTACTGGAAGTTTGTCACACTGGTGACAAGAAATCACTAAATGACCAGCATGAATTGGACGTAAACGCACAAAAGAAGAACTTTTTGAAAAAAAAAAAAACAAAACCTAAACTGACGGGACACCAGCTAAAACTCTACCAAAGACTTGGTCCTGCTGGACAAACCAGAGTCCTTGGTTTCACGTCAGGGTTGAGTTGGAGGCATTTGTCCAAATGTCTGGGTGTGTGATGTGAATAAAAAAAGGGGTCTTGATTATTTAACATTAATATTAAAATGTTAATAGTTCTAAATATTGGTACCAGATGAAGAATTGGGGAGCTTTGTGAATTCAGAAGCACTCTAAATTTATTTTTTTTTACTTAATTCCTGTGAAACAAATCAAATCATTCATCAATCATCAAATCGTAGTTTTAACATTTATCTCCCCACGTTATTATGATGTCTTAAAGACAGCCTTTGTGGTGAGTCGAGGTCTCTGAGCTGCTGTGAACGCTGGGTCATATCTGTGAATAATTCTCGCCCTTTACTTGGATCGTCTCGGCCTTACAACCTGCTGTGATTGAATGCTAGCTATATCATATGGCTGTACTGCACATTTTGTGACGGTCTAACGATTAGATTGGAGTGGAAACCCAGCAAATGTTACTAACATCTTACAAAAGGTGTAGCGACAAATCTGCAATAAAGTTAAAGTGTTTTTTATTGAGTTTCTTTTAGAATTTAATGCAATTTGGGGGGAAACAAACACTGAAAATGCTGTGTGTACAGGACATGTGGGAGCATTTTACTATTATAGAACAGTGTTATCGTCCCTTCGACACAGGCAGGCATATCTGAAGTCCAACCCGCGGTCCAATCAAGGCCCACTGACCGATTTTACACGGCCCGCAGCTTGTTTTTCAAAATATACTAACTGGCAGAACTATGAGAGTTTGTAGACATGCAGCGAGTAGTGCCTACGCAGGTGGAACTAATGCGTTTCATAAACGGTAAACAAGCAAACTAACAGTTACCCAGCAGCAGACATTTCCTACGAGGCAGATACAAAGAGGTATAAAGTCAACAGCGAGGGCCGCCACAGTCAGGAGGGTGTTTGGATACCTTTTTGACTGAAAGATGAACAGGTGTGTTTGTCTCACTGGTATGTGATTTTTATGCCTCTGTGCTAATCATAGCCGTGGCTGGAGACGTTATGTTTTTTCGGGATGTACATAAGTACTGTCTGTCCCATTCTTGTAAACTCAATAGCTCAAGAACATTTTGAGGGAATTTCTTCAAATTTGGCATAAGTGTCCATCTGGACTCAACAATGAACTGATTACATTTTAGTAGTCAAAGGATAAAGGTCAAGGTTACTGTGACCATGTCTGTCTCATTCTTGTGAATGCAATATCTTAGGAACGCCTTGACGGAATTTCTTCAAATTTAGCACAAATATCCATTTTGGGTTAAGGTCAAGGTCACTGTTACCTCTGGAAACATGTTTTTGGCCATAACTAAGAAAGTCAAATGCAAATCATGACTAAATTTCACACAGATTTGTAACAGGATAAAATGATATATCAGAAAGGTCAAAGGTGTTTGTTTTCAATATCTGCTAAGTGAAGATTTGGTAACTAACTTTACTTGCAACAAATTTTGTCCATTTTAAGTGACACCAGGAAATAGACTTAACATTCAAGAAACAGTAAAACAGCAAAACAGTTTTTAGAAAGGTAATAGATTTAAAAAAAAAACCAAAAAGACAGAACCAAGTATTAGAAGTCACAAATTAAACATTTGAAGTGCTGAGGCCTCCACACGTGTGACGTAGAGGACTTGGTGGGTGAGACAGAGGCAGAGGTGGAGGACGATGGTGGAGGGGATGTGGGCTTCCTGGAGGTGAAAAGTCATTGTCAGAGGAAGGGACGACTTCTCCTGAGGTTCCTCCAGAGCTAGATATTTAGAAAATGGAGGAAGAGATGAGGAGTATCAGAGAAGACTGCATCATGTCTGGACACCACACATTTAAATCTTGCATCATGTCTTAAAATAACCACAAGATGGTGCTGCTGTCCTTTGTAAAAATGAGACTAATATTATGGTCACCAGAAAAATACAACTTCCGTTACGACATCCCTGTTATTTCAGTTTGGTTTTATCGAAAGTGCTTTGCAGATGCATTAAAAAAAAGACCCATTAGTTCTACTTTTACCAGATTTAAAACTGGAAAACAACAATAGCAAGTAAACCAAAAATCAATAGAGAACCAGGCAATGTTCGTGATTGCAATTTCATCATTCCGATATGTTTATTAACACACGTACTGCTGTGTAAACATGAATTTTTATATCGTGTCACTGGAAAATGAAGAGAAGCCGTGTTTCCTCTAGTCTCGTGAATTAGTCATATCACTTCGCAGTCAGCAAACCCGGTGGATCTAATCAATTTTGGATCAATTAAGGTAAACTCCATGCCATACACATGAAGAGCCCTTCCTCTTTTATTTAGTAGCCTACATAAACGTTACTTGATTCATGAAGTATGGATTATTAAATATTAATTAAGTACAACACATTTTGTTTTTGGCGCCGTATTTAATCGTGTCATGTGACTGAGGTGAGAACAGCTGAAAACTGTCATATAGGCCTACTGTTGGAGAGGACTGTCGGTTTAAATTTACTTGCTGTTGGCAGGAGCGCATTCAGTTGTTAAAGTTAGACCCTCGATCACTGACCCTTTAATGTTGGTGTTTCGGTCCCTCTGTCTGCGGTTCTTGAACCAGTTGCTGACCTGTGTGGTCGTCAGGCCGGTGGCCGCTGCAAGCTCCCGTTTCTCCCGGGTGGAGGGATACGGTTTACAGCGGTACCACTCATGGAGTTTACTCCGTGATTTCTCCTGTCAATGAACAAATAAAGTGAGGCCTCGGTGTTAAAGGGGTCGTTCACCCCAAAATTGAAAATACAATTTCCTCCTCTTACCTGTAGTGCTGTCAGTCTAGATTGTTTTGGTGCGAGTTGCCAAGTGTTGGAGATGTTGACTGTAGAGATGCCTGCCTATGACGACGGCAGCGCATGTTGATGCTACTTTTTGCTATATTTTGCTATTTTTTCGACGCCATGCCCCCTTCTGCTGAAGCACGACTTTTGTATGATAGAGAAGCACTTATCAACATCGGGAAAAGGTTTTTGGGGTTTTGACTGAATGCAGCACACTGCAAGAGGATCCCCACGAACCTCTTACGCCAAGCGGCCAGTCAGACCAAAGGGGAAAACAAAACCGAAAGCGTGTTCTTCTGGCTAATTGCCGGTTGCAGGAGAATAAAGTGGATGAGAGCAATGGGAGATCTGCGCACATCATCACAGACATGGTTAACCCCTAACATCCTGGATCAAGCCATTGCACTGGATGGGCGGACCTTGTTGGGAGCCATAAGGACACGAGACTCTGATGCAAATTCAAAAAATGCTCTGCATGGGGCACCTGGTGGCTCAGTGGATAGAGCGGCACACAGAGTCTGTGTCCTCGTCACGGCGGCCACAAGTTCAGGTCCAGCCTCGGCCCTTTGCTGCATGCACCCCCTCGCCCGAAAAAAAAAAAATGCTTTGCAGGGATTGTATGATGCCACCAGCAGCAGCATGCCTGACCACCCAGATGAAATTTTCATAGTAGCTGCTGATTTTAATCAGCTCCTTAGATGTAGCAGGATCAAGAACAAATGTAATTTCTAATAAATGACTAACAAATCTACCTTCTACCTTCTTCTCTCCAGTATAATGAAACTAGATGGCACTCGGCTTGTGGTGCTATAAGCACCTAAAATAACATTTTAAAAACTCAACAGCAATGTCTCCTTCCAGAAATCATGACCCAGTTACTCAAGATAATACACAGACCGTCATGTGAGCAGTTTTACAAAGGAGCTGTTTTCTTTCTACCAAACCACAACTGCCAGCTGTATCACAGCACATAGTGCATCTATGGATATATAAAGAAAACTGGATATAGCGTCGAAGGCAGGCCCTGTTCATTCCTGTGAAAGTTGCTCAGTGGTGCATGAAGCCAAAAAAAAGCTTGGATCTTTCGTATCATGGGGCCAATCAAGCAAGCGCACCAGAGACTAGTGGTGGCCGAGAGGCCAGCTTCCACCAGCCAAGTGTTTCTGCCCTCTGTTATTTTGAATGGAAATAAAAATGATTTAACCGCGCGGCCCTTGGAATGAATCAGTTCCCTATAGTGAAACTAGTAATTTTGCGGGGGTTGTAATACGGGAAGCGTGTATCTACTGTTAGCTCACATAGCACCACTGAGGTAGCTGACTTTACAGCTCAGCTGGGGAGGATGTCATTAATGTTGACAGCTCACACTTTCACAAGCACAAACCTTTCATGAATAGATGCAGATGTGCTTCTGCACTTTGATATGGTTCGCTGGTGTAGTTTTTTTTTTTTAGAAAGACAATACATGAAACTGCTCACAACACGGTCTGTGGATTATTTTGAGTAACTGGGTCATGATTTCTGGAAAGAGACATTACTGTTGAGTTTTTCAAATTATGTTTGGGCACTTCAAGCACCCCAAACCAAATGCCATCCAGTTCCATTATATTGGAGAGAAGGCCGATATCTCCAACACTCTGCAGCTCACACCAAAACAATCTAGACTGGGGGGAAAAAAGCTACAGGTAAGAGGAAAAATATTTGTTTCGATTTAGGGGAGAGCTGTCCCTTAAAAAAAACAAAGATATACGAAGGAAAAAAAAATAGATACTTATTTGAAAACAGGAGTAAATAAGTCTAGCTAGCTAAATCCGTGATAAAAGTTTAAATGCAGATGTACTCTGTGCTGCCATTCAACATTTATTTATGATGAATTGTTTTATTTCTAAATATTTAATGGTGGCCAAAGCCCTTCACAAGTTTAATTTCCATCAATATAACTCCTCATGCTCAACTAAATGGTAAAAATTGTACAGCCAAAGTGTTAAATACTCAATTACAAGTAAAACTCCTGCATTCAAAATTTAACTTAAGAATCGCCAGCAAAATATAATGAAAGCACCAAAAGCAGAAGTTATCATTTTATAAAATGGCTTCTAAAATCTGTTTTATTAATAATATCTGCCTCTAAATGTTGTAGCTGGTCAATAAAGAGCACAGTTTAACTATTATAGGCCTTCTTTTGAGCTATCTATGATAAATAATTATATTTTAGAGGATAATTATATATTTTAGATGTAGTCTGAATCTGCAAAGTAACTATTATAGCCTAATTTTAGATGTCAGATAAAAGTATTTCAGTAGAAAGAACAATATATCCCCATGAAATAAAAAATAGTATATTACTTAGGGGCAGGGGAAAAAACAATACAGCATAGTACTGCAATATTTCTAATGGCAATATTGTATCACTACACAGATTCCAAATATTGATATTTTTTATGATACAAATTATAAACATTGCAAATACAAGTTAAACTTTTTGTAGCCTTCTAAAATATCAAGATCAGTTTCTTTTTCAGTCCTCTAGAAACATTGGGATGAAGTGGGATGAACAGACTGTTAGTTTGTCTTGTGTGGTAAAACAGTTGTTTATAAACTTTGGGGACATAAATTGTGGTTGGAAAAAAAATGTAAATCGCAATATATCACAATATATGTTATTGCAATACTCAGCATTTTGCAAAACATTTAAAAATCGCAGTAGTATCGCATTGTGACATAAGTATTGTAATAATATTGTGCTGTGAGGCCTTTGATGATTCGCACCCCCTGATACTAGTACATGTATACATAAATATAAAATACAGTGGCGTAAAAAACTCAAGTATAATACAAGAAAAATTCACTGTTAATTGCACAGCTAATTGAAATTCATAATAATTTCTTACACTGTGGCACAAATCAGAATGTAAATAACAGTTGGGGGGCACATTTAGGGTAAGATACCTTGAAACAATAGCTGGTCTCCTCTCCATCCCAGATGGTGTGTGGAAGAGGAAACTTCCTCCTCACGCGATACTTCCCCACAGCTCCCAGGGGTCGTCCCCTCTGCCTCTCAGTCTCCATGTAGTGGGCTCGGAGCCAGAGCTGCTGCAGGAGCGGGTGGCTGCGGTGGGAAAAGTGGAAGCCCTCCAGCAGGGTGTAGAGTTCAGTGAAGCGGCCCTGGTGAAAGGCCACTGCGGCTTTAGCCTTCAGCACACTCTCCAGCTCCCCATGGGGAGGAGAGGAGGAGAGGGGAGGAGGAGGAGGAGGAGGAAGAGTGCAGACGAAGCCAGCAAGACGATCCATGCAGCCGCTCTGCAGGAGGACCTCGCACACACAAGCCACCTGCTCTGAAGTGAAGATCATCGTGATGGGACTGAGATGTTGGCCCTCAAAAAGCCCTGAGATGGAAGTTGCACCAAAGTCTGTCTAAAAATATCCTCTAAAAATCTCTCTCTTAAGTTTTTGCAGGAGTGAGCTGGAGCCTCCGTGGAGCAAGTGTGTTTATCGTTATTCATCATTGCCCCGGCAGAATCAAATCACAGGTAACCTGAGACCATCAGGGCTAAAACAACACACTGCACATCCCTCCTTCTCTTGTGCAAACACATGCATACACACACACACACACACACACACACACACACACACACACACACACACACACACACACACACACACACACACACACACACACACATACTCACTCGGCAATCACCCAGAGAGAGAGAGAGAGAGAGAGAGAGAGAGGTTTTGCCATGCAAAAAGAAAATATTTGAATACAATTTTCATGCCAAATTAGAAGCAAAATATGCCAAAAAAAAGTTTTAGGGACTTGTTTATTTATCAGAGGAGAAGGGAAGCCCAGGTATGACTTTGCTTTTTGGTTTTATCTTTGCCCTCTCAGAGGTTACAGCTATCCTAAGTGACTGCAGGAAATGTATGACCCTCACCCCACCACAAGTAACTATTACTGTTACTACTATTTATTTCAGTATTTACACCAAATGTAAGTGCTGGCACAAACATTAGGGACTGAACAAAAATCAGCAACTCAGCACTGCAGATGTGTTAAGATCTCCAACATTCCATGTTTGAATTTTAAAAGTTGAAAACAAAATCCTGGAGTTGGAAAAAAGCCTTCTTCTCGTTTTTGTAATTGTCATGCAGAAGCACAGAATTTAATGTTTTGTAAAGTATCTGGTTAGTGTTAACAGTTATTTTTGCTAAAAGTTTAAAATAAGAACTGTAGAATTAAATGACTTAAAGGGATAATCTCATAATTTTCAGCTCTGTTGATTGGGCGACATCTGTTGCTGGTGGTGATGGCAAATCCTATTTAACACTACAGGTCACAGAGTTCTGGGGCAGTAAAATGAACTGTTTAGAATGGAAGTCAGGCCATGATTGGGATTTTGTATTATTCTGTGAGCATTTAAATGAAAATTTTCAAGATTATTACTTTAAAGATGGAAGCCTACGTTGTGCTTGATGTGTTCAAGGACTGTCAAATGTGAAAATCCATCAATAATTTATGTTTTATAGTTTCTGGCTATGATGTAATAGGTTTCATTATGGAAAATCTTAAACACTCCTTTAAATCCCCCCAACAACTCTTTAAAGCTGTATGCCCCTCCTCTAACCCCCCACAAACAGTCCCTTAGTGCTAACAATAGTTCTCATTTCCCATTCACTCGTAATAAAAGTCAAACTTCTTTTGTAAATGTAGTTTATTACAATAATATGTAATATAAAAAATAGAATGCATTTGAATACAAAAATGAGAAAACAAGAACCTTGAATGACAGACACACACAATCCCTTTCACAACTATCAAAAAGTCAAACAAAATACATTATCTTTGGTTAAAACTGGAGTCATATGTGTCAGGTAGGAGAGTGAAAATGTATCCGAGGCTACAACGAACGGGTACACATGTGCAGAAGCCCACAGAGGCTTTAACGTCTACATACTTTGGTAAGAAATGGCTCATATAAACAAACGCAGGCTACCGTATTTTACATGTAGGACACGTTTCCCTTTTCCCCTAACTACTGATTTCAATGTTCAGTTAAATTCAGACTAAAATTGATTTGTCCAAGCTATTTAAAAATCTACCCAAAGGCCACTGGGAACAAATTAAATGTAATAACAGGGATGACCCCCTGTGATTCTAAATCAATTTAATATCTGTAGTCTAAGATAATAAAAACCTCAGTTTGCACAACAATGTGACCTTCTAAGTGAAAATGAATATCATTTCCTATCTGCGTTTTTCCAAAAGGACTCATTTCTCACTGATTGATACATGCTTTAAATAGATTAAATGTACAGAAAAGACAAACAACAGACATAGTAATAAAAAAGACCCCACAAAGGCCATTATTGTAACTAGATGCGACACGAATGTTTTTTGTGTACCATAATTGGCTAAAGGTTGACCGCTACCTGTGTTATGATGGTGGAAAGCTCATGTGATGATGAGAAATTTTAGGTTGTAATTGAAGGAGCTTTTCCATCAGTTTACAACAGATTTGATCAGGAAATCGGTATCTAATTCTGTCATTTGGGTTTTTATTAAAGTGAAACTTCTGTATTTTTCAACCTGGATCCTATTTTCCCACATTTTTTGTATTTGAGTGACTCAAACAGACAACAGTTTTGGACTGTATTTAGCAAGAGCACTGCAGCCAGAGCAGCAAAACATGCAACCTAATCCCTATGAGCAATTCTGCACCGTCAGTTTGCTTGTTTTTGCTTTTGACAGGCTCAGATTGATTCAACTCCCACCAACTTTTCCAATGTTGCTTTGTCATTTACCACAAGACTTTAAAATAAGATCTCTGCTTAAATGAGACTTGGTCAAAATTACAATAAGATCAGCAAAAGTGAAAGAAAAATGTGTCATTTCTCTGTAGTCTTCTCCATAATGTTGCAAGACATTTATAATAACAATCCTAGCCTGTCAGTGACAAATACAAACACTTTACAGGGTGGTGCAGTCTGTTTTCCAACTGCAGCATTCTTGCTTAATTCTGGAGCAGTTTTAAAAAGCTTGTCTCTATTAGTCACTTTGACACAGAGACATGGGAAAATAGGGTCCAGGTTCAAAAAATACAAAAGCTTCCCTTCTAAGGTCCAATTTAGAAAGGACATCAGAGCAGAATATGAGTCCAACCACTGTCATAACAACATGGCAGCGCAGCGTAAACATTGTGTGGATGAAAGGTGCAAAATATACAAATAGGAGATTGAGCTATGACAATGCAACCAAAACTGTCACATTATATTTCACTGGAGATCAAACAGACGCAGAAATGTGGGTATTCAAAAAAGTCCAAAAAGTGAATCCCAGCATTTGGTCGGTGTATAGCACTTGAAAAACTGTTGGAAAAGAAATTTAAACCAGTTATCTTTAAAATAAGGCACTTAACAATATATCAACAAAAGATTTTGGATGCAACACTAAGTGGGATCACAGCAAATGCTTTAGTGTCATGCATGCTTCATTTGAAAGCTTTCTCTCATCTCCCAAATATACTGGCTTTTAAACTCAGTCATTGTGCCACATAGTGTCTTATAAAGAACTAAACATGCATTGCATAGAGTATAGACCCTTTTGTTTCCTGTTATAGTTTTAATAATGGAGGGCAGCATTCTCACTGGAAAACTGCAGAAAGTCTTTTAGAACAGTTGACTGATAAAATGCAGTTTGGCAGCATTTTTCAGCCCAGACTTCAGTAACTCTAATAAAATACTGCTGTATAGCCCTTGAAGCTATGATGTAATCACATAAAAATCAACTAAGCTCTGTTTGTGAAGAAAATAATCTTCACTATGTTCCTGTAGTCTTGCTAGAATACGTCCTGAAAGTCTGAGTCCTGGACTGGCCGGCAATGCTCAGCTACTTCTAAATTCATGCTTTTGCCAGATAGTCTGGTGTAAAGTTACTGCGGTGGATCTAAAATGAAGTACTTCTACTGCCAGCAAAAACCCCAGACATCATTTCCAAGAACAGCTGAACTTAGTCTGTAGTCCACAAAACTGCAAAGAGGAGCTGATAGAAGAGGCAAAGCCATAACGCCTTGCGTAATACAGCCTCATGATAGTCTCTTTTTTAAAAACTGCTACCTGTAACTGAGGCGTGCAGACTGAGCTGAGTTAGTTCTTCTATCAGAATCTGATAAAACTGATAAGGCACGTACGGATTTTAGTAAAAAACCAAACTCAGAGACGCATGAGAACATCCCATATAACCATGCCCCTCCATGTGAAATATAACCGCAGAGGATTTATCTCAAAAGCGCCAGCTAAGACCATGATGGTATCTGGCCCTGCTGAGAGAGCAGAGACAGGCAATGTCCCTCCCTTTCCAGTGTCCCCCATGCAAATGAGTGAATCCTAGGCTAGTGAGGGATTGGCCTACTTAACCCTAACTTTTCTCACTCCTTTGGCCTACACCTCACCAGTGTTACTAACAAAGGAAACAAGTACTTGACAATCATAAGAAGCTCAAGGCGGGTCATTCTTTCGCTATCCTAGGATTCGCAAATGGGTCCTAATTTTGTAAAAAATATATGGTCAGTAGTCAACAGCAAGAGACAAATAATTTTTTGATCCCGTTTGAATTGTGCCATGAATTACACATTTGTCAGTATAAAAGATATATATCTTTTTAACCCTGCAGATCAGAGTCTAGCCTGCAGCTCTTGCATCAAGGACTTTGTATATGGGACAACTGCTCCACCAAGTGAGCTCCTGGGTGCCCCAAAAGATCCCTTTATTTTAAAATGAGTAACATTACGGTTTTTCGTAGGTTTGTTGTAGTACCATTTAATTTTGTGTGAAACCACGTAGTAAACTACATTCCTCATCTTGCTCAAGAGATGCAGGCACAAACTGTGACGTTCTTGATTTGTAAAATGACATACATCATAGGTGTAATTCATGGTACATTTCAAAAAGGATCTACAAAATATGTCACTCCGCATTAACTACCGTCGAGTCTTTTTCCGAAATAAGGTCCCACGGTGGTCCACTAAAAGGGGGCGGACTTTACCTTTTTGTACTAAACATTTTGTAAAAATGCAAATGTTTGGCTCTTGGAGGTCTGACAATGTGGAATATAATCTTTCAGACAGCAAAGTCTGCAGCCTACTGTGTGTTTCATTGTTTTTGTGTTTTTTAGAGACATGGGTTGCCAACCAGCCAGGTAAACAGACTACAAGCCCAGATCATCGTCCACAGGGACAGACTGGAGCTGAGTAAGAATCTTGGAGTCCCCGTCCATCTCCTCTGGATTCCCCAGCGCCGAGTTGGCTTCTACATCCTGCTCTGGCGAGGGGCTTCCCAGAAGCAGCGACTCTCCTCCAGGCAGGCCTAACAACGCTGGGTCCACAGGTAGGTCGCCCTTCCCGCGGACATCAAACACAGTTAGACTAGCTGATGTGGAAAGAGGCACGGGGCTCCAGGCGGGTTGGGACAGCTGGGTGCTGGGTGTCACCCCGCTGTACATGGGACTGAGGGTAAGCATACTTTCTGGGGTGAGAGTGTTCGGCGTTGTGGTGACTGAATGGTCCAGAGCATGAGGGGAGGGGACGGCAGGTGTCCCAGTCTCTGGAGCGCAGTACGGTGGAGACATGTTGATGAAGTTTAGGGGCGATGGTGTGAGGCCACTGGGGGTCGGGCCTGAGCTGGTTAAGGCTGCAGGAGGAGTGGAGGGGGTAAGAGCGGGGCTCACTCCATTAGCAGAGATGGGTGAGGGTTCAGCGACTGGTTTCAGGGGCAAACTGGTGAGTTGGATGCCTGCTGGGATGGTCAGAATCAGCTTGCCTTGCTGGACACTCAGGTAGGGACTTCCACCGAGGAGAAGGTTACCTACGGTGGGGATCAATGATAAATTGAAAGCAATCAAGACTAAGCAGCAACATTCAAACAAGAGACACACTAGTATGAGATGTGGCATTATAACACGTTTAGGCAGCAAATTATTTTTCAGACCAGTACTTAAAATGATGTTTGTTTGTTTTTTAAGAAATAGTCTGGCAGTAATAATATTTTGTCTATCTTTGCATTCTGTTTATTTTTATTTTTTTTAAAATGAATGTCATATGTAAGACGATCTGTTTGTTTTCCCTTAACTTTCTACATTTACATATGTTCTATTATAGTTTTGCGCATTGTTTCTTGGTTGTTAAAAGACTATTAATAAAACAGCCGTGTGTGTTGCTAAACAGAATTGACAAACATTCATTAGATAGAGTTAAAAAAAAAGGTTATATTTTACAGACCAAATAAATTATGCTGATATTTTTACAACTACTGCTATTTATTTTATAACTACTGGTTATATAAAAATTACTTATATCAAGTGACTGTGCATCAGCTAATCCATGTAATGAAATACTTGCTACTTACATTAGTACTAAGAAGGAAAACGTTTCCTGCACCTTCAGTATAAAAAACGTGCTTCTTTCCAAATAAAAATATCTTAAGGCATAAATGTCCTATTATGGCTGCAAGTTTTACTGTTTGTGAACTGACTCGTTGCTGTCCTTTACTCGATATAATGTCAGAAAATGCTGAAAAATGCTCATTATACAGTGAATTCCCAAATGCATGTCTTCAAATTGTTAATTTTATTTGACTAATAGTCCAAATCCCAAAAGATGATGATGAAGAAAAACAAAAAAACATCACAGTTTTTGGCAATTTGCTTGAAAATTGTCAAAAAAAACTCTGTCAAAAAACCTGCTGACTCATTTTCTGTTGGTGGACTCATCACTTCAGCTCTGCTCGCTATGTTTATCTACAAATATCTAATGAATTCAGCGTACCTGGAGGAGCAGGCGGCAGCTGAATGATCCCAGAGTTGAGGAGCTGCACACCAGGGGCCACGCTGGTTGGGGGGCCGACACTCTGAATGGGCCTCAGCTGGTTTATCCTCAGAGGACCCTGTGAGACGCCTGTAGGAGCTGAAGTCAGGATCTGTAAGGGCACTCCAGCGGAGGGGATGGAGAGGGACGGACTGGCAGGTACCACTTGGGGGAAAGAGATGGTGGAGGACGTTTGGATGGAGGAGACTGGGACCAGCTGAGGCATGGAGAGGGGGACTAACTGTGCTGGTGTGGCGCCTTTGGCCTGGGGGACCGGGACTACTTGTGTTGGCGAAGCGATGGAAATAACCTGTGGGACCTGGATTTTGTTGGGTGTGGAGTTTGTGCTTTGGTCCCCCAGTTGATGTACCGTTCGCTGTGAGAGCTGATTGTTAAACTGGGAGATAGAGACGATGGTCGTGGCGCCTTCGGACAGAGTCGGCGACGCATCCTGTTGCTGTTGCACCAGTCTGTTGCTCGTGTTCACTGTCTGGTTTTGGAACTGAGGAGCCGGCGAGGTGATGGGGGATACTGGGACCAGCTGAGGGCACTGGGACACCTGCGCTCCTGAAGAGTGCTGGACCAGTTGGGATACTGGTATACCCTGGATGGAAGGCACAACCTGCGGCAGAGAGAAGACCTGAGGGGTGGAGCTGCTGGAGGAAACCACAGAGCTAGAAGGGTTTAACTGGGAGCTCGCTGTGACAAAAACAGAACTGATTACCATGCCTGCAGACGACATGGAGGCCGGGAGGGTGAGCGTGTCCTGGCGCTGGGTGTTTTGTGTTAAGACTAGCGAGGGGAGGCTTGTAGGGGAGGACAGAGTTGGTGAGGAAGGGGATAAAGATGAGGAAGAAGAGACTGTCTGGCTGCTGCCCTCTGATTCAGGGATGAAATCAATCGCAGTGCCGCTTTCTGTTTTGGCTTGCAGAAGTGGAGAGATGATGGAGGGAGGGTTTGAGACTGGCGTGGTGTTAGTGCTAAGAACGACTGCTGGAAGACTGTTCGGCTTGGCCTCCACGGCCGAAACCTCGTGCGGTGCCACAGAAACAGCTTGCTGCGGCTGAACACTGATACTCGGTTTGGTTATGACCTGAGCCCCGTTCAGTATCAAAGGAGAGTTGGTTGCAACAGGACTCAGTGTGACCGTCTGGCAATCGCCCAAGCTTAGCCCGTTAATTATGACACCAGCACCGGTGCCGGAGATCAGGGAGTTTCCGTTGAGTAATAATGACTGGGGGGCTGTGAGGAAGCCTCCGGAGCCGTTGAGGATGAGCTGGCCTCCCGTGCTGCAGGGGACGGCAGAGAGAGAGATGATGGACGCTGTGGAGCCGGCGGCCTCCTCTGGTTTGTCGGGAGCGTCGTCCATGGGGCTCGCCTCGTCCTCAGTGCTGTGGTTCCCATCAGACTCACTGGAATAGAGGACAATTACACGAGTCAAACACAAGCAAAGTGTGCAATGATGATGATGATGATGATGATGATGGCGTACAGTTTGTTCAGCACCATTTAAGATCGGTTTTGATCTGAGAATTTATTCAATTCACACTCAGAGTAACAGAGTTTTAAATCTCTACAAAGTTTAGGAGAATTTAAATTTGCATTGTTGTGTGAAAGAGACTTCAAGAGTCTTAGTCAGAAGACTTTGCAGTAATACTGAAATATTACTGAAAATACCCGCTCAAAGTAACACATTATTTGTGCCGTATGTGTGACGTGTTGGGAAAAAAAAGTAAGATACAGTTTTTTAAAGGCATTTAAGGCATTCTTAAAGCTAAAACAATTAGTAGATTAGTCAATTGACAAAGAATTGGCAGTTATTTTGGTAATAATCAACTTAACACTGTCATATTATTCAAGCAAAACCACTAATTATTTGTGTTTTAACTCATAATTGCAGAAGTAATAATAATAATAATAATAAATTATTATTACTACACTTATAAATATCAATATTCTGGCTATTTAAAGGTGATGACATAGGAATCATTTTCATGATAATGTCCTTTGTTAGAGTCAAACATTGATTTAAAAAGGTGTGAAATGTACTATAGTACTATAGAAAGTACTCTAGAAATTAAAATGTCTGTGTGTTTAGATTAAGTTATGATAATACTTTTCTTATAGTTTATTATAGAATGGATTTTTCAGTGGTTAACTTGAAATAGATACTAACCACTCAGTCTTTATTTTTTTAATCCTCAATCTTATCTTTACAATCTCATATCCTGCAGAGAATTAGTTTGAAACATTTCTCTTTGTGCAAACAGGAAGACACAGCTGGGTCAGATTCCTAGAAACTTTTAGGGCGTGTACTTGGTTAATGTGGGTTAAAACATATAGCAGCCTACAGATTGTCTTCCAGACCACCACAATCCCTCTGATAAGATAACTCTCCTGTATTCTCTCTCTTATCTGCTCACAATTTGCCTCCTGTGCATCTGTAAACTGAGATTTCAGACTGTGTGAAAGCAAGTTTAACTGGATTCCCCCCCTTTTTTTGGTCAATCCCCCCACCTTCCCCGGCTGAAGCTTTAGCTCTAACCTCAGTCACCCTGCAGGCCCGAGGCAGTGCAGGGTTCAGGAAATTTGAGCCATGGAGAGTGCCTGGATCTCACATTTCATAACAAAGCAACATGCTCCTGGTGTCAGACCTGTGTGGCTTTACTGCTGTCAAAAAAAGTCAGTCCCTCCTGCCAAACTTTTACTTGATACAGTGTTTTTTAAAGTTTTTTGTTTGAAGTTTAACGTGTGCATATTCTCAGTGTGCAGCCCTGTGCAGCAGGCCTGCAGGTCTTTGTTTACCATTGAGGTTTGGTCTGTTATAGTTTTTCACTGACTGGTCCGGGTGATTATCAGTGCCATATAACACAAAGTAACGAGCAGCTTTCACACGAACAAAGGGAAGTTAAAGACAGCTGTCCTCTGGATAATGACCTGAATGTCACCTAACTCACTCCATAAAGAAGTGCATGCATGTTATAAATGTGTCGTAGACTTGCCTTTTGCTGTGTGTCCCAGACGGGGTCCTGTCCCTCTGCCTGCGGTTCTTGAACCAGTTGCTGACCTGTGTGAGGGACAGCCCGGTGACTTTGGCCAGGTTTTTCTTCTCATCCGGAGTTGGATACCTGTTACTCTTGTAGCACTCTTTTAGAGCATTTCGGGACTTTTCTTTGAAGCAGTACACGGTCTCCTCTCCGTCCCAGATGGTTTTGGGTAAGGGGAACTTCTTCCTGAGCCGGTACTTGTCCACTGCGCCCAAGCTGCGGCCCCGGGACCTCTCCGCCTCCTTGTAGCGGGCTTTCAGGTACAGGTCCTGCAGGAACCCATGGTTAGACGGGTGGAAGTCGTAGCTCTCCAGGATGGCGTACAGCTCCTTGAATTCCTCCCGGTGGAAAGCCACCAGTGCCTGGGCCTTCAGCAGGGTCTCGTTGCCACGTAGCAGCTCGGACGAAGGAGGTATGGTGGAGAGAAATCTCCACAGGCGATCCACATTGCCCGCCTGCAGGAGGGCCTCGCACAGACATGAGACCTGGTCAGTGGAAAAACTCAGAGCCGACTTTTGGAAACTTTGGAGTAGTTGTTCCGAAACTTGCACCGGATCTTGCTCTTCTTTGTAGTCCGCTGCCGTTGGCTCCTCTGTGCTGTTCTCAGATTGTTCTGTAGACTCCAAAGACAAGGAAGCCATTTTTACTTTAACTTTTTTTTCCTGCAGTGGTTCCTCCTCCTCTGTCTCCCTCCCTCCCTCTGCAGCGCTGCGCTCTCCCATTCTCCGCCAGTCCACCAGACCATGAATGTGCCTGCGGCCACGCCCCTTTTCCAACCTAATCTACTGTCTTTGTTCATAGTTACTTTATGAAACACACACTTAACTTTGTATGTTAGAATATAATGCAGAATATCAAAACATTTCCGTCCAAAATCAGCTTTTCTCGCTCTCACTCTACAAACTGTCTTCTCCTCTCACGCGAGCCGTAGGATAAAACTTGTTTCATTAAATGTTTCATACATCTTACTAATGTGCTTAATGAAACAAGTAAAGAGACGTTGTTGCAACATTTTCATGCTGAAATACTCCACTATAAGTCATGGCCTCATTATGAGACAATGGGGCCCCGCACAGACATGGAAAAGCCCACCCCCGCGCACACACACACACACACACACACACACACACACACACACAGTTTGTGGTTGTTATGTGCCTTTTGTTGTTCTTTTTTCCATGTAATTTTGTTTTGTGGTATTTTGAGGTTACTTTTGTACTTTTGTGTCTTGTGGTTGTTTTGTGACTGATTTCATTAGTGTATTTTTGGTTGGCAGGATGGCCCCTGTTAGGTTTGTTATACCCTGTTATTCATGCATAAGCAACTGTGTAAGAAGCATTTTAATGCTGTAGTGAGTGGATGTGAAGATAATAATAATAATAAGAATAATAATAATAATAATAATAAAAATAAGTGAAACATACAACTGGGACTGTCACAGTCCAGAGCTGGAGCCAGTCGAGATTAACTTGTGTTGCAGTTGTGTATTTTTTCATTCATCATTTTATTTATTATTATTTTATTTATTTATTTATTTATATTTTAGGGGCGCAGTGGACAGATATATCCTTTACAATCAAGAATTCTACTTGCTATGGCACTTTTTTATGATAAATATCTAGACTCCTCTAAAATACACACCACAGTTCAGAAAATGTGTTTTGAGGGCTCCTTTTCAACCAGTAGCATGTATAGGAGGTTTATGTGTCAGAGTGCAAATTCAGACCTTAAGTGTTGTCCAAATTTCATATCATGCATTAGTGCAAACCTGAGAATTTTCAGGATGTTTACATACAGATTCTTTATAATGAATAACGCCTTTATAAGACAGTGTCTCTGTGTTTGTTAAGGTGAGACTTGTTGTCATCCCAGCTTTCCAACAGGATCCTGTGGTTTGGTGTGCCTGAGGTGGTTTCCTAATGCAAATACTGTCAGTACAAATATTCAATTCAGTTTACAACAACACAGCAGGTACAATTTATATTTGTGACATTCTTAGTGTTTGCAACAGATGTGCATAAGGCTTATTAAAGGGAGAGAGCATGCTAGATGATCCAATTGAATTGAATTGAACTGCATTGAATCTATTTATTTGATAGGGATGATGCGGTTAAACATAGTTTGCAGTGCCAATTGCATTAACTCTATGCATTATATGAAACCAAAACTAATTCATTTCAGTCCAGAAAATGAATGATTTACTTAGATGTATGCTCTGTTATAATAACTAAAAATAGAAAGGAATTATATTTGTATGTACAGGCTTTAACTTGAATCTCAGACATTGATAAGAAACTGTGTCAGACACATAATTCTGCATGTTCTTTGTGATATATGTGCAAACATGCGAGCATTGCATGCAGATGAGGTGTAAATGAATGATGCTGGGCAGATTTGCAGATTTCCATCAACATCCGTAGGAATGTAAATCTTTGGCTGTTGGAGTGTGGGCTTGTCTCAGCCCCCCTCTGCTCCTCCCGGCCTGGTGTTTGGTTGTCTTTGATCTCCTCTTTTCTGCCCATACATGCTCAGGTCTGTTATCTGTGCTCGATGAATACTTTGGCTAACTGTAATTCATGTGAGTCCATTGTTAAAGAAAAGTCTAGTTTTTCTTCAGGGAATGTTTCATATCTTTTCTATTCAACTATAGCAGGGCAAAAGACATTTTTGGGGAATTTACAAATGAGCTCAAACAGACCGTCTTTCACAAAAAAATCTCAGCAATATGATATCCAAACCTCAACACACCATATACTTTATCACATAGTTTTGCATCTTTTGTTGCTGTTTTGACACTCTGTAGTCATTATGCATCTTTCTGTGGTTTTGTGACTTAATGCTATGAAGATTACAAATTGGAGAGATGATTTTATTTTGTTTATTTTAATTGTAGTTGTCACTTTGAAATCATCTTGTGTTTCTTTGAGGTACTTTTGTGTGTTTTTTGGTAGTTTTTGCCTCTCCTTTGTCATTTTGTGTTTTTGTAGTCTTTTGTAGTGATTCTTTGAAAACTTTTTTTCGTCATCTTGTAAGAATTTTGTGTCTCTTTGAGGCTGAAGCCAAAATTAAAATCAACTCAAGCATGGCTTGCTTTGCTGGTATTTACTGAGCCTGAGATCAAACTGCTCATCAGGTCAAACATGTACAAATATGCAGTAGAGGACTATGTTTTCTTATTATACAGTCGTTAGCTTCAAAATGATGAAATGAAATGATTGCCATTTATAAAATAATCGTCCTTAAAACAAACAAACTTCCGTCTTTGTTTACCACGGTGGTTTAAACAAGAGGACAGCGCCGCCGTGTGGGTGTTTAAAACGGCGGACTCACTTCTGCCTGACGATTGGCCCTCCATCGTGTCAATCTTCCTGTAAGTAGGCGGTACCGCAGCCCATTTTGTTTCGTAGTGTAACGTTATTGGTCAAATTCATTTGCTCCTTGATGTGATTGGTGTTCAAGCGTTCCAGAGGTGGGTGTAGCAGGAGTCGATGTGGTGGTGTTGTAACGGTCGCAGCGTTAACACAACAAAAGACTTGTATAAATAAAAAACAGATAACTTTTGAGGATTTTTTTCCTGTTGAATACTCAGGTAGATCGACAAAACACCTTGCGATAAAAAAAAAACAAACAAGCGCGCGAGTGTGACGTAACGGGGTGTGTTGTCTGGGTGATCACGTGATTTTTGGCGTGGTAAAGCGAGGCTAACCACTTCACAGAAGAAGCATAGAAGAAGAGGCTAAAACAGCTTGCTGCGACACTTGCGTTGTAAAACGTGGACACTGTGTTTAAAAATCTACTTCTACCTTTTAGAAAAGACGCGAATTTGTAAGTATTTCAACCTCGCTGTCTAGCCGAGAGTGTTTATTGTATCCAGCGTGACTCTGCTGTTGCTAGCTACCCAAACAGCTAACGTCAACGCAGTCCGGCTAGCTTATCTGAGCCAGCTAGCTAAAATGTGTACATGTGAAATTGCACCTTATCATAGTGGATAAAGTGTGTAAGTTAAATCTACCAAGTTAAACATGACCATTATTGTTTCACTTGAACGGGTCTTGTAACAGAACAGTGGATGAGAAAATCATCACTGATAAATAGTTAACACCAGTTAGTGTTTATAGCTGCAGCACCAAACATCCACTGTGTCTTACTGTAATATTTTGATGGTGTGTGTACATACAGTTTTTTTGTTTGTATTTTATTACATGTAAATATCATTTTTAATATGAAAACAAACAAGCTATGTTGTTTGCCAAATGCAGTTACCTCTTAAAGCAACCTGCTACTTTGAAAATTACATCTTTATTCTAGCACCCTTTGCATTTTGCACTATTGTATTACTGTCTACAATTTGAATTCTGTTGTTACGCACGCCTATGTTTATATGTATGTATGTATGTGTGTACATAGAAGTCAAATGTTCATGTTTACCTTGTTCATCTTCGTTGTTGCCCTTGTTTTTAGCTGTTTAGTGCATTTTCAGTACATTTAGAATAGGGCTGTGCGATATGGAGAAAATTTGAACATCATAGTATCTTTTATACCCAATTACCCATTTACAATGTTTGTGTGCATCTGTGAGATCTTGTATCAGTTTCACTCCTATTGGTTAATTCATGACATTATTTTTCCATTGTTTGCAGCTTTTGACCATTCAACCGGCATCATGGATGGTGGAGTGACAGTAGTTTCCAATCCCGTTGTGAGTGTGCGGCTAACAAGAACCATCTCCTCCTTTGAGGTGCCGCTCAGGTTCAATAGAGGGATTAGTATTGCCGAACTAAAGGTGAGACTCAATTTATCACACATTATGCACCTTGAGAGGATGCACACATTTCCTCTACTATTGGCTTTTTCTAGACCTAACCTGCATAATACATTTTATATTGATATTACTGATTAATTTATCATTCTTCGAGTTATGAGAGACAAAACCAATACCCCAAAAATGATTTGTTATCACATGTGTTGTTTTGTTTGTATTGTCATTAGAGAAAATTGGAGATGGTTGTGGGCACATCTCCCTCCAGCATGGACCTTGAGTTGTTCAGTGTCTCTGACAAGTTCCTGCAGAAAATGGATGACAACGACGCTTTGCTGGGTTCCTATCCTGTGGATGATAACTGCAGAATACATGTATGTCGCTGCTTGGTTTGGATGCTCTTTTAGTTTAGTCGACAAACCACTCTCATATTATAGTAAAATACTGGTGGCAAGCAACACCTTTCCAGATCAGTCTTTGGTCCTTAATTCAATTCTGTCTTCCTGCAGGCAAAGACTTCCTTCAGATAAGATAGCATGCATTCTTAGCAGAATAAATTGTGTGTAATTAAACGTTTCCCAAAGACATACACCTTGAAAAATTTTCACTGTCCGAAGTTTGCAGTAAAAAACTTGTACACTGGGTTTAAAATGAGAAGCATGCTTTGTACTGCAGGTGGTGTTTAAATAAATAATTATCCTTTTCACCAAGGTGTACTAATGAGCACATAAGTTCACCGGCGTTTTTAACACAATTGCAGCTCATAACTCCACTACGATTCTACGATAATGTAATGTTGAAAAAAAGAAGACAATAAAACTGTCATCACTTTACTTTTACCTTATTACTGTCATAACCTTGCTTGTTTTAAGCTCAAACTATCTGCAGATATTGGCTTTTTTTAAGTGTCCGTGTCTCATCCTGAATCACAGGTTACAGACAGAAGTGGTCAGATGAACGAGTTCGATGATGTTTCCAAAGTGGAGAAGTTTGAACTCTCAGATGAAGCTTATGAGAAGAGATCAGGTATAGTGTGACACACTTAAGCTTCTCTCCAATTTATAATCTTCATAGCATTAACGGCTATGATCTGGTACTAAAGAAATATGATATATTTCCCCAACATCCTGCAGCTGAGGAGAACATTGCAGCTACACAATACTACATGCAATACTTAAGCTGAACTGATTAGTTTATAATTAAGCCAATACGATGAAAATAAACTATTGACTATCAATTGCTGGATACAGACAATGATTGGTAAAACAGTCAGCAATGAAACTCAATTGTTAGTTGCAGTGTTAGACAAAAATATCACAATAACTCCATCACACAAGGCCTAAAAAAAGTTTTGTTCGTTTGCAAACAGCTCGCACCTTAAACACAGCCTGTTCAAGGTGGGAATATTCTGCCACCCTGATGTTCTGTATAAAAATGTATGATTGCATCTTTAAACCAGCAGCGGAGGTGGCGACAGTGCCTAGTCAACCTCTTTATAGAAGGAACAGCCGGAGGGATTGGTGTGACATTTTGGTAAATGATTGTTGTTGCCAAGTCATGCCACTGTTATTGTTAAGTGCAGCTAACACTAATGTTATGTCACACTAGAGGCTGGTGCTGTTGTATTTCACGTAATGGCCCTTGCGCCTTTTTTGCTTCTGTGATGCCGGCATTCTGTCAAAAATCACACACTGGAGTGACATAATGCCGCCGTTGTTTGATTCTGTGTAAAAATACAAAAGCAACATAATGCAGGTGCTTCATAATGGCCCTTTAGTGCAATCTCTGGGTTGAAAGGGCTAATGACAAGAGTTGTACAGGAGTCATCAAGTCTTATCACATAGAAGATGTTCTGCAGCATTCACAGGCTGTTTTGAGGTATTCTGTGTTGAGCACCATCCAATTTCTTTTCTTCAGAATCAGCGAGGTCATTCATGAAGAAACATCGTGTTGGTCATTTCAATGAGGAAGAAATGGCCAAGAAGAAAGCTGAGAGTGCCGCGCGGGAGGAGGAACAGAAGGCCGCTGCTGCTGCCATATCTGTTGGCAGCAGATGCAAGGTGCAGGTCACTGGGCAACCCACGAAGCTTGGCACAGTCATGTATGTTGGTAAGTGTGGGTAAAGCTTAGGCGGTTTATTATACTTTAAGACACAGTTTTAAATCCTGTACGACTGGGGATTTTCTCTCTGACAGTGCAGCCTTTGGTGTCATTTATCGTAAGCCATCGCAAAATGTATACAAGTAACGTAGGAGGAATTGTTATCCTTCTTATACAACGCTCTGCTAGTTTCAGGACATTAAAAGTAACTGCTAGATTGGCTGCTGAGGAGAAAATCCTTCACATTTCATCTGATGCAAATAAGAGCATCCTTGAAGTTTAACTATCGGACCAACACAATGTCTCTGTCCAAAATGTGTACACACTGCAAGTAATTCATCTTGCCAGTTAGTTCACATATTGAGTGTCTGATTAAAAATCTTCAAGTTTTTTTTTGTTACTAGCTCTTTTAACCGATAGGATGGGATGTAAACCCCAAATTTATGGCTGTTGAATTCTGATCTTACAGCATGCACAACAATGGGGAAAACATGTCCTCTGACTTATAAAGATGAATAAGCTAATTATTTTTTATTTAAAATGTGTTTTTATTCTGTCATTGTTAATATTAGGGATATTGACCTACCATCACAATAATGTCCTGTTTACACCCGGTATGAACATTCATTAGGGATGATTGGATCATAAGAGCAGAGCGCTAAGTAGACAGTGTCTTGAGATCCGATTGCTCAGTGTCCTCCTGGGCCTCTTTAAATGACTTTTCAGCTGGCGTTCTTGCTTATCTGATGCCCCACTGCATAAGAAAACTTTTTTTGCCGCACTGAACTGAAGTGCTGTCTTTGGAGCCACTCCCCTCTCAGCAAACTGTCAGTAGTTCATCGTCTGCCTGATAAGCACAAGCTAACACAGCAAACGGTACCAACAAACTCACACCAACAATGAAACAGCTCCACTCTGTCTGTCAGATCGAAGTGCTGAGAGCAGCACGACAATTAATTAAGATTTTACTCATTTTATGTGCCTGTAGCATGCCAAACCTCCCACCTGTTAAAAACAACAACTCATCTTTGCAAATAGAAATGATTCATGTCTTTATTGGCACACAGAGCAAGGAAGTGAGATCTGATCACAAGTGGGCACTCAAGACCTATGTGGGAAGGTATTCTAATACCAGGTGTGAGCAGACAGGCAAAGAGCCGTCCATTTATGATCAGATCACCAAAAGGCACACGTCAGTACCAGGTGAAAACAGGCTCTAAAGCCTCCTGCAGACTGTGAGATTTTTGCAATCTTGTAAGTTTAGTGCAAGCCACACTGTGCGACATGGATCAGAATAAACTTGGGTACGACATCAACTTTGATGTGTGCACAGTGCGATGATATCACCCACTGAATCGCAGGCTATGACCTACATCCATCGACGTCAGCACGCATGAACAGGGGGTCGTCGGCCTGCGTCGTTCATATACAACGCTGTAGTTGTAGAGAAAAATGTAAACAAACAATCCAGCCTTTTCTGTAGCAGCATTTATGTGTGAGGAGGAGAAGGGGATTGTGGACATAGTCATGGCTGGGGGAAAAAGGCCAACTTGGCACGCCAGTTTTGCAACAAGAGCTGGAAGTAAGTATTAGCAAATAGTTAGTTAGTTAATATTTAGCAGTATCGCGCTGCTCAATGCTTCATTTCATGCTCATTTCTGTTGGTTGGTGAGTAGACGTAACAGCAGTCATACTGTGAGATTCTCATCCCACATATCTGACACTGTCAGATATTTATCCCAGGCTGTCTTTGATCGCACGACTGTGACAATGGCCGTCCTTGCACTTCTCTCACTGTGTGACGTAGGACCGGACTTAAGAGAAGGAGTACCTGATGTTAAAACATTCATTGCAGGTACAACAGATTTCAAGCCAGGCCATTGGGTTGGTGTGAAGTACGATGAGCCCCTGGGAAAGCACAATGGAACGTAAGAGCACCATCTCTTTAAAAATATATATAATTATCTCTATGCACAATGTTGATCATGTTGGTCTTGATTTTGCCTTTGACTCTGTGTTTTAATTAATTGTTTTCCAACAGTGTTGACGGAAAGCAATACTTTGAATGTGAAAACAAATATGGTGGATTTGTGAAGCCCCTGAGTGTGACTGTGGGAGACTTTCCTGAAGAGGACTACGGTTTAGATGAGATGTAGGACTGTTTTGTGACAAAGGGGGCTTTTGCCCTGAAATTGGAAAGTCAACCTCAAGCTGTCATCAACCTATCAACCAGAGATAATGGAAAAATTGATATTGTAACAAATGCTTTTTTTTTTGGTTTTGTTTGTGCTTCTCTGGAGGGCATGATCCAAAGAGTGACGCCTTAAGATGTTTTAGGTTCCAGTTCTCTCTCACTAACACAGAGACAGCCTGTTTGGGGTGAATGTCATGATGTACATCTCTTGGTGTGCTGGATATGATGGTAATAGTACAAGATAATGACACCAACAAGGTTTGATAAAGGAGGTTTTCTTGCATGTAAGGCAGCATAAAGAAGGTTTGATGTTTGGTCTTTCACTTCATGCACATCTGTTCAATTCACTTGCTTTAATAATACTTGTTGCTTCCAAGTGTTCTCAACATGGGAGTCTTCTGTGTAATCTAAAAGTCTGTATTGACAGTTTAGATCAATTCATTTCTCCTCATTTTGTTTGTATCAGCTTGTACAAAGACGATTGTATATAACTGTTTATAGTTAACTGTAACTGTAACTCTTTGAAAAATTCGAACACTGTAAATTGCTGAGAGTGATCCGAGGAAAAATCCCCCCTAGAATACTTTGATACTGAGTTACAAAGTGGCTCTATACGTTCTGCTCCGCATTAACATTGATTAAAATCATTCCACCATTTGTCACTCACTGATTGTAAGACAAGAAATTCACAGGTAAAGAGGAAAGAAGAGTAAATCTCTGCCAACAGAGTCCATAGTGCCACAAAGGTGGTTTGAGCTACATAGTTGTTCAATGTCTGGAATAAGAGTGTGAAAGAATGCAAGGGTAGATATTTCCTCCCTAAACAACTTCAAATTCCTTACATTTCATTTTGTTTGTAATATGTTAAGCCCCATTTCTAGGTTTCGAAGTGGATACGTAATTCCCTTTTTTTTTTTCCTGTAACTGAATTCCCTCTGTTAAAAAATGTAGTTGTCTATGTGTCCTGCTTATATTGAACTGCTGAAATTAAGAAGAAAAAAGGTATTTGTTAGAGGTGTGGACTTGAGTCACATGACGTGGACTCAACTCAGACTCAAGTCACAAATTTGATGACTTTTAACTCGACAAGATTAAAAAAAAAAAAAAAAAACACTTGTAACTGACCATGTATGTAAACACTGATGATTTGTGACTTCACTTGGACTCTTGACATGAAAAAACCTGATACTGTTCACCAAGACCAAAAATGTAAAAGTTTGTTGTTTAAAAAGTGTGCTCCGAGCATCCTCTCAAGTTGCAGCAGATAACCATGAAAAGCTATCACATTAACTGTTACGTTACTGGGCGACAGGTGAAAAAAAGTAAAGACCAATTGTGATTAAAATAGCATTAGATTGTGGTGAAGAGCACATTATTGTTTATGACTCAAAACTTTAAAGTTAAGGAATTGGAACTTGACTCGGGACTTAAATGCAAAGACTCTGAGACTTGCAAAACAATGACTTAGTCCCACCTCTGATGTTTTTCCAATTTAATTCTGATCAATCAAATCAAATGTACGTACTTAATTTGAACTGAGCCCACCTGTATAAAAATGGCGAACAAAATCCAAGAATAAATTCAACAGTTATGAAGTGTGTATGTTGAAAAACGACCAGTAAAGATTTGTTGCTCAGATATCTTATAAAATTGTTGTTTAAAAAAAATCAGAAGTCCTTAGATGTCTCTCAGAGATTCCAGTTGGAACTGTGAAGTTGTTATTAAATTGTATTTACAATATATTTAAGTCAAACTTATTAGGGTTTTTTAAAAAATGTATTCTTGTATTTCCATATAAGCATTGGACACATTGAATTTCATGCAGTACAATCTTTATTAGCACTTTTTATTCATATCCTTCATTCATCCCACCGACTGACAATTTTTTGTTGAGGTGGGTGGCTTAAGTAATAGTCATTTAGTGGAGATGTTAAATTCTAAAACATACTTGGGTTATGTTCTGTTTTTCATCTGTTGTGCTATTATAATGTTCCATTAGATGTGCTGATTAGAAACCATCGATACCAGGTTCACCATCAGTGTAATAACTCAAAACATATGGAAAAGTAAGCGCTACAAACATCTGGTCTGCAGGTAAATGCTTCTCTTCAGTATAATCACCACAACACTCAGCTTTTGAAAATGAATGTTTGGCTAATGCTTATTTATGCTTTATGTTGTTGGTCCAATACTGTTAACATGTTTATATCCTCTAAAGTTTACAGAACAAATGGCTTATTTTCAATGAAGTGTAATTACCACACATGCAAAAATGTAGTGTTGTTCTCTTTTCCTTTTTGAAAAACTGTTCATCTCTAAGGTGCTGGTGTTACTATGTGCCAAAGGGTAATGCATAATAATAAAAAAAAAATGATTTACCAATAAAGGAGCTTATCAGATTTAGTTGATCTGTCTAAACGTGTAATGTGACATAAACTATTTTACTCTCTGCATGAAACTACCTTCATGACACATTACTATATTAATAAAACAGTCTTGTGACAAAAATGAACATAATTCTGCAAATATTTAGTGCAAGCATGCAAAAACATCTTTGATAAAAAAAAAAAAAAAAACTTACATTGCTACTGCATACTGCCTGGACACACTGAATTCAACACAACAGGGAGAGGTCACAATAATGAATATTTACAGTATGCAGAGTATTCACAGTACAGGAGTATTATCAGCTAAGCATATTTCAAATTAAAATAAAAAATTAAAGTACTTGAAAAATGGACATTTTCTGGGTGTTATCGTGTTGGACTAATATTTCTGATGAACTAACATACAGGCGGCATTAATGTTGTTGAGGTCTTAAGTGGGTATGAGACAATAGGCCCCTGAACACAGATATCTAAAGTGCCGCACCACCTCCTCTACATAGAAAGATGCATTGACTGTGGTTGTTTTTCCTCTCATTTTAATGTTTTGTGTCTCTTTCTAGTAGTTATGCATCTTTTCGATGATTTTGTGTCTCTTTGTAGTCATTTTTTGTGATTATTTGATTTAATTTTGTGTTATTTTTGTTTCTTCATAGTTGTTTTGTGTCTCATTGAGGTTATTTTGTGCCTTTGTAATATTTTACCTGTAGTATTTTTTAGTCCCTTTTTGGGACATTTTGTGTCTTTTGTTGGTCATTATTTGTCTCTTTGTTGTTATTTTTTGTCTCTTTTAAGTCTTTTTGAATCTCTTTGTGGTCTCATTGAGTCTATCCCTAGTCGGTAAGTGTTAATTTGAGCGAAACTTTGCAAGTAAAGGCCAGGGGTTCCCCTGACACTTGCCAGTTCAGTAATCCAGCCATGCTGCAGGTAAAAGTCCTCCATTCATGAAATTTAAAACAACAAAAACATTCACAAGTCAACAAAATGTAATTAAAGAACTACTTTTGTACTTTTATTATTTTGCATGTCTTTGTAGTAATTTTTTGTCTCTTTGTGGTTGTTTAGCCCATTTTTGTAGTAATTTTGTGCCTCTTTTGCTGTTCCTTTTCAGTTCAGACTTCTCTACTTACTTTGAAATGAACTTTACAGATGAAGGCCAGAGATCCCTCAAACACTTGACAGTTCAGTAATCCATCCATGCGTCAGGTAAGTGAACTGCATTCATCAGAGAAATAAAAAAAATTTAAAAAATACACAAGAACAGCTTTTGTATTTTAGTTGTTTTGGATCTCTTTGTAGTCATTGTGTGTCTCTTTGTGTTTGTTTACCCCCCTTTTGTAGTAATTTTGTGGCTTTTTGCAGTTCCTTTGCATCTTGGTGGTTATGTTGTGTCTTTTCCTCGTCGGTATGTATTAATTTGATTTAAATTTTGCAGGTTGAGGCCATTGGGAGCTCCTGACACTTGGGGCCAGTGAACTTGTGGCAGGTAGGTTCAGTGATCCATCCATGGTTGAGGTATGGGTGAGGCTGAAGTGCACCATGGAGTGCTAAAATGCAGTATTACCAGCAGCATTAAATAAAAATAGTTAAGTAAAGGCCCACATGATTATACAGAGGTAGGTCTACAGTGCCTAAGATGTGTCAGTGGAGGCTGAGTTACAACTCCTTACAGATAAAAGTGGCCAAGTAGTAGAGGAGGTTCCATTTTTAGTTTTCAAAAAGCTTCCATTTTACTGGGTTAGACGTCCGAAGATGCATGACTAAATACGGTGTTTCATGCTGTTTCATCAGCCCTGTCACAAAAAACATCTTACAATATTTATCACCCTCACATTTTTTATCACTCCCCCTGAAGACGCACGTCACTGCAATGACGCTACAAACCCTCCTCTCGCGAGACGGCGCGTAGTTTCCCAGGCAGCAGTGTGGTGTGGTGTGTGCGCGACAGAGACAAGGAAAGATGGCGACGCAGGAGAGCGAAGCAACTAAAGCTACCGTGAGCAACGGCGAGGTAAAATGAATGACACTCTTCACTATCTTATTCACTTTTCACGTCCACGAGAAGGGGGTCGTTATATCCGTGTGAGCGTTGAGTGTGAGACCTTTAACATATAAACGTGCCACCGATCGGTACACGAGCCTCAGTGACGTTGTCAGTGCCGGTTGGTTTTAAAACGACCCCCTCCTGCCGCTAACAAGAAATCCGGTCTGTTGGCGAGCAGATGTGCCAAACCGAGAGCGGCGTTTACCGTGAAATTTCACCTGAAGACGTACAATTACACAAAAGTGACACGATAATTAGCTGTGTCCATGTGTGTCGGTGTGAGCCAGCTGACTGCTGCAATGTGTCAGTTAGCTATCAGAAGGCCTGAATCTGAACAACGCAGCTTCACTAACCGGGCCAGTTAGCTAACACACGTTTGTTTTTTTAACCATTTAACCGTGTCACTTACATTTTTATCTACAGTCATTACACAGAAAACTTTAGGGACTATGTACATTTTGTACGCGTCACGGTAAAGGTCTGGCTCGTCTTAACATTGACAAGTGAGATGAATCAGGTGTAGACGTTCTTAAATTGGGCTAACTCTGGAAAATGCTGTTAAATTGTTGTAAATCAGTTATTTAAGATATTTGGGATGGTATCTTTTTAACTAGCAATTATTTCCGGAGTGCCAAATGTCACAAGGTACCAGAGGTCAAAGTGAATCATCAAACCTCCGCCTCTCTCGTGAATTATTGTTGCAACAGTATGACAATTTCACGGTGTGTTAACAGCCTCTTAAAATATCGCAGTTTCACGGTATCACGGTATATGGTATTACACAATTATTATTATTATTATTATTTATTTATTATTATTATGATTATACAGTACTGTGCAAAAGTCTTAGGCCACATTAAACTTTTTTATTTTAGCAAGGTCATAATGATCATTTATTTCTCAGTGATCTCTTTACTTAAGTGCAACATACAGGAAATATATTTATAGTATTAAAAACACAAATATTTTAGAACACAACAACTGTAACAGGCTGAAGTTGCAAGTATGTAGTGTGACCCTCAGTGTCCACAGTGCATGTCCTGATCTCTTTTGGGCAGACAGTATGAGATTTACAAAACTAATCTACTGATGTATTTACACCTGACAAAATGCTCAAAATGTTGATTATTGGCGCTACATTTTGTTATGGTTGTACAATTCCATGTCTCACACTAGATATTCACTTCAGTCTGAAGAAGCCATTTTGTTCTGACTTTTTTTGCTTCAATGCACGTTCTCTGTGTTCTTTGTTTGTGTCTTAAATAAGGAAAAAAACTTATAACATATATATATATATATATATATATATATATATATATATATATATATATATAGTATATATATGTTATGGCTTTGCTCAAAGAACAAATCTATGGTGGCCTAAGATTTTGCACAGCACTGTAATTTACAATTACTTATAAGGTAATAAAAATAGAATAACATTTATTTAAATGGAAGTATGTGTACTTAATAAGTAAATGTATTAATAAAATAAAGATGTAAATGTCCAAAATCCTGCCTTGGGTCAACAGGGTGCTCCAGGGATGACATTTTTTTGTTGTTGTGGTTCCCTTGTCAAAAAGTTTATGGGATTGGATTTGGATTGTAGCGGAAAAAAGCTTTGAGGTGAACAAACATTGATGATCCGTACACGTTTTGTTCAGCAAGATAATCTACACAAATGAACTCCACTTTTAGATTTTACAGGCCTTAATGCAATAGTGCACTAATGTAAGGCCATGAACAAGCTACAGTGGCATGATTTCATGTTGTCACCACATAAAAGCTGTAAAGCCGCACTCTGTAGTCTCATTTAGCCCTCTGTAATGTACGATAACTGTCATTTTAATACTATGGTATACTGCTGCAACCCTACTTGTGATTGATTCAGTGTCTGTCAGTTTTTGATTAGACACACTCAAAAATATTTCTGTATACAAAGTACTGATGTGTTCAAACAAGGATATCGCAAAGCTGTAGCAAGTGGCAAATATTTATTATCTTTACTCTCATTTAACTTATGTTGATTAACAAATTTCTTTAAGTTGCTTTTTAAGGTTTTGGGTTTATATCTAGAGTATTTTTGGCCCAACTTCAGCCTCAATGTCATTATTCTTATATTTAAGTCACAGAGCTGAGCATAGACAAAGCAAAAATAATTCTATGGAAAATGCTGAAATACCCAGAAGACTGTTAAACAACGTGCTGCTTTTTAAAGGTATTTCCATAAGTGCTGCAACAAATTATTTTCATGGTAGATAAAGCTAAAAAAAAAAAAAAAAACTTTCTCAATTAATCAATTAGTTCTTAAATCTATGAAGTATCAGAAGATGGTAGAAAAAATGGCCAAAGTCACACATGATGTTATCAAATGTATTGTTTTGTCCACAACCCAAAGACATTCAGTTTACTGTGAAAGAGGATTAGAGAAACCAAAAAAGTAGTTGCACTAAGGAGCTGGAATCCATGAATACTGACTCCTTTTTCTTAAACAATACCTAAAACTAATCAGTTATCAAATAAGTTAGCGATTCCAACAATTTGAGATTTTTTCAGGAAACAGATGTTTCCACTTTTTTAAATGTCATGTAGGAAATACCCTCAAATCCCCGTTTAAATGTTGCTAAAGCATTGAACGGATGCCGAGAGCCTTCTATGAAATCTAATTGTAATACACAAGTGGTGGAATCTAGGCCAAGGGTACAACATGCGTTAAATTACTCACTTTATGAATAAATAGCTCAGGATAAATGCGCCATTAGTTTAGGCAGTTATGTTGCTCTAAAGGCAAACTGCTGGTGAATCAGTTGGGAGAAATATCTCTGGTAATCTAGTGAAAGCATTAAGAGGCCACTAGTGCTCTTTGTTTTTTCAGTTGATATTTGATATTTTTGCTGGGTATAGGTGTAACTGCACTGGCCCCATCACAGCCCACATGAACAAGTCAGTGTCATTATGTCTAAAATAAAATCCATTTGAATTTTCCTTGTACTAAATGTCCTCTTAATGTGAAAAGACCATCTTTAATGTTTGCAAACAAGCATCATAGCTCAGACAGAAAGCATCTTTAGCCTTCAACGCAGACATGCCTTTTATATCCTTATTATATGCCTTATATCACATACTGACTTGCTTCCTCCTGTCCGAGATACTGTAAACATTACCAGAGCAGTCTCCACATTTCTGTGAAAGACTGACTTATCTGAATCCAGTGTGAAGTATTTACTGAGTACCTCTGAATTGGTGGTTAATTGTTAATCCTTGTTTAGTGTGTGGAAATTGTAAATTATTATCTTGGGGCTGGAGCAGATAACCCTGTTTGTCATGTTGAGTGTCTTGGTGATCTTTGTTGTAATGGTTATTACGTTGATCCCTCCAGGAGACAGAGATCCATGTCTCCGATAATAGAATAGCTTCTATTTTAACACAACAGGACATGGCAGCGGGGATGAAAAGCTCTATTTTTGAGCCATTTCATGGCCTTGAAGTTCAGTTTGTGATGGTGCTAGGACAATGGCTTTTCACAGACATTTTCTCTGTTCACTCATTTCTTGGCCCTCTTGGTGCTTTAATAACCTGTTGAGCTGAAAACATTTTTTATCCCGATGTGTTGATTTCCTGAGGCCAATCTCTGGCCTCCCTTGTGTTGGCGACAAAGAGGGAGATTAGATGTTTAGATAGTGAATGAGTCTCATGACTTGGCATGTGCTTGTGTATTGTGTCACTTGAATAGAATGTGGCCTGGCTGGAGGGACGGGGGGCTATATGGACACGCTGAAGCAAACTAATGACACATTTCACTCATCTTTAATATGCAAACATGGCATGCTGATAATGGCATGGTATGAAGGCTCTGTTAGGTCAAGACTTTATGGTAGTTGCATAAAAGTCAGTATCAGTTATGATTGATTAATTTAAGGAACCCATAGTTTCCTTAAAAAATGAAATGTCTTGGCTTGGTTGCCCCTTGTATTTCGTCTTTCAATGTCCTGTGGATCCTTTAAAAGTCTTACAAGGCATAATTAAATTCATTAATCTGAAAATAAGGCCTTAATTGATATTTAAAAGTCTTAAATCAATCTGTTAGAAGTCTTAAAATGCGATACATGAGAAGTAGGATTCTATTGATCTTTTTTTTTCTCCAGAGTTGCATTTTAGAATCTTGAAATAATTGGTAACATTTTCTTTAAAATAATTTCTTAAATGCCTCCTGTTTCTGGCCAGGATGCTCAGAGTGGAGGATCCACTGTCTGCTAACTAAATAACTGTCACTGTACACTGATTGACATATGAAAACCTGAATCTAATGGTATTTTTACCAAGATTTAATGGCTGAAACTGGCAAATGCTTAAGAGGCTCAGTGTTTTATATGCAAAATGTTTTTGTTTTTTTAAACAATTGAGGTAGAGTGGGAAACACAAAATCTCCTTGAAAGCTTGCTAGCAACCGCCAGTTATTTCCCAGTTTTGTTCTACCTTCGTCCCTGCCACTAAGTGGATAAAAAAACAGGTTTCATGTAAACTTAAACAATTGGGCAAAATCCTCCCTAACCTGAAGTCTGTCTTTTTGGCCTTAAATTTTAGTCTGAGTGGCAGTTAAAAAGTCTCAATAAGTCCTAAATCGAGCCTCCTTTTAACTGCAGGAACTCTGATTTTTTTTTTTGTCTTGTAATTTGTAATTATTGTAGAGCTGCAATTACAATTTTCAGCAGTTAATCTGTTGAACATTATTTGATTACATTTTATTTTAAAAAAGTCTATTTAATTAAAAAAAAAGGGTAAACAAATGCCCGTTGTAGCTCTAAGTTATTTTTTTAAAAAGCTTGTTTTGTCTGACCAGAACAGTCTAATGTAGGATGCAACAATACATCCAGTTGATGATAATTGATGCAAATTGAAAACAGCGATACATGTCATCTTTGGGATTTTCCGCAATTTGTAAATCCCCATCTTATGTCTGTGTCACCATTTCCATCCAAGTTCATCTTTTTCTGGAACATTCAAATTGTGCTAGTGGCCGATCGCCAGGCAGACAGTAGCAACCAAGCAGCCGAGTAAAAATAATCGAGGATATTGGCCCCTAAATGCTTTCGAAATCCTATTGTGGCAGACAATGTGATGCCAGCAAATACAGCGTTTCCCATTAATGACAAAGACTATGGCGGGCCGCCATAGTCTAATTTGCCCCGCCATAGTCTTAGTGGAACTGGACTGTTGACTAAGAGCTGTATTAAAACACAGTTGGGTTATTTATAGCGCAGTAGCGGCAGGGACACACAGCAGAACGCATTAGAAGTTAAACTAAACCGGTTATTCTGCTGGGCCTAAAACTGTCTTTCACTTACAAAAATCTGCAAATACCTCCTCTCATCTATCGATCTAATCAGGTGTGAACGTATCAACATATCTGTGAGAAACACTGAAATATTGTATTATTGCCCAAAGTATCAGTTTGATATTGTGATGAAACTTCTGGTTTTCATCCCTAGTCTAAACCCAAATGTATTCAATTTACATTCAGGTCAACAGGGAAAAATGGCCAATCCTCATATTTTGAGAAGCCGAAGTGGATATATTTGGCATCTGTTTTTTTTTCCTGCAATTTACTAAGCATACTGTAGATGTAATTGCAAAAGTATTCACCTCAAGGAAGGACTAGTCAGAACTCTGTGTAGATGAACTCCACAAAGGTCACCGGGCAATTAAGCAGTTGTGTAAGGTTAACATATAATCAAAGTCTGGCATGAATTTGTCTCCTTATCTACATTTTTAACCCTTTAAGATGCACTATATACTCCCAGTTTGGACTGTAGTTTGAGAGTGAATCAGTTCTCTATAGATTAGACTGTATCATTATATCACCACATTTGGCTTTCAGTAATGAGAACATGAATGGCTCCTTTTCACTGCCAGTGAAGCTGTTTTCATTTGATGACATACTCCATCACATGATCCCATTTCTGTGCCGTCATTGTGACTTTCTTTGGCTACACTGACCATGTGTCTGTCTGGTTGTAGGTGAGCAGCAATGGGACCGCTGCAACAGCAGATGGCCAAGCTGTGCAGACGGCTGAAAATGCACAGGATCCTCAGCAGCAGCAGCAGCAGCAGCAACAACAAGCACCTAATGCATGGCAGGTCATCAAAGGAGTCCTCTTCAGGTGAGTGTTTCTTTTTGTTTTTCAATCTGGCAGGCTTGTCCTCTCTTGACAAGCAGAGAGCCAGCCCACACATAAAAGCCTATTTTGATACTGTTAGTGTGATATTAACAAAATACATGATGTGATATATTGTGGGGGTGTCACAGTCCATATGAAGACTTTGCAGCTCAGCTGAAGTCTGAACTCTGCTCCGGATCTCTGTGCACTGTACACTCTGCTTTTTACCCAATTTTGACTTTTCCATTTCCTCAGCTTTTATGTGTAAATAGTAGCACCTACAAACAAGACAGATAGTTAATTCACGAATTTCTGTGTCTGTTTTTGTACAGGCACAAGGGTAACTTTATTCTTAAACTCTAAACAGTCGTATAATTAGGATTTTCAAATGTTCAGTTCTGTAAGTGTGACTTTCTGAGTGTGATGGACATCGATATCGATCACTTCTACTCGCTTTATTAATGTCGTCTTGGTCCACAGACTTTAATCAGGTAAAATGTCTAGAAGCAAACAGAATCAGTGCCAAAAAAATAGTACGAGTAATCGACAGAATGTGGGCATTTTTGTTGATTTCACCGTCACAGTTTATGATCTGACCTACCTGTCTGATCTCTGCAGTGTAAGTGTTTTGTGGTAAGTGTTAGTTGACCGTGGTTGATGTTAGCTGTCTAGCATACATTTTTTTTCAACTTTACTTATTGACTTTTTGAACTATATAAAGTAATACCTTAAAATCACAATCAATCAGCCCTGACAAACATTTACATCCATACATACACATAAATGTATAGTATCTAACACATAATAAAACAATAAAATATATATGCAAAATTAACTTTAAATAATAATAACAATAATAAGAAGAAAAATAGGAAATTAAAATAAATAAAATTTTGAAAATAAAATATTTGTCGGGGGGATGCTACTGAACTCATATTTTCTATTCTTTTCCTTTATGTCCTTGTTAAAGGACCACTCTAATTCTTCCTAGTAGATGTGATGTGGTTGAAGTGATCTATAAAGGGTTGCCAAGTTTTATAAAATTTCCCTTGTCTTTTCAGAGAGAACCTGATTTTCTCTAGCTCCAGATATTTCATTACGTCTCTCATAAGGTTTATATGTGTTGATACTGTCTTCAGTTTCCAATTAATTAGGATCAGTCTTCACGCCAGTAGACAGACAAATGATACCATATTATGTTCCAGGCTGTTATATATTATATATTACACTCTGTAACTCCCAGATTTGCTACCAAGGGGTCTGAATCAATAGATCTTTGCAAAATTCTCGATAAAGTCTGGAAGATGTTGTTCCAGTAGTTGAATGTACTCGGGCAGCTCCAGAACATATGGCTTAATGCTGCTGGATCTAGCCCACAGCGGTCACATGAAGGATCCATTTCTGGTGTTACTGTAGTTTTAAGGGCATTTTAATGTTTTGCAAATTCAGGAATCACTTGATTTTGAGGGATAACTTTCTTTATAACCAAACAGTAGGTACCTCAGGAGCAATTGTGCACCAAAATGTTCAATCAAAGAGGAACATGTGTGGCACCAGTGTTGTATTTTTTTGGGCACATAGTCTTAAAAAAATATATTGTTGGTTCCCCCTGCCTTAGCAAAGCAGTTGGTTTGCCAGCCAATCAGCAGCCATTTATTAGATTTAAAAAAAGATATTTTTATTTTATTTATTTTATTTAACCAGGAATAGTCCCATTTAAGGTCAGAACCCCACATGAAATAGTACTGTTTGGCATCAAATATTTCAACACATGATGGTATTATGACTTGACCTTATGCAAAGTTTAGCTTGAATGATTGGCTGCCAAGTAATATTGTCCATCTCAGGCCAAGCAGCACTTCAACTTTAATCCAAATTTAGTTAGCAGTGAAAGAGGGATTGAATATCTAAGAGACATAAAAGAGTTAATAACCCTAACATTTTCACTGGCCTCCATGCTTTTTTCCTGCATAACCTATTTTCCGGCCTGTCTGTGACGTCAAACGTGACGCACCAGTAAAAATAATAGTAAGGCATACTATTACCTCAGAGCCATATATACAGCTCAGATCTACTGGCAATGGCAAAGCAGTCCGTCCCCTATTTCAGCATTTATTGTGTCATTTAAAAATGGCATTCATATGCTAATTTTGGTGGAAAGGGAATAAAAACTTCATTCACTTCATTGACATAGGATTGTAAATATAATTCCAAAGTAATCATTTTCCATTATTAAGCCAGTTCTCAAAAAACAATTACCACACAATTCTCTATATATTCCTACACTGCAGCACCTAATCTAAGTGATTCCCTTGGTTCTGGAATATAACTGTGACCTGCAATAAAATAAAAATGAAAATTCTTCCTTCTACAAATACTACAGAGAACTACACATATGCAAAAGTGTGAATAAATGAGTCAGAGAGTTGCAGAATTTCGCTGAGGTCATTTTGCCTGGCTGTGATTGAATTTAGCTTTTAGCATATATGATAAGTTAGAAAAGGTTTGAGCTTTGGCTGCACAGGATAGAGAGATTGGTTAAAAACAGGTGAAAATTCATTGATGGTTTAAGATTGTTTTCAGTTCTTTGCACTGAAGAATGAGAGTCTAAGATCTTGTCTAAAGTGGATGTGTACATTTTTCGGTGAGCATGGTGCACGTTCTGCACTGCACCAAGCCGCAGCCTGTACGTGAACTAAAAACAGGTGTAACAAAGAGTCCCCCTTTATAAATCTTTACTATGATATTGGGCAGAAAGTGCATCATTTGTATGTCAGTTTAACCCATACTTATAAAAGACGGAAGTGTAACTTTGACAAAACCACAAGTACTCAAAGAGAGGCTGTCAGTTAAACTGATACAAATGAAAAACAAAAAAACCCCAAACAAACAAAAAAAGAACATGTCCATTCTTTATTTTTTTTAACATTTCACACTGTTTCCTAATAAGCCACATAGTGCTCTGTTCTTCTTTCACTTCTAAGTTTGTTTCTTTTGACCTGTCACTGATTTATGATGTTAAAAAGTGTCTCTTAAAGTCTGAATGCAATGCAGTTTGACTGGATACAGTTTGATCAGATTAGCCTCTTTGTGGTTTCACTCTCCTGTAGCAGCTGTTCTGATAACAAGGGAAATAGTCAAAACAAAATACTTTTGTCTCACAAGGTTTTTCATGATAATGTACCCAGTATTTTTCTGTTTGCAGACAAATAATCAAGTATTAATCCTACTCATCACACCTACTGCTCCTCTCTTTTTATATATGTTTTTATCTCTTCTCTAATTCCTTCCTTACTAAATCTTGTCTTCCTCTTACTCTGTTTTCACTTGTTCCTCCAGAATCTTCATTATTTGGGCAATCAGCAGCTGGTTCCGTCGAGGGCCATCTACTCCAGACCCCAACACACCAGCCGGGGCACCCAGAGTACCCAGCAGGAACCTGTTCCCCAAGGACACCCTCATGGTATTACGCCTGTCCCATCTGTCTGTTGCTTTTATCTGCACGGGCAGCTGTTATTACTAGAATCGAAGCTGTGAGTTCATAAACAGCCCTCTCATTGTGATCCCTTGAAGTATTGTGACAGCAAACCAGTGTTACCTGTCCCTGCCATACTAACCTGCTTGGTCTCCCCTGACTCTGTAATGTCATAAACACCTTTATTTTCTCATCATGCCTGCAGGACTTGTACGTGTATGTGTCCCAGGAGGAGGTGTTCACCGACTTCAACAACACAGAAGCCCTGTTCTGGTTCCACAGGGACCTGGTCTATGGAGACTGGACCACGGGGGAAAGCGGGGACGGCTGTTACGAACACTATAAGGAGATGGATATCCCAGAGGTGAGGATGACTAAGGATGTAGCGGAGGTGCAGTGTTTGAGAGAGTTGACAAACAGTAGATAGAGGGAACGGGCATTAGTTTAGGAAATGAGGTAGATGCCAGTGAAAGGCGAGCTATTATTGGACTTGATGGATTTGTAATGTGGATGTGTATCTGTCTGATACTTTAATACTTCTTTCTGTTTGGTGTGCTCTTGCAGAAAGTGCAGCAGAATGGTTCCCTTTACATGCACGTCTACTTCACTAAAAGTGGATTCCACCCAGATCCCAAACGCAAGGGGCAGTATCGCAGACTAGCAACAGTTCACGCAACACGAAGTAAGTGCTTGTGGAAAACGTACAGATTACAAACCTTAAACAAAGGTTGTAATAATTCTCAGGGTTCCCAGTTATGACATTCTTGAAGAAGTTATGAAAATAGAAAAACTGTTTTACAGGCCTGGAAATGGTTTGGAATTAACTGAACATTTTGGTATACAGTATACATCATTTTGGGTATTGTGTAAAATATGTTCATAAAAATCCAAAAACATGTATTAAGTTACTCAAAATATGTTTATTCTATTAGAAATTTGAAATCTAGCGCTGCACTCTGTGATCATTGAAGCACCACAAGCATCACATGATTGTTGTGTGCAGCTAGTTGGCGGTGGGAATGTCTTAACAATTGAGGGAAGTAAATAAGTGCTTGCAAAAGCTTGAGGGTAGCGTTTAATAATGTGTGGCTTTCATATGACCAGTATAATGCACAGCACAAGAGAGAAGCAGAACCTAGCTGCGCTGAATGCAGGCTATGCATGGAAATGTTAGAGGATTTCAGCATGGGGGAAGAGGCTCTCGTCAGCCATGCTATAGAGAAAAAGCACCAAGACAACCAAAAGGCTGCTCAACAGATGCAACAGTGTTTGCACATATTTCTCACCTGCCACAGGCCAGACAATATTACGGCTTTGTGTCTGTGTAGACACAGATGCATTTCACTACATATTCCATGCTATGTTTTTGCTACAATGCCTGTCATAGGGCAGAGCATTCATGGAAGTCATGGAAACGGGGTAAATTATTATGGAAACTTATGGAAAAGTCATTGTTAGATTGTTTGACTGTTTGTCTGTTTACATGTAAAATTAAAAACCAATAAAAAGTAAATGACAAAAAAAAAAAAAAAAAAAAAAAAAAAGGAAAAGTCATTGTTAAAAAATGTGTGGGAACCTTGTAAAAGAATTATACATACATACATTAACCTTTACTTGATTACTCTTTCAGTGCTGAATAAATTCAAGAGAAGAAAGTTTTTGAAGACCAAGAATCTACTAACAGGAGAAACGGAAGCAGATCCCGAAATGATCAAGGTTCGTATGTTTTTGTTTTACTTACTACTTTTTTAAATAATTATTTTTTACTCTGTAGAGCTGGAGCAATAAATGGGCCAGGTCAGTACGCCACAAATATAAGCTTATTGCATGTATGTCAGTATCAGTGTGTATGATAGCTGGTAAGGAGAAATTGCACTCAATCAATGCCAAACTAATTGTGATGTCATTTAGAAATGGCAAAAAACACTGCATAGTTTGTCCACCAGAGAGCACCAAAAAGTTTATTTTCAACCGTATGCTTCTTCAGCACAACAATAAAACCAATCAATATTGTTTGCTTTATGTAAAAATAAATTACTTATATTAATTAATTAATAAATTAATTACTTTTTTGTTGTATAATTATGAGATTTCTCTGTCACAGATTCTCAAAAAATATCATGCATTTACATGGACACACGTAAGCTGTTTATGATCGGGTTTTTGTTGTATCCCGTTTGTGTTTGAGCATGTATAGAACACCATAACCTGTTTTTAGAAACCCGGATGAGACCTCATCTGAGAGCTGCTGTATAGCTGGCACAATTTCAGCCAAGTGATGTAGGAAAAATACAAACAATGATGGCAGCACTAAAGAAATAGTTTTGTCTTTTCATAAAGAAAAGAGGCTGCACACCTTAATCCACTGGTGCCCTGTCATGCGCTGTGGTAGTGACGTTGACAGGCTGACAACTGTCAAAGTGGAGGAAAGTGTTATGAGAATAGTGTACCTGTCCTCGTGAATAAAGTTAAGTGAGAAGCTACATAGTGTGTTTGCAGTTAAGAGGGACGCAGATGTGCTCTGTTGGCGATCAGAGCACAGAGGAAATTAGCAGTTAGGTTGTCAAGTGGACGTAAATGTACAGTGTAGAGTTTAATATTTCTTGTCACTCTCATCTTCCATTGCTGGTTTGTTTTTGTAAACATAACAGGAGCCTTCACAAATACACTGTCAGTCAATCAATAAGAGGATATGAATAACCCGATCTTCTCTCTTCCATGTAAACATGAAATGCTGAGGATGATTAAAACCAGGATAAGCCTCATAAACTGGCTAGTCATGTTCACGTAAACGCACTCAACGTTTTTATTTGACTCAGAAATCCAGGGGCGGTCAGCCACTGTACAGTGACTATTATGAATGTGAACATGATGTCCTTTTTGATCGCAAAGCAGTGTGTTATCCTTATTCTATGACACTGATTTCCAAATAAATCTCACAGAAACGCCTATTGTAGCCATTCCTGGGAAAGACTGTAAGCAAAGAATGTAAACAGATATTACAAAAAGGAAAATTAAAATCATCAGGAAAAAAATATCAGTGAGATGACTCGTTGGGTTTGTGTTTCTATAGGTTCCGTCATCAACAGGAATTGTAGTTGTTACAGCAGCGAAGACAAACTGCTTTTTTTAGATTTTGTTTCAGCTCATCATTGACATGTGTTTCCCTACAGCGAGCAGAGAGCCACGGTCCAGTGGAGATTATCTCTCATTGGCATCCAAACCTTACCATCAACATGGTGGATGACCACACTGCCTGGGTCAAAGGCTCTGTTCCCCCTCCTCTAGACCAACGTAAGTTCCTCCCCCTCACCTCTTTGCCATTTACTGCATAATGCTGTAATCCTTAAAAGGTCCCAACTACAAAAGATGTTTAACAAGTCTTGTTTTCTTTGAAGTTCTTTTTTTTTGTCAAACCATCTTTGACATTTCAACTCTTCTGTCACTAGATGTTAAGTTTGATGCGGTAAGTGGCGACTACTATCCAATTGTGTACTTCAATGACTACTGGAACCTTCAAAAGGATTACTATCCCATCAACGACACCCTAAAATCACTCCCACTGCGCCTGGCCTACTGCCCACTGTCTTTGTGGCGTTGGCAGCTGTACGCTGCACAAAATGCACGTTCACCGTGGAACTTCCTACCTGAGGACACCTACGAACAGTCTGATGAAGACCAAGACTCTGTCAAGGTAAGACGTCAAGGGTCACAGAGACAGATAGCTGGAAAAGTTATTGTATTAGATGTAATGAGATGTTATTTTTAGTAGGTTTGCTTTTGGGTTTCTTCTTGCAAGTTTAAATAATAATGGCCTTTATTTAGAAACGTGTATTATGATGATTAGAGAAATAACCGATAGATGATCTGTAATGAAACAGAAACAGTATGCTGTATTATTATTATTATTATTTTGGGGCTTACATAGAGACTCGCTGTATTTATAGTAGTTTATTTGAGTTACTATGAGTCAGGTGTATCTTTATAAAATTAATTTTAAGATTTTTTGAGGTGTTTCACCAGACCTATGGGAACAGTTGATGTAGTAGGTAGAAAATAATAGCATAAGTTAGCCAATTTTACCCAGTCAAGTCAATTTTATTTAAAAAGCCCATTATCACAAATCACATTTTACCTCAGAGGGCTTTACAGCATACGACATCCCTCTGTCCTTAGACCCTCAAATCGACTAATGAAAAACGCCCTATGGAAACCCCTATAACGGGACCTAGTAACCTGAGCCTGACGTCAGCGCCGCATCCATGTACAGAGTTGGAATATAAAAGAGGGCTTTATTCAACCACATTTACTCTCCTTGGGATGAATAAAGTATTCTGATTCTGATTCTGATTCTGGCCACAAACAAGACAGCCGTCGTTTCAGTCATGGAACCATCCAAACAAACAAGTAGTTATACTTCACGTTAGACTCTGATACACTTTCAGTGGCTCGCCACATAACATCAGTAGGTCTGGACGACGAGGTCATTTTTAAGGAAGATTGTGTCCACACCTGGCAAATTGGTCAAGTTGTGGGAAAAAACACTTCTTCATTTAGTAAGGATAGAATCAAACATGAGTTCAGCATTTCCAGCCCTCCATCTCAATTTTTTCGTGTGAGAATAGTCTTGTATTTGCAAACAAGCTGTTAGTTATTTATGATTCTCAGTTCTAATACCTGGACAGGTTTTAAATATAAAATCCACTGTGTAGGTAGTTTTTTTTTTTCCTGTTGTGTGGCTGCAGCTTAATGTAATCTGTGGATTTTCTGATCAAACATAAAAACTGAGATTGTTACATCTGTAACTCTAGATTAAAAACACTCTCTTTGTTTAGGTGGCCCTTTTGGAAACCAACCCGTACTTGCTGGGACTCACTATTGTTGTTTCCATTGTGCACAGCATCTTTGAGTTTCTTGCCTTCAAGAATGGTAAGATCACAACAGCCAGTCTGTGTCAAGGACTTAACATAAAAAAACGGATTGCACTGTTTGTCAACCCCTCAACTTCCACTCATTACCATCTCCTCTTCAGATATCCAGTTCTGGAACAGCAGACAGTCTCTCGAAGGCCTCTCCGTGCGCTCCATCATATTCGGAGTCTTTCAGTCTCTGGTGGTGCTGCTGTACATCCTGGACAACGAAACTAACTTTGTGGTGCAGGTCAGCGTCTTCATCGGCCTTCTTATTGACCTGTGGAAAATCACCAAGGTCATGGACGTCAGGGTAAGTCAGAAGATTGCTTGTTTTTTCATGCACAATATTGTTTAATGAAAAGTATTTAATTCAACCCAGTAGAAATCCCAAAAAACCTATGTCATTTAAAAATCATGATAATATATTTCAGACCAACTTAATGCCGCCTGTTTTACTGAATTCCTCTTCAAACAGAAAAGTTGGACTTAAGCACTGAATGTGTTGAGACTAAGTTTGGTTTAAAAGAAAACCAGTAGACTCCTCTGGTAGACTGACTTTAGAGAAGACCTTTGATGATAATAAGTGTCACATGTATTACCTTTTGTAAATCCAAATCATAACTTGTTGTATCTGTACATTACATATTGCATTTGTGTTGTTATTACCATATTCTAGTAACCACTTTTATTTGTCTTTCTCTAGTTGGACAGAGAGAACAAAATCGCAGGAGTGCTGCCAAGATTGGTATTCAAAGACAAGTCAACATACGTGGAGTCTTCAACCAAAATCTACGACGATGTGAGTTAAATCGCATATAGTGGACATTTCTTTCAAAATACATTTAAAAGGACAATATATTATTAAGAGATGACACACTCTTACTTCAGTGAATGTGTAATAATTCCTTAATGCTTTTGACTGTTGTTGACAAGTGTTTCATTGTGGAGAAGGGCACACATAAATACCCATTTCTTCTAACGGGAAGAATAAAATGTCATGAGCATGTCTCATCAAAACAAACCTATTAGTCATATTTTATTTTAGGTATGTTTCCAGGGTGTCTGTAGGTCCTTACAGTGTCTTAAAATGTCTTCAATTCAATTTAATCAATTTCAGGCCTTAAAAGTCGTTAAAGCGTCTTAAATTTGAGTTTGTGAGGTCATAATTGCTACACACATTCTATATAATTTTGTTTATCCGTCTTTCAATTTTTTGATTTCTAAAGCTCTTCTTCATTAGACTTCATGTTCATAGATCTTTAAACCTACCACTGAACCTAATAATGTCACTTTAATAGCAATCTTTATACATAAAACCTACCTCTACATGCCACCACATATGTACTAGTTGCCTTGATACTTTATGCATGCGTGAATATGAAAGGATATTCTCCAAAAATCAGGCTGAAAGTTATCTTGAAAGCGTCTTAATAAGCATGAAATCTAAGTGTCTGGTACATGTTGATGCCCTGATTTCTTATTACTGTTTCTGATAAAACCTTTTCTCTCTTGTTCTATGGACAGATGGCTTTCAAGTACTTGTCGTGGCTGCTCTACCCTCTGTTTGGCTGCTATGCGGTCTACAGTTTATTGTACGTAGAGCACAAAGGCTGGTACTCATGGGTACTCAGCATGCTCTATGGCTTCTTGTTAACCTTTGGTAAGTATGTCTGAAGCATTTATTTACACCACTTTTATTACTTATAATCTTGTGTGTCCTTTTTGTTTCAGAGGATCGTATTTATTAATTGTCAGTTGCTTATGCATGGGCTAAAACAAAAAACATGTAGTGTAACTGTGAGAAAGAAGAGAATTTCACCCATTACAAATAATCCTGATGATTATTATGTCGTTTGAAGCATGTTATTACCAATAACATAAAAATATATGTGTCTTATTATTAGTGTTAAGGCCTTTTAACAGAAAAAAATTGCATCATAAAAATACAGCTTACAAGTTTTAAAAAAAGTTATTGCAGAAGACTTTAAATCTTTGTCATTAAGAGTTTCTAACAATATAAAACAAGTGAATAATGTTCGAGAGTAAAAGCAACAGTTTTTATATGCAAGTAAAATGTATCCTAACAGATTTTGTTTACATGGATGATCATTTTAAGCTCCTTTCACACATGTGTGAAAGGGGCTTAAAATGATCATCCATTTTTATATAGTAAGATAGAAGGCGTCTTCCGTTGGGTACATCCAGACTCGCCCTTTCTTCTTATTCTTATTATGGCAATTGGCATCCACAGGTGTTGCATTACTTCTGTCTGCTGGAGTCAGTATTGCCATGGCATTTCTGAAAAGGTGCATGTTCCTGAATGTAGTGCATGCATGAATAGGGAAAATCACAAGCGGTGGCTGAAAGGTTATTCCACTGATTTACTGGGAACTGTGTGAAAGAGGTTGAGATGAAGCACAGAGGCACGTTTTACATGTCTTTGTTAAGACTATAATTTATCCCTTATATGCAGAATGAGTTCAAATTCAGCATATTTTCTTACACTCATTCTTAGCGTGCTCCCTGTATCTATTTTTATATTTATTCTCTTAAAGTGTTGTTAATTTCACTCTCTGCTGTCTGACGATTGTTGTTCCTGTTTATGTTTTATGTTTATTTTTGAAGGCCAGCGATAAAGCTGATTATTATTGTCTGTCTTCATTATCCTGTTTCTAAGTGGATGTACATATACACACACAGTGTTTTCACACTTGCATCATGGTTACATATCCAAATCCCTATAGCCTCTGCTAATGTGCTGGGTATTAATAGACTTACCTCAGTCACGTTGCCTGCTGTCTAATTTACTGCCTCTGCTGTAAAATTGTTTATACTTCCTCACCACTCTGTTTTTGGTTTTCAGGTTTCATTACAATGACGCCGCAGCTCTTCATCAACTACAAAATGAAGTCTGTAGCCCACCTCCCATGGAGGATGCTCACCTACAAGGCTCTCAATACCTTTATTGATGACCTGTTTGCCTTTGTCATCAAGATGCCCATGATGTACAGGATAGGATGCCTTAGAGATGGTACGTCATCCCTGATCTGGATGTTGTAGTTTTTATTCCTCATCATGTTTCGGCGGTTGTATTTCCTTACCTATGTTCTGCACCATTCTCGTGAACGCAATATCTCAGTAACCCCTTAAGGTTATTTCCTCAGCTTTGGCACAAAGGTCTACAGGGATTTCAGGATAACATGATCATAGTTTGGTTGTCATAGATCAAAGGTCAAAGTCACTCTGAAATTGTCCAATTAGGCACAAACGTATACTTTGACTCCCATCATGAGCTGCATAGAATTTGTTGTTCAAAGGCCAAGGTCACCGTGACCTTAAAAAAGCATATTTTTTGCTATAACTCGAGATTCATATGCTAATTGAAAAACATTTCACAAAAATGTCTGATAGGATAAAATGAAGAAGTTAACTTCACTGTGACGGCGAAATGTTCTACAAAAACACCTTTCTGGTCATTTTTTCACACTTTAACATTTGGGAAGACATTTAGTCAGACACTGAACTGGTGCCGCTAACCTTGAGTGTCCACCTACAAAGTGTGCTGATTGTATAGATCTTCTGTGCTGCCGGGAGTTTTCACAGACATGGATGTAAACTGTAAGAGCAACTTGGCTGTTTTGCAGAGGTATACAACCTTGAGGGTGTAATTCTTGTTAAATCATCACCTGTAACGGCAATTTTGAGGTTATAGCCTGATGAAGCTTGGATGTGTAGTGTTTCTGCTGTAGGTTCAGTTTGTGCTTCCTGGTTGAAGATGTGTATAAAGCATCCATGTTTTAGAATTTATAGCTTCTTTGCAGCAACATCCATATTTGAAGCATTGTAAACTGTCATGACTACATATGAGTCTGGACAAACATGGATGTAAACTGTTGCTGCAGCGTGACTGGTTTGCAGTGGCATACAACTATGAGATGGTAATTCTAGTTTCAGCTGTGCATTTTACAGCCCTCTCCAGCTGTTCATACACATTATTACCCAGCTCAAAGTTTGGTTTGGATTTATCCTCTATAACTAAATATGCTTGTACTTGATGATAAACGGCTAATAAGGGAGTAATGGTTTGAATTATACTTGTTTCTCACTGATCTAACCTCTTGTTTCCTCTCCTGCAGACGTGGTGTTCTTCATCTACCTTTACCAGCGCTGGATCTATCGGGTCGATCCCAACAGGGTCAACGAGTTTGGCACCAGCGGAGTTGACCACATCCAGGACAACACGGCAGCGGCAGCCGCAGATCCCGCTGCTCCCGCTGCAGCTGCTGCCATCACAGACAAACCACAAGAGGAGAAGAAGAACGATTAAGCAACACCCATCCTTATCTGCCTCCCTGGCCCTCGCTGCTGGGGCGAAGAGGACTTGTGGAAATTAGGCAGGGAGGGGAGTCGTCGTTTAGCTGTCTTGGACGCCACTACAAAAAAAAAAAAAAATGCAGTTCAACTGTTCCCTCTGATTTCTGTGTGGATCCACAGAGAATCATATTCAGTGTAGACTTGGTAATTTCCTATTTCTGTTCCCCGCCCTCTCGTTTTGCAGTTCAAGTGAAGTTAAACAAAACGTGATGTACTGTATTCTGTATGATTTTTCGGAGGGTAAAAATGTCTTGGAGTAGAGGTCGGGAGGGGAACGGGTCGCAGTTATACTACATTTTTTTTTTATACAGGGAAAAAAGAGGCCAAGTGCAGCTTTGTTTCTTTGTGTAGATTCCTTGTGAATTTTTCTTTTCATTCCATGTGAGCACCGTGTTTCGGATCGCCTGGAAACTGGTGAGTAGTGCTGGAGGAAACTGGAAAGATCCTGAGCCACAGAGGGGGTTGACAAAGAAAGGTGGTGACTGGAGATGAGATGGACGACCCTACAGGACACTACCCATAAGACAGTGACTACTACCCTCAATTTTAAACAAACGGTTAATGTTCTGAACTTGAACATAAAAAAATAACAGCCTTGTTGGTATTAATATAAATATATTAATATTGTCAATTTTTTTTTCAGTCACTGAAACATTCTTTTTGTATGTCCTCGAACTGTACAGAATCTCAGCTTGTCATTAATTATACCGATGTCAAATCTGTCTAGCAATAGCTAATTTGCAAGTCTAATTTTACTTTTACCCCCTCAGCCCAGCGTCTGATTTTCAAATTTTTTCACGTACATGCTCCAAACCAGATCACCTTGACAGACACGGAGGAGAAAGTCAGGTGTGTACTGGAAGACTTACAGTGTCTCTTGTTTTAAATTTGAGTGCTGTAAATCCTGAAACAAAGATGGTTCCATGTTGGTACATATTAAATTTTGATTCATTCATGTTTATAGTAAAACTTAAGTGTGATTTAAAATGTCTATGCAAAGCTTTTTTGATTTAACTATAGTTTTTACGCAGTGATCTGGGTTAAAGAACCATTTTTTTGCACAAAGCTTTAGATTTTTTTGCTTTTTTATGTTACAGGAAACGGTGTATTTGTGTGCTTTCACAGCATTCACATTATTATGTAGTTCTTGAATAGTAACACTATTTTTTTTCAGCTATATTCAAGTTTGATCATCAGTCACTGTATATTTCTTAAATTCTTTCAAGAAAACGAAAGTTAAATTGTTATTTTAAAGTTAAGATCATAATTCAAGATAAAAACTATAAATATAAAATCTGAGGATAAGGGCCGGAGGAGACCTGAACACAAGCTCTAGAGTCTTCACTCTCTGCTTAACAGTCTCGTCCTACATTAGAAAAGTACACAGTTAAAACAACACAAGAGCTGGAGGAACACCAGCAAAGCATGAGGGAGAAAAACACACTGAATTTTTAAGAAAAACAAAACAAAAACTACTAAGTATGCATGATTGTCAAAAAATAATTTCATAAATTGTTTAAAAAAAAAATACATACAGAGAATCATGACTAAAAAAATTGCATTTGTTATTTGGGTTAATTGTACAGTTTCTTAGTTTTTTCTGTTATTGTTATGCTTTGAAAACAACATGAAATAACCACAAAAAATGTCTCTTCGTCAGGGGTCATCAGTGTACTTAAAGATTGAAAAAGGGTCCCTTAAGGAAAAAAGCTGGAAACTACTGACTAGGTGTAAGCAGGAAATGTTTAAGGTAGTGTCACAATTATGGTCCAACCTCGATCCCAGCCTGATGCTGCCTCCAACCCACTGGTTCCCAACTTGTTACCTGCAGGTTCTGTTTCTGTGAGCAGTTTGAACAAAGAGATTCTGTATATGACTGTTAATTTTAATCACATTTAAAATGCAAAACATTTCTGTATTTCTTAACTTTGCATTTTAGTTTTGAGTGTGTTCTCCCAGGTTGGGAAACTCTCTGCAGGATCTTCTAAAGACAGACAATCTTTAGTTTTGAACTTTTGTTTGCAAAGTTTAGAGTCAGGCTGTCGAACATGCAATATGTGTTATTCCCATGTTTTGTCACAGCTGTATATTTCCTCATTTTGACTCTTCTCCAGCCCAGATTAATCTTCCATTTGTTTTTCACCTTGTTCCTGCTGACTCACTACTTCCTCTAAACGCTTCAACTTTCGCTTTCCGTTTCCTCTAAACAGCCTGTCCTCTCAGTGTCCAGCAGGTGTCTTCACTGCACTTTCAATCTTTGAGCAAAAGATAGTGGATCACGTCACTGTTTTAAGGGCAGTTATTAAACGTGCAGAGAGCTTATTGGTCTGGTTTGACAGCTATAATCATTCATTTTAAAAATAGGAATTCCCACTTCTCCAGCAGTTTGCAGGAAACGAGAGCTGTGGGGGGATAGTGGCATGATGCAAGAAGGGTACAACACTCCATTAGGGTTGTTTATGTGTGTGTATATATATATATGTGTGTGTAATGGAGGCTTATTTCATCAGTGGTGGAAGACGTAATCCGTTTCTTTACTCAAGTAAAAGTAGTAATACCAAATTGTGCATAGAAAATGTTACTAAAGTAAGGAAAAAAAAGACTTAAATATTTATCAAACTAGTTGGCAATCCATTTTCTGTGCAATGACCAATTGTTTAATTAACTTATCGTTGCAGCTTCACTTGTGTGAACTATTTGGTTATTCTGTGTATAACAAACATTTTATAAAGATGTTTATTTAATGCGAAAATCGTTATAAATGAAGTGAAGTAAAAAGTACAATATTTCCCTCTGAAATGTGGAGTAAAAGTATAAAGTCGCATGAAAAGAAATTACTAAAGTATATTTTCCTCAAATTCACACTTAAGTACAGTACTTGAGTACAAGTACTTAGTTACATTTCACCACTGCATTGAATTAGCTTCAAGTTTTTTGTATGTGCAGTGAAGCTCGGTAAAAAAAAAAAAAAAAACGTTTACATGATGGCAAAAAAATACTCTTTTTGGGCACATCCGTCCTTTGGCCACAATACAAATATGTAAATTAGTAAAACATTAATCTGTAGAGGGCTGCAGTACCTGCTGCCCCCATGGGGGAGTTTCCCTCTGGGAGATGTCGTGACGTCGAGGGGATTTCCACCCTGAACCAGCCAATCAGAACGCGGCAACTGCGGAAATACAAAACTGAGGTAAATTGCGCTTCAGACATCACTCAACACATGGCTTCGAGACTTAATATCTTCTCACGGGTCGGTCCCGACACTCAGAGCTGTTTTTAGTCTGACGACAATTTACTTGTGTCGTTTTTTAACAGAGACGAAGGTTTTAACCCAGAAGAGAGGACTGATACCGGAAAAAATCCGGTTTGGAAAGAATTTGACACGACGGCAGAGTTCATGGTCTTAAAGGACTCCTCCCATGTGATGAAAGACATGGACATCTTCAACGGTACCTCAGGTGGGTTAAAGATGTAATCCTGGTGCGTGTTTGTGTGTGTGTTTGTTTGTTTGTTTGTGTCAAAGACAGTGCTGACATCACCACCAGGCATGTGATTTGTCAGAGCAGAGCAGCCAACACCCATTCAGGCTCCCACGCAACCTCTCGCTGCTCCACTGTGTAACATTTTATAGCTGAGTTTTTAATAGCAATGTTTTCTGTTTGTCCTGCAGAGCCCGGAGGGCCGTCAGACTTTGGTGAGTACAAACGTATTTCTTTTTTTGTATCACAAAGTCATGCATGTGTGGGTTATGAGGCTTAACTGTCAAGTGTGACCTGAATCTACCTCATGCAGAAGCAGAAGTTAGACCATCATTAGTGTTTCTGCTTCCTCTTGTTGTATTGTATTGTTTCTCACAAAGCCTGCGGTTGGTGGTGGTGGCCCCAAAGTGCAGACAAAGCAACAGAACTAAAGACAAAATAATATTTCAGAGACTTTCACGTGTTATGAAGCATCTCTTGTATTCATTATAATATATTTATTGCATTTAAGCCCCAACTTATTTTCGTTATTCATTCATTTACCTTTTCTTGCATTTTCTTATTTAATTGTTTATATACAGTACCAGTCAAGCTGTAAAATGTGGACAACAGTAAAAAATGTAATTTGGAGATAGTGAGAAATGGCATATTAAAATGTGGTTAATAGTGAAAATGCAATTTAAAAATGTGAAAGTAATGGAAAATGCTAATTAAAAATGTGGAAATAGTGAAAAATGCTATTTAAAAACGTGGAACACAGTGAAAATGCAATTAAAGACACAGAAAAATAGTCTAAAAAAATAATTTTTGGCAATTAAAACTCCCAAATTCAAGTTTGCATATTTAAATTACTTGCACTTATTGCAATTGCAGTATAAAACAAGGAGACATCAAGTTTACTGTCATAGAATTATAATACAACCAGCAAATAGTTTGAGAAGCTGGACCCAGTGATTTTCTTTTTAAAAATGACTTAAATGATAACGTCATTGTCAGAATTATTGCTATTTAATTATCTGTCCATCGCCTAATAATTTTGATCATCTCTGCTTTGATAATGTTTAATGCAACACGGCTGCAGGAAACTCTAGTTTCTGTTTTTAGTTGGCAAGTGTCACACCTCAACCGCAGCTATAAATCAGTGTGCACCATATTCGACTGCTGGTAACCATAGGAACGACAATTTTGAAACTGTCACTGGTAAATCGAACTATCTAACGGTTTCAACACAACACATTTTACATATTTGGTGTGTATGTGGAGTAAAAACCACCTATAAGTTCAGCCTAGAAAATCAAAAGTGCAAAAAAATGAAAGTTAACAGCTAAGTATTTATTTAATAGTAAATAATGATAATAATAATAATAATCAATAGGACTTATATCGTGCTTTCCTAAGTACCCAAAGACAGTTAAATAATGTATGAGTTGTTTTTTTTTTTTTTAAGGTATTGTTTGCAGATATTTTATACCAACATCATTTCACTGAAACTTTCAATATTTTTTTCACAGACCTCATTGAGGAAATCATCACAGAGGATAGGTCGCGTGCCTCCCTCCCTGGACCTCGTCCTCCTCCTCCTCCTGCCGACCTCCTCAGCCAGCCACACAGCCAGAACCACAGGATGCTCCGACCAAGCTCCTCACCGACATCTCAGCCCGTGTTGGTGGCGAGAGGCACTGCATGTCAGGTGAGTGGGTGCAAAAACATGCCTGGGTGTGCCCTTTGAACAGTGTGATGTTTTTGTGCCAGTGTAGTCATTTGTGTTGCTTTGGTTTATCTGGCGGGTCTCATCTGGTTCCTGCCTCAGTTTGAGGTTTCTGACTGGTTTCTGCAACACCCAGGGAGACGGCACGTGGTTAAATGTGGCGGCAGCAGGCCTCAACACACACAGATAAAGTTTGAATGTACACAATAGATTATTTTCTGAACAATGCCTGTATAAAAAGTGTTGGAGAAGCTGCATGTTTTCACCTCAAGACTGGATACAGATGTAAATTAAAACTTTAAAGAAAATGTTTATAGTTTTCTCTGTGCTGCCCGACCACAGACATGCGGTTTCTCACCTCTTGTTTTTATCTAAGTAAGATTACATTAATGCGAAAACAAACAGTGCACTAATCTATAAATCCATTGTCAGAAAATTCATGCAACAACTCTGATAATTATTTATTTATGTTAATTATTAAGCAAAAAAACCAAAATATACTTGATTCCAGCCTCTCAAATGTGAGGATTAACTACTTTTTTATTCTTGGTCTGATTTTTGTTTCATCAAAATCATCAGATCCACTGAATTTAACAGAAATTCCTTAAATTCACATTCATGCAGGCTGGAAGGATGTTTAATAAACGATAATAAATGATGAAAAAGTCCTTAAAAACAAATAACAAGCAGTAGTGTCTGGCAAGAATGATAAACAACAATAAAAACAGTGAAATGATGAAAAAAAGTGAAATAAAAAACAAACACATCACATAAACATGATAAAAAAACAATAACGCTGTCAGTATTTTAATGTCTAATCCAAAGACTTAATAATAATAATAATAACATTTGATAATTAGATGACTCACAGCAAATATTAGCAGATATATGGATGAAAAAAATGCTCATTAACACCCTAAACTATACACAACTATTCCAGCCTGGTTGAGATCATCAATTTCTTTTTCAAGGGACACCTGGCTGTGACGGCAGCAAAAGAAAAGACGTACATAAAGGACTCACAGTAACACCTGCTCACAATGACAAGTACCAACCAGTTCATACAGCCTTGTACTAACGAGAGCTTTAAAATCAGGCAGAGGGACCAGTTCTCTTAGTTTAAAACCTTTTTCTTTGTCTCCATATCTTTATTTATTCATGCCAGATTTAGCTATTAGCTAGTTTACTTTTGTAGTCCCTGGGCAGGTACAAACAGGACAAATACCTCACACTAAAAAACACTTATCACACATGATAAAAAACATCACAACAGACAATATAAACAGATATGAACACATCAACCTCACATTTTTTGAAAGCTATTCCACGTTTTTTTCAATGTCGATTGATGCAGGCGCATGTTTACACGTCAGTTATTTTGTCCATGTTGCCTTCATGTCACCATTGAAAGCTTGTTAATAATAGAGGAAGCTGCAGCGGGGCTTCTCCACCTTCAGGGTGTAAAAGAAAAGTGACCGCAGATTTGGTGAAGAATTATTTGTTTAGAAGTTGAATGTTTGTGAAGAGATAATACTACTACTCCTCCTAATACTAACTATATATACTACTAATGATAATAATTCTAAACTTCATTTGTAGAGCTCTTTTCGTGCAAAAACATAAATCGCTGTTCAAGACCAAAAGCAATGATTATGAAACATATGCATGTACACACACCTACATACATGCATTCAGACATATATACATGTCTACCAATGCATACACACACATTAAAAAACTGAATTGGAAGAAAATAATAAGTAAGCTAAATAGAACAGTAAAGTAATATAAGTCTATCAACTATGAGGAAAAGCCTACACTTGCAGTGTTGTGCGTGTGTGGCCTGCAGACGGCAGAGTGAGGCAGGCAGGCAGATCAGGCTCTTACCATAAAGCACGTGGTTTTCAGATCAGAGGTGATGTAATCTGATAAGACTGCGGTTACACTGTAGCCTGCAGACAGGTGTTTTTTAGGGCACAAGAAGACAAGAAGAACATGTGATGTGAGCTTGAGGAAATTGTTTTCTGTGTGTAAATAGTTTGTTGAAAAGTCTCTGCGGCCTGTGATAGAGGCTGACACACCTCCACCCAGCATGCTTTTCTCTACTGAGGGAGAGCAAGGAGGAGGACGTTTGGTTGGAAAAACTGTAATCTGACTCCTACTTTCAGTTTGCCGTCCTTTCTGTTTACAAGCCAAACCCACCGTGAGGTGAAAGGTCACATTCTTCTCAAGCGCCGCTTCTCCAATTGGTGGATTCACTGAGCTGACTTCCTATTTCCTGCTTGCTGCCTCACTCCGCCAGGCTTTTGTTTAGCTCTGGGGCTAACTTTTTCGCCCAGGCTAATGCTATTTGACAACAGACGTCTGTGGCTCGACGGGATACTGTGAAGCATGATCTCATGCAGAGGCATCACCCAGATCTCTGCAGAAACCGTTGGCTGAACTCTCAACCCGATTTACTGCTTTACAGGTGACAAAGAGGCCTTCTTTGTTCCCAGCAGGTTTGAATATTCATCTGTTGCTTCAGACAGTCTTATTACTTAAGTGTGTTTTCTTTGAGGTACTTTTACTTCCTTTTACATCACATGGAAGTTAATCAGAGGTCTAACTGAGCAGAAAGTGAACATGGTGAGCAAATAAATAGAGAAAGTAAAAGCAGCACCGAGAGATATATTCAACAACAAGAGTCTGAACGGAAAAGCGTGGTGGTCTGTGGTATTACGGGGAACTAAGATAACAAAATGCAGGAGGAGGAGTCAAATGAGCACACTGTTAACTCTTTGCACTAATTGAAAATACATGTATGAAGGAAAAAAACATGCGGTGACTCAGTTTTGCTGCTTGGTTTGCAGCCGTGATGCTTCACTGACGGTGTCATCTGCTGTAATGGATAACAGACGTCTGGTTCTCTGTTTTATACTCAGAAAACATGCCTGTTTAGTTTTCTCTGATTGCAAGTTGTTGTTTTTTAAGCCAAGTATGGTCATGAGATGATTAATGAGAGAGGAAAGAAGTAAGAACTAAGTTCGTTACACAAGCTTTTATTGCTTTGTGTTCTCAATTGTGCTCTTTTTTGTGAAATATTGGACACTTTGAACTCTTCTACCTTAAAAAGATGTTAAAAGGGGACATTTGGTGGACATCTTAGACATCTTAAACATGACATGGGACCTCAACTGGACACTTGACTAAACTTTATGTATTTAGCACCTTTTGTACAAACATGCAACCCAAAGTGTACTTCTCATAGCAAAATTAAAATAGCGCAGACACAGTTTTAAGTTTAACACAAACAACTATCCATTAAGTTTTGCATGACTAAAAAAATAGGATGACTAGAAAGACTAAAGAACAGAAAAACAAAAATAAGACATTAAAATTTATATATTTTTTAAAAGCAAAAAAATCAAACCTAAAACAATAACAAACAAACAAAAAGGATTATGAAAAGTCTAAAATACAAATAAATAAATAAAATAGCTGGGAAAAAAATACAATAAAAGCCTATTATTAAAACTTAAACTTAAGACGGTATTGTTACTTCAAATTATAAACACTGCATTTATGAAGGGATCACATAGCCAAAAGTTTGGTAATCACTGATAAATATTTGATAAAATCTGAATCTGAAAAGGTGCTGGTAGCTTTTGCTGTCAGATAAATGTAGCAAGGTCCAAATATTTTATAGTATATGATTCAGCCTCTATAAAAACTGTAGAAAAAATGTCTATAAAGGAGCATAAAATAGAAGTTTCTACCTGTTACATATTCAGTGTGTAGGTATTTGGCAGCCCCTCCATGGCGAGCCAAACATCATCAGAAAAACACTGATTTGTAACTTGAAACTGCTTTATTTAGTGTTTTTACTCATTTAAATCACAGGGTCTCAATATACATTTACAATAAAAATTAAAATATTTCTGTTAATATTGATAATTTGGAATATAACAAACCCCTACACAAAACTTTGTTTAAATGCATTTAGCAAATATTTAATCAAGATTGAAATGTTCAACATCAGATACAGCAAGTTCCTTCGCAACTTTTTTTTTCTAAGGCCAAGTGAAAATTTTAATTAAAAAAAATGGCTACCTTAAGTTTTACAAAGTAAAAGTTCCTCCCATGCTGACACTTTCTTTGAAATGTTTCATTAATTAATGTTATCGGTGATCATTAAAATAAAATGCTGATACAGATAATCGGCAAAAGCTAAACATCAGCCCGAGTAATCGGCCAGGCTGGTAATTTGTTGACCCCTTTTTTATTCTGGGTTTTTTCTCTGATTTTAATCACCTTCTCAGTTTATTTGGGAGAGGAAGAGACCTCTGCAGATAATTTGGCTCCTGATAAAAACCTCATGAACAACACTGCTCCTTTAAAACCCTTCTGGGAAATTTATCTCAACAAGTTTTGTTTATCCTGCAATCATTACCGCAGATCACAAAATGTGTGTCTGCTGTCTGGCCCTGATGTAAGGACAGAGGTGGGAAAGGCTATCTTTATGTTTACTGCTCCAGCCCTTTGAAAAAAATATGTATTGTTTAATATGTTGCATACTCCTTTGTGGCTGTCAGGCAGCAGGACTTCCGCTGTAAAAGAGGTTTCCAAACTCAGTGGGTGTTACGTGGTTAAATGAAAATTAAATAACGTTGTTAATAATATTGTGGTATTGTTTGTCCAACACAGCCAGCCTGCACCTTCCCTCAGCCCCAGCAGCAGTCGTGCACGTCCAGAGAGATGGCTCATCCTTCCCGGGGAGCACTCTCCCCAGCAGGTTCCTCTCGCCGCGGTCGGGCCTCCTCATGTTCGCTGACTTCTAAAGGCTCTGTCGGCGTTTCCCCTCAGAACTGTGGAGGCGACACCGACATGCTGGAGTGTGCTCTGAATAAGCCCAAGCTTGTGGTGGTGGAGGAGCCCAAGGAGAGAGGCATGAGGTTTCGCTATGAATGTGAGGGACGCTCGGCCGGCAGCATCCTGGGGGCGTCCAGCACTGAAACCAACAAGAGTCAGCCTGCCATCGAGGTAGACACTCTTTTTTTGTGTGTGTGTCTGTTGGGCTTAAAGGGGGTTTACTAGCTCTCAGTGACAGTTGGAGAGTGTTTTAACCACAGTTGATCTTGTTTGTTGTGAACACATGAACCCCCTGTGCAGGCGGGCGGAGCTGGAAGGATGTGGGTTGTTGGAGTAAATTAGAAAGTCCCCACAAATCCCAGCTCAAGTGTGGTCAAAGATGGGCGGTTTATGCCTTGCCTGCACACTGTGAAACACTCCTACACATGTTCACACCTTAGTCAAACAACAGCGTGACATGAAGACGTCGTTCGGGGTTTGTTTTGGGTTTTTGACTATAAAAAATCAGTGGATTTCTGTATTTTATGGACATTAACTTTAGGAAAGCTCTTAATTAATATTTAAATAAACATTGGTGAAAGTGGTACCTCAGGTACAAGTGATCAGCTTTTTTAATAAATCAATTAATAAGGACACCGCTTCCCAAAACGGTCAGTTATCAGCAGTTGGACCTAGCCATTATTTTGCAAGTCACAAGTCAAGACTGACAAATCCCAAATCAATTTCTGCTCTTCATTGATTCACAAAACAATGTTGACGACAGATAAATAATATATTACAAACACAAAAAAAGATTCAGTTTGGTAAAACAATTTTTGTTGCATTTCCATCTAGAATTTCGACCTGCATGTTTTTCATACTACAATTTCATTTTTCCAACTGGTGCCCAGTTACGAAACTTTAACTCTTCATGGTTCTGTCCTGCAACTTTACTGGACGTTGTCAGATTAGTGCAAACAAAGTGGATCCGGGGAATTAAGTGTTGACTTGCTGGGAATCAATAGCGTTAATTGTAGTTGATGAATGAATGGAAATAAATGGATTCTTTTTAAACAACATACTCTTAAATCTCTGGGTTTGGTGGAATATATGAAGTACTTTCAAATCAAAAGGCTCAAAGTCGTAATTGATAAACGAGTGCTGAAGTCCAAGTCAAGTTGCAAGTCTTTTTTGATTTTGTCAGAATTAGTCATCAAGTTTGTGACTTGAATCCAAATCATGTTACTTGAGTCCACACACCTGCCAGTTACATCACACAAAAAGGAGGAGGGGAGCTGTTGAACGCAGACACGTGAGAACATTTAATTTGCTGAATATATGCACAAATACGAACATTTCATGGTGTAAATACACAAGAAAGACTTTGATTGGCAGCTACTTTGAATTGATTTCTAAGGCGGCATTTGCAGTGTATTTTAATATTTAGTTTATGAGGGATTCTCACTTTTCTGAGTTTGCCAGCTCTATTTCTTTTTTTTTCTGAATGTAAGAAATGATATCTACGTGTTGCAACACTTCCTGTGAAACAGTGAATGTGTTTTCGTATGTGTGTGCTGTTTGGTTGTTTTTGTGTCCCAGATAATGACATGTTTACATTTTTCTGTCTTCTCTCTGTGTCTGTATTTCATCTTCCTGTTCTCTCTTGTTCAGATTCAAGGTACCATCGACCACTTAAAGAAGGTCAAGGTCACCGTCTCCTTGGTGACCAAAGATCCCCCACACCGGCCTCACCCGCACTGCCTTGTGGGTAAGGACTGCCCGAACGGCTCAGGGATCTGCGTGGTCACAATCAATCCTCACAGCAACCGACGTCACAGGTGCTTTTTGTTTCTCTCATTTATGTCTCCCCCCAACACGTAACCTTTTATTGAATGCATTCTTTTTCTTTCTTGCATATTTTATCATATAAAATGTCCTGACAAAATGTGCTTTTTTCTTGTTGCAGTTTTGCTAACCTCGGTATCCAGTGTGTGAGGAGGAAAGAGCTGGACGTCTCACTTCAGAAGAGAAGAAACCAAAATATCGACCCCTTTCATAGTAAGATGGATCACAATACACACACAAGTCATCACAACTAAGGTGGTTAATATTATCATTTTTCTGCACGTCCGTGTTTTTAAATAGAAAGGATGATCTTCTTTCTTCTTTGTTTAAATTCATCATGATTCATCGATTTCTTGTCTTTTCGTCCCTCAGCTGGTCACACAAAGGGCATTGAAGACATAGACATGAACGCTGTGCGCCTGTGTTTCCAGTGTGATTTAGAGTGGGAAGACGGAAGAAAAGACAGCCTCAACCCAGTGGTGTCCAACCCCATCTTTGACAAAAGTAAGAAACACACTTATAACTCTTGTCGTAGCCATCTGCACCAACAAAACATAAATGTGTTTCCATATTCTCACACGTTGTTGCATCTTTTGGTTTTGCACAGAGGCCACGACTACATCGCAGCTGAAGATCGGCCGTTTTAACCAGTACAGCGGTTCCTGCACTGGCAAGACAGAGATCTACATGCTGTGTGACAAAGTGCAGAAAGGTGAGTTTCTGTCCATGTGCAAACATATACAGAGGATGGATAAAACTAGGCTCACACAATGGAGTATGTGGGGAAAAGTTCAGTTTTCATGGCAGGAGCCAAGTGTATAAAACGTCCTCTGCTTGGTCAGATACACAGTGGACACAAACAGCAGACATTTATACACCGTGAATTGTGTTCTGATGTTTAGTTTTGACTTATATAATTGGCAGTGAAGCAGTGTGTATTTAACAGTCCCTTCATTGCTGTACTGTAAGTTGCTTTGAAATCTCATTTGGTGTTTGTCATACAGCATATCAAGTACTCGGCTTGAGTAGATTTTGATCGAATTTGATCGAAGTCTTTGCTGTTAGTATTGCTGATTTTAATGTCAACAAGGGTTGCAATTATATGAGATTATAGCAGTACAGTAACTGTCTCAGAAGTATCAGGGTTACACCGTTACAACTAACAATTATTTTTGTTTTTAATTAAATTTGTCAATTATCTCCCCAAATAATATTTGACTTGATTTGATTTGTAATGATTTTGCTTTATTGTCAGAAAAACCTCTGAAATTTGGACATCAAGTGTTTCACATAAATACAAAACAACATTGAACCAACCAACAAAACCAACAAACACCACAAATAACATCGGACATTACGAAAGTAGATGCAGTGCAACATCTCACTCGTTCAGTTACATTTTGTGTTAGATCCCGTCCACTGAGGCTACTTAGAAGTCATACTTTAATAGGTTGGCAGACTGAGGGACAAACGAGTTCAACCTGTTTAACTAAGCCTGTGGGACTCTAAATCTTCTATGTGATGGAAAAAGCTGATATTTTCAAAATAAAAGCAGGTACACTCAATAACACGTGGACTTTTCAATCAAATATTAAAATTAGGATTAAAAACAGTAGTTTTCTCATTGTTCTCGATTAACATGGCCATATGTGTTGTCACTGGTCCACAGATGACATCGAGATCATCTTCAGGCGAGGGTCGTGGAAGGCCAACGGGGAGTTTGCCCAGACAGATGTGCACCGGCAGATCGCCATTGTGTTTAAGACTCCGCCTTACCAGGACCAGGACATCACAGAGGAGGTCGAAGTCAGCGTGGTCCTGCGTCGTCTCTCAGACCAAATGGAGAGCGAGTCTGTTACCTTCACGTACCTGCCACACAACCCGGGTCAGTCAGCACTGAGCAGCAGTTTGCTTGTTGTTAGATCATCTTAAAGACAGAAACAGCTGGTTAAATAAAATAACTTTGGACTCATTTCAGATCCATATGAGGTTAAGCGCAAGAGAAAGATCAAGTCAGACATCAACTTCAAAGAGAAACCTTGTGTGTCAGGTGAGGCGCTTTCTTTGTTTCATCTATTCATGCTTACTTTTCTGGTGTGTCGAGAAAGTTAGGAGGTAAACTGCTGATTTAATGAGGAGAGTAATCTTTCTGTCTGCCAGACTGCGGTGTTACTAATAACATTGCAGTTTATTGTAAAACTGTTAAACAGGACACACTGAACTCTGACTTAATTACAAATCACTTTTTAATGACATTCTGTCACTTTATTTGACATACTATAATACGACTGTCTTTTAATGTTTTGTGACATATTGTGTTATAACTTTTGAATCACTTTTCATGACATAATTTACTATGACTTGCTCACAGAATAGTATGTCTGACACATGACACATTTTTCTGACATACCACACATTTTTATCACATTTTTGTGAGATGATATAGTGTGATTTGGACAGCATACTATACTTTGACTTTTTTATACTAATTTGATTGAAATACTATATTTGGACTTTTTTGATTCTATTTATGACAACATGAATTTCTATATCTTTTTCATGCTATTTTGGTTAACATACCATACTATGATTTTTTTAAAGCATTTTTAGACAGCATAATTTACTATGACTTGGACCACATTTGATACTATGACTTTTTTGTGCTTTTTTGAGTGAAGGTATACGTTTCTTTATGCAGTTTTAAGCCACATTAAATAGTATGACTTTTATAATGCTAATTGATAAACTATATGATGATATTTATGATCACATGCCATACTATGACTTTTTCATGCTATTTTGGACAACATACCATACTGCGACTTTTTTAATGCATTTTCGGACAACATACTTTATACTATACTATACTTTTTTGGATGACATACTATACTATGACTTTTCAAATTATATTTTGGATGAAGTACTATAGTATGATTTTTTGTGCATTTTTTAATGACATGCTGTTGTATGACTTTTTTATGCTGATTTTGGATGACATCCTATAATATAACTTTTTTAATGCTATTTTGGACGGCATTCTATAGTATGACCTTTTTAAGCAATTTTGAGCGACATGCTATAGTATGATTTCTATATGCTAATTTGGACGACATGGTATAGTATGACTTTATTATGGTATTTTCAGTGTAATGCTACAGTATGACTTATTGACGCTGATTTGGATGACATGCTATACTATGACTTTTTTAAGCCACGTTGGAAGAAATGCAATAGTTTCACTCCTTCACTGCTTTTTTGGACGACATGTCATGGTATGACTTTTTTACGCTATTTTTGATGACATGCTCTAATATGATCCTTTTATGCTATTTTGAGCAACATACTATAGTACGACTTTTTTGTGATATTTTGGGTGACATTGGTTACTATGACATTTTTATGCTATTATGGACGACATGCTATAGTATGACTTTTTAATGCTATTTGGGAGGACATGCTATAGTGTGAGTTTTTTGGTATTTTGAAAGACATGCTATAGTATGACTTTTTATGCTATTTTGAAAGACATGCTATACTATGACCTTTATATGCTATTTTTGGTGACATGCATAAGTGTAATCTTTTTATCCTATTTTGAGCGACATGCTATAATATGACTTTTTTCTGCTATTTTTTATGACATGCTATAGTATGACCTTTTTATGCTATTTTAAGCGACATACTATAGGATGACGTTTTTATGTTATTTTTGACAGCAGGCTATAGTATGAATTCGTGTGACTTATTTATGCTATTTGGGAGGACATGCTATAGAGTGAGTTTTTTGGTATTTTGGTTGACATGCTATAGTATGACTTTTTCGTGCTATTTTGAGCTACATACTGTATGTGACTTTTACGCTATTTTGAACGACATGCCATACTATGACCTTTATATGCTATTTTTGGTGACATACATAAGTATGACTTTTTGATGCTATGTTGAGCGACATGCTGTATCATGACTTTTTATGCTATTTCGGAGGACACGCTATAGTATGACTCTTTTATACTATTTTGAGCTACATGCTATATATGACTTTTTTATGTTATTTTGAACGACATTTTATAGTATGACTTTTTAGTGCTATTTTGGGCGACATGATATAGAATGACTTTTACACTATTTTGAACGACATGCTGTAGTATACTTTTTTTTCATAATATTTTGGATGACATACCATACTATGACTTTTTAATGGTTTTGGGATTGACATAATTTACCATGACTTTTGCTTTGTCATGTTTCATTATAAATATGTCAGCATATGTTGTATGTTAACAGGCTTTTGTTGTCTGGCATCAATGTAGGTATTTTTAAGTCTTGACATATCTCAGACTGTTTAAGACTTATGTATCTGATTTCCTAAGTTATTTCATGGTTAAAGTATTTATTTCTCTACCTAAAAGCATCTTTCATCAACACCCCAACAATTCCTTTTCTATCCTGCAGCAGAAAGTGCTCCTGCAGTGGAGCAACCGTTCTCTTTCCCGCAGCCTCAGACCATGATGTCTCCAGATGAGAGGCTTTGCCCTGGCCAGCCTGGAGCCTCTGCTTTAGGGGAAATATGCTACAATGAGCCCCAGGACTCATACAATGCCACTGATGCCACAGCCATCCTTCATCAGTTACTGGAAGTACCTGGAGTATTGGACATGATTTCTGACCCAAACTTTACACTTTCTATGCCCTCCAGCTTTGAGCAGGTGCCCAACGCCAACCCCACGTTTGCAAACATGGATATGAATTTAAACCAGAACTTTGGGTCGTACGCTCCGAACTTTTCCTTATACAATGACGTGCAGTTCAACATGCTCTTCAATGAGAACCAGACTCTCCAGATAGAGGCACAAGATAGCCCGTCCAACATGGTCCAGGTGAAGACAGAAGAGGAGTTATAAGATGGAATGAAGCGCCCTTACACAAACTCTCTGTCCAAGAATAATTAGACATTTTGGGAAATGCACTTATTTGCTTTCTTGCAGGAAGTCTGATAAGAGCTCTCTGCAAGAAAGACCTTGCTGGTCAAGGCTTTCGGAGCAGGTTAACATTCCTTCGTGTGTGCAGTTAACTCTGCCAGCATTAATTTTCAGGAGAAGGTGATTAAAAAGAAAGCTCATAAACATCTATATTTACCTTAGGAACAATGAAAACTCTTCAATCACTTGCCCGCCATTGCAATAAATGATTGGTGAGGTAAGTAAAGTAGGTAAAGTACCTGTCCTGTTAGTCTAAGGTTTGTTTTGCTTGCTTCAGCGTGATTTTGGGAAAACAAATGTCCTACTAGATGTAGGATTTTAGTAAAGATCTGCCCTTCACATTATTCTTGCGTGTTATTAATCTTCTGTTTCTGTGGCCGTCACACCCACTGGCTTGCATATTATTTAACCCACGTAATAGTAATAGAAACCACTCCTCCTCCTATTTATAGCTGTTGGTGTCAGTTCCTATTGTTCTAGAGTTTCACTCTCGTGCTTAACATTCAAATTTCCACTTGCAGCTTGTCATAAGTCCAACTCCGCCCCTGGCTGTGGCATTGTAGTGTCAGTATTTCAAAAAAGAAAAAAATAAAATGTCAGTTTGTGTTGTTTTTCTCTTGTACTTCCTCTGAAACTAACTTCTGCCTTTTTGTGGTGATTTCTCAAAAGAAACAAAAGACTGCAGAGTGACAAAAGGAATGAAAGCACTTCTAAATGTGACCTTCACCTGCCTGCCTGCACACAGTCCTAACCTGCTCACTCACTTATGAGAACAGTCTTGGCAACAACAGCAAGTATGATGATTCTATGCTTTTGGCATATGATACTATGATGTTTTTGGTTATTTTTGAATGACATACTATACTATGACACTTTTAATGAATTTTGGACTACATGTGATATGATTCATTTTTTCATGTTTTTTCGCAACATACTACAGCATGAAGAACAAAATGCCTAAACAAACGGCATAGTATAAAATAATGGCAAAATATGACATGTCCCAAACACAGCTTAAAACTGTATAAAATAGTAAATAGCTCTGAGACACGCCATAGCATTAAAACCTGCAAATATTGTCAAAAACACCACAGTATATGTGTTAAAAAATGACCAAAAAAGCAAGGCTATAGTATGGCAAAACGTCAAAAAATGACATGTCCTGAAAACACCTCAAAACAGCATGAAATAGCGTGCTGAGACATGCCGTAGCATTTAAATCTTCAAAAATGGCCAAAAACACCATAATATAGTTTGTAAAAAAATGACCAAAAGAGCAAGGCTATAGTATGGCAACAATGTCAAAAAATGACATGTCCCAAAAACAACTGAAAAGACCTTACAAAAGCATAAAATAGCGTGCTGAGACATGACGTAGCATTTAAATCTTGAAAAATTGCCAAAATACAGCGTAATATAGCATGTCGAAAAAATCACATAAAAAGCAAGGCTATAGTATGGCAAAAATGTCAAAACAATAACATGTCCCAAAAACAGCTGAAAAAAAACCCCATAACAACATAAAATTGTGTGCTGAGACATGCCGTAGCAATTACATCTTCAAAAATGGTCAAAAACAGCAAAACATAGGATGTCGAAAAAATCACATAAAAAGCAAGGCTATA